>NC_041390.1:434192997-434306368 GCF_002162155.2 Triticum dicoccoides
GTTGCGTCGCCCCTTAGGGTTGTAGTGCAGCGATATGCGGTCCCCGTCGCTGCCCCGAGGCCGTCCCCGTGGTTGCACCGACCTGCGCGTCGCCGCTGCATTGCCCCTTCGGGCCGTAGTGCCACGATACGTGGTCCCCGCCACCGCCCTGAGGTCTTATCGTCGTTCCCCCGATCCACTAAGGGAGTCCTGGACTAAGGGGTCCTCGGGCGTCCGACCTATTAGACATGGGCCGGGCTGATGGGCTGTGAAGATACAAAGACCGAAGACTCTACCCATGTCCGGATGGGACTCTCCTTGACGTGGAAGGAAAGATTGGCGTCAGAATATGAAGATTCCTTTCTCTATAACTGACCTTATGTAACCCTAGATCCCTCCGGTGTCTATATAAACTGGAGGGCTAGGTCCGTAGCATAGATCCTCATAATCAGAGACAGACAGGCTAGACTTTTAGGGTTTAGCCATTACGATCTCGTGGTAGATCAACTCTTGTAATACTCATATTCATCAAGATCAATCAAGCAGGAAGTAGGGTATTACCTCCATAGAGAGGGCCTGAAACTGGGTAACATTGTGTCCCTTGTTTCCTGTTACCATCGACCTTAGACGCACAGTTCGGGACCCCCTACCCGAGATCCGCCAGTTTTGACACCGACATTGGTGCTTTCATTGATATTTCCACTGTGCCGTCGTCAAAAGGTTCGATGGCTCCTTCAACCATCTACAACAATGTTGTCCAAGGGGAAGTCTTCCTCCCCAGACAGATCTTCCTATTCGGTGGCTTCGCACTGCGGGCCAACTCGCTTGGCCATCTGGAGCAGATCGAAAGCTACGCCCCTGGATATCATGTCAGATTTGGAAGCTTGAATTACGTCGCGGATATCCGCGGAGACTTGATCTTCGATGGATTCGAGACCACGACAGCTGCTCCCTGCCACCACGATGAACACGATGTAAATTTGTCATCGGACCATAATCAGGAGATAGTACTGTAGCTGCTCTGGCCTCAGATCCGGAGTAGATCGCGTCATTCGAGGATGGGAAGCTCAACCCCGCCACAGAAGCCGCAGACTTAGCGGCGTTGGAGCCGCACACAGACCTAACTTCAAGTGACATCTGTGTCAGCCGAACCATGAACAAGTCTCCGGCTACAGTTTCCAAACCTTGTGCGTCCGCGTACGTCGAGCTTGATCGGTCATCGGTCATCGAATTCAGTTCTATGGACATCTTCTGGCACTCGCTTTTGGGCGACGTGTTAAACTCGTTAAGAGCACTATCCTTAGCGGGGGGCTCACAGCCGAATTATATCCGGTTCGAACTGGAGGCTGATGATGGATAATTTCGCTTCCCACCCACCGCCTACTTCATAGCCACTATCGAAGACTTAACCAACACGCTCGACTATGGCTCCGAAGACATCGACGGTATGGACAACGATGCCGATGAGGAGCAGGTCCAAGACCCGCCGTTTACCAGACGCTGCACGGCCACCTCTTCTTACGACGTGTACATGGTGGATACACCTAAAAGAACTAACGATGATGACAAAGAAGATCCAGTTGAGGACGAACCTCCTGTGATACAACCAAAACGCCGGCGTCAGCGGCGCCGCTCTAAGTCGCGTCATGAAAAAGAAAGCAATACCGGCACGAGAGACGATAACACTCCGGACGGTGCCGAAGACAGAGAAGATCCTGACAAACGAACTGTCGAACAGGACGATTGGGAAGATGGGCAAGTTAGCCCTAATGAACAGGCCATAAACGATGACTCGAAGGACAGTAGTTATCTCCCGCTCTCCGAGGAGGAGGTGAGCCTCGGCAACGAGGATTTTATCATACCTGAGGAACCTCTCGAGTAGGAGCGCTTTAAGCGCCAGCTAATAGCCACTACAAGGATCCTGAAAAAGAAGCAGCAGCAGCTTCAAGCTTACCAAGATCTCCTCAATGATAGATGGACCGATGTCCTAGCAGCCGAAGAATACGGCCTCAAGCGCCCAGCCAAAAGCTACCCGAAGCGCAAATTGCTACCTCAATTCGACAACGAGGCACCGGAGCCCGTACCATCATCGCGCAATGCGGCTGACCGACCGTCGCGTGGTCGAGATAAAATGGCAACTCAAGCCGAACACCAGCCCGCCCCGCCTCATTGTAATGGCAGAGATAAAATAGGTCGTGGTTATACATATGACCTTCGGCAAGACCTGGACAATAGAGCAGGACATACCAGATCGATCTACGGATTGCGAGGACGTGCCTCGACATGTGATGACGGCTATCTATTCGGACGTGACAAGCCTAGTCATGCGCGGGCCGAAAACCGCAGACGGACTCCATTGGAGCTACATCGTGATGTGGCCCGATATAGAGGTGCCGCACACCCTCTTTGCTTCACTGACGAAGTAGTGGAGCATGAATTCCTAGAAGGGTTTAAACCCGTGAATATTGAATCATACGATGGAAAAACTGTTCCCGCAGTGTGGATTGAGGATTTTCTTCTCCATATCCATATGGCCCGCGAAGATGACCTCCACGCCATCAAATACCTCCCGTTAAAACTCAAAGGTCCAGCTCGGCACTGGTTAAATAGTCTTCCTGAAAACTCTATTGGCAGCTGGGAGGATTTGGAAAACGCCTTCCGTGACAACTTCCAAGGTACATATGTCCGGCCACCAGACGCCGATGACTTAAGCCGTATAGTTCAACATCCCGGAGAGTCAGCCAGGAAATTCTGGACTAGGTTCCTAACTAAAAAGGACTAGATCATCGACTGTCCGAATGCCGAAGCCCTAGCGGCCTTTAAACACAGCATCTGTGACGAATGGCTCGCCCGCCACCTCGGCCAAGAAAAACCAAAGTCCATGGCAGCCCTCACGGCACTCATGACCCGCTTTTGTGCGGGTGAAGATAGTTGGCTGGCCCGTAGCAAAAACAATGCAAGAAACGCCGGCACCTCTGAAGCCAGAAATAGCAACGACAAGTCCCGACGCAACAGACACAGGCGTCGAAACAACAATGACAACACCGATGATATGGTGGTCAATGCCGTATTCAGTGGCCCTAAGTCCAGTCAGCGAAAGAAGCCGTTCAAAAAGAACAATTCGGGCTCATCCAGCTTGGACCGCATACTCGATCGTTCGTGCCAGATCCATGGCACTCCAGACAGACCAGCCAATCATACCAACGGAGATCGTTGGGTTTTCAAACAGGCCGACAAGTTAAATGCCGAAAGCAAAGAAAAGGTATGGCAAAGCGAGGATGACGACGAGGAGCCCCGGCCACCGAACACAGGGGGACAGAAGAAGTTTCCCCCTCAGGTCAAAACGGTGAACATGATATACGCTACCCACATCCCCAAGAGGGAGCACAAGCGCGCGCTCAGGGACGTCTACACAATAGAGCCAGTCGCCCCAAAAATTTAATCTATGGTCGTCATGCCCGATCACTTTCGATCGTCGGGATCATTTGACCAGTATCCGTCATGGCGGTTCAGCCACGCTGGTCCTGTACCCAATAATTGATGGGTTCCACCTGACACGAGTCCTGATGGATGGTGGCAGCAGCCTCAACCTGCTCTATCAGGATACAGTGCACAAAATGGGCATTAATCCATCACGGATGAAGCCCACAAAGACTACCTTTAAAGGAGTCATACTAGGTGTAGAGGCCCGCTGTATGGGTTCAATCACACTAGATGTTGTCTTCGGATCCCTGGACAACTTCCGAAGCGAGGAGTTAATCTTTGATATCATCCCCTTTTGTAGCGGCTATCATGCACTGCTTGGACGAACCGCATTTTCTCGATTCAACGTGATGCCACATTATGCTTACCTCAAGCTAAAGATGCCCAGACCACGCGGTGTCATAACCGTTAATGGAAACACGGAAAGCTCCCTCCGCACTGAGGAGCACACCGCTGCCTTAGTAGTAGAAGTACAGAGCGGCCTTTTCAAGCAGAACCTTAATTCAGCGGCCAAGCTCCCGGACACTATCAAAAGAGTCCAGGCTATTCTGCAGCAGGACAGCTCGGCTCGTCAAGAGCTCGACTAGCAATTCTTCCTCTGTCCCAGCCCCGATCAAGTGGCAGCATCCGTATCACGTGTACATAACTACACACTCAAAATACCATGGGCATATACAGAGGCATAACTAGCTTGTGACCCACAATACGGCTCGACCGCCCCCGGACACACATACTTTCACCGTTTCCTTTTTTCTCCTTTTCAGGTTTCTTTTTCACTGGCCTTCCCTGACGGCTTGACCATCAGTTCTTTTCGAAGGATAAATACACCAAGACGACAAGAAGCATGGACGCACTGGGGAATTTTTAGGTGGTTTCTTTAATGATCCCTTTACCTGTTTTTTAGGACCCACACACAACTCTTCCTTGGTTAAGGCATATTAAATAGCCTTCTGCTTATTGCACTACTTGTATAAATGCACTTTAACACACTAATGAAATAACAATGGAAACAGTTTGCGGCCCAAATTTTACGGCTTTAGCTTACTACCCTTTTTTATTTTTCTTTTTTGATAACTTTATCAAATAGCACCCGTACACTTCGGTATGTTTCTATTTGCCGGGGGCTTCATAGTGCCCCACAACACGGAAACAAAGTCCGAACACTTATTACAGTATAGTTCGGCACCCCGAATTTAGCAATATATGCATTGGCTCCGAATCATGTCTTTGGTCAATAGTTGGGTTGCTCGGCTCCTGTGCTTGCTACCTTACGTTCCGTTATATCGGCTAGGGTAGTAAACGGAGAACTACTGCGATTGTGCCCTGGTTTACCCGGAGGAGCACCTTAGTAGAGAAAGCCGAAAACTGACTGTCATGATGTGGCGAGAGCTGGTCAGCTCTTCGGATGTCTCAAAACTTTAGATATTTTTTCCACATTACGCGAGGGATCGGTACTTACCCGATCAGGTGTTTACAACATCCTAGTTTGGATACTAGGGGCTGCGCCTATATTTTTATTGTCAAACTCCTATGGCTAAGTGAGGGTGCTAAAGCCGCATAGTCCGATTGCCTGGTTCGTCACGCTAACACCTCCTTCAAGGACCAAACAATTGGATCAAGAGTGTTTAGATTACATCCCGAACACCCCCGTACTACCTACATGGGGGCAGAAGCCGACGACTGACAAACTCTCAGATTTCACACAACACGGCCGCAGAGGAGGTGATTTTTTTTAAATAACAAACATTACACTACATAACGACTTTGTTTCATCATACAAGGCAGAGACAACATGAATGTATTCATTCGAAAATAATGTCTTGCGCACATTGCGTCGCCACAGTACGAGACCCCTCCAGGACGTCTTCAAAATACAGCTCGGGCGTGCGGTGCTCCTTGCCCTCTGGGCGGTCCCCCGGTCGTAAACTTGACGGCGTCCATCTTCGCCCACCACACCTTGACGCGGGCGAAGGCCATGCGAGCGCCCTCGATGCAGACCGACCAGTTGATGACGTCTAGCCGAGGGCAGACATTCACCAGCCGCTTCACGAGCCCGAAGTAGCTGCCGGGTATAGCTTCGGTAGGCCACAACCAGATTATTAAATCCTTCATGGCCAGTTCGGCCACCCTATGCAGCTCAACCAGCTGTTTTAGCTGATTGCTAAAGGGCACTGGATGTTCTGGTGCAAGATATTGCGACCAGAACAGCTTCTCCGTAGAGCTCCCTTCTTCGGCTCGGAAGAACTCCGCAGCGTCAGACACACTGCGCGGAAGATCCGCAAATGCCCCTGGAGAACTCCGAATCCGGGTTAGTAATAGATACTTCTTCTTCACATATTTGCTTTGCATACTAAACACCTTACTCGCCGCGATTTTCTTGGCCTTCTGGATATCCTGGAGGGCGCCCTGGGCCTCAATCCGGGCCTCTTCCGCGCTTCGGCGGGCTGTAGGTCTCTCGAGCCGAAACGTCGCGCTCCAAGGATTCACATTTCTTCACCGCATCCTGGAGCTCTTGCTGGACCTCATCTAGCGGGGCCTCGTGCTTTTCACGGGCGGCTTTTTCCTTGGCAGCTTTCTCCTTGACCTGGGCAAGGGCCTGTGTAAGGACCTCGACCTCGGTCACCGCTCCTACACATATCATGGCACTATGGTCAATACACATTATTTATTCTTTCCGAATATACAACTAGTCAGTACATACCTTGCTTGTCTTCTAGCTGCTTCCTCGCTTGGCCGAGCTCCTCCTCGGCCCGCTCCAGTCTCTGCTTTAGTCCGGAGACTTCGGTAGTGTGTGAGGTCGCGGCCAGCAATGACACCTGCTTATTCATATAAGACATATTTAGTTAGTTTCCTGCGAAAATAAATTGATCCTCTGTCTGGCTCTTCTTTCCGAACAACGGACAGTGTCTCAGGGGCTACTATCTATATTGGTATTTTCTCTTTTGCGTCGCTTACCTCAAAACCTATCAGCAGGCTGCTGCAGGCTTCGGTTAGTCCACTCTTGATGGACTGAACCCTCTCTGGATGTCCACCTCCTCATCGGAATCCTTATGTGTTCTTTCCGGCTTCATTTAAACTTGCCTAGATATGTAGTTTGCTTATGCTTCACGTCTTGCCATGTTAAATAACATTTAATCTTGTCATGTACACAAACAGGAGTGAAGTAAATAATTGTTTGTGGAGCTTCGTCAATATACAACTTGTTGCATATTAAGCTTCATTTGATGCATAGTATTGTTCGTGGCACTCTTTCCATGCCATGACTCTTTAAACTAGACAATCATCATACTTGATTGTGCATCATGCCATGCTTATGCTTGTGTATTTACTGTGTTGTTTCCTTGTTTCTGGTTGTGCTTTTTCTTGATAGTTCCCTGTAACGTTGCGAGCATGATGATTCGTTCGACTACAATTGTTCATCTACTTCATGGATTCGGTCTTCTTCCTCGCGGGATTATAGGCAAGATGATCATTACCTTGGATATCACTACTATCTTTGCTTTCTAGTTGTCTCGATGGTATTGCTATGTCTCGATGCCTACCACTTGTTTGTCAGCCTCCCAATATGCCATGATAAGCCTCTAACCTCCACCATCATAGCAAAGCATTGTTTGGCTATTTTACCGCTTTACTTAGCACCTCTTATAGTGTTGCTAGTTGGAGGTGCAGTTTCAGGTTGTTCCATGTTGGGACATGGATATCATGGGATATCACAATATCTCTTATTTAATTAATGAATCCATATACTTGGATGTGTGTGGAAGGTTCGGCCTTTTGCCTGGTGTTTTGTTCCACTCATACCGCCTTAGTTTCCATCATACCGGTGTTATGTTCCTTGATCAGCGTTCTGGACACGGTTGGGGTTTATGGGCTCCCGTTGACAGTTCGTTTTGAATAAAACTCTTCTAGCAAGGCCCAACTTTGATTTTAAATTTTCGTAATAACAACTAAAACTTGCATAGGGACTTGTCGGCCATGTGGATAATTAATCAATAACCCAGGCTAGTGCTCCTCGTGATTGTTGGTCCAAAACAGAGCACCTTGAGCCCCCCTTGGAAACTTGGGTCTCAGCTAACCATAAGCTTCGCTTATCCTCCGTGTCCTGAGAACGAGATACATGACTCCTATCGGGATCGTCGATGCATTGGGAGGTCTTGCTGGTTTTATTTTACCATTGTCGAAATGTCTTATGCACCGGGATTCCTAGGATACTTCGGGCTATCATGAGGTTGAGGTCTTTCCAACCCTGATCGTGATATTTTGTGATGGACTAAGTTGGGACACCCTGCAGAGTTAAATCTTTCGGGAAGTCGTCACCATGGTTATGTGGCGACTTGGAAATATGTAATATCCGGTTGTAGTGAACTTGACACTAAAACCAATTAAAATACACCAACCGCATGTGTAACCGTGATCGTCTCTTTACGAGGGAGTTCGGGAAGAGAACACGGTGAGGTTATGTTTGACTCGTAAGTAGGTGTTCAGGATCACTTCATGATAATTACTAGTTTTGTGCTTGATTATGCGTAGTTTACTCTTCTTATTCTTGTACTCATAAGTTAGACACATAAAAATGATTAGTACTTGCTGCAACCTCAACTTAACCATTCCTCATCCATTTAGCTTTTCTAGTATTGATACCCATGGTAATGAGATTGTTGAGTCCCCGTGGCTCACAGATTACTACAACAACACGTGTACGTATAGGTAATGCGATGCTTTGACATGAGAGCGATGCTAGTTCTGTTTGGAGTTCTTCTTCTTCGTCGTCGTTCATTGGATGGGTTCCTGGTTGATAGCCAGGGATTAGCAGGGTGGATGTCGTTCTTATTTCGTTTGATTTCATCCATAGTCAGATCCTGCTCTTCTGTATGATGATTGCTATGTATTGATGTATTCATGCTATAGCTTGTGGTGAGTGTAAGCCTTTATCTTGTATTCTCATCTATTCAGTACAACGTATGTTGTAATGATATCCACCTTGCAAAGCTGTAATGATATCCACCTTGCAAAGCGTCTCTGATATGCACTTCTATCCTTGGCGGGACTTCCAAGTTCCTCGAGTATAGGACCCCATATTGGGTGCTACACATGATGCAACACAATATCTTCATCCTGGCAATAGTTGTGTGTCTTCAACCTTGATGGTACCTTTACGCTTGCTTGTGTCCCATAGGATCATCAATATCTTTAGCCTCCTCGTCGGCCTCCTCCTCCTACACTTCGGGCTAATAATCCTACTTGTACTCTTCTCGTTGAGCAAACATCGAATCATAGTTGAGATCACCAATGCTAAGAATGTGGGACCCCTTCTAATACGATAAGAATTCGGTCGTGTTCATCTCCGCACTACGACAATAACACCAACAACAAGTTCGTCATCCTGTGACCACATGCAATTAGCAAACAATGCATTTGCAGAAATTAAAAGACATTTTTTCCATGATGGCACTTCATGAACAACTTGGCAGCCACATGCCTTTGTGGCGGCAACGAGGGCCAGATGCACCAGACGAGCGATCGTAGTGGTGGCTGGGGAAGGGGTACAAGGCGACTGGCAAGGAGGGAGCACTGAAGCCACCTTATTCTTCTTCACCACCTCCTCGACGAGCGCCGTCGTGGCCATCATAAGCTTCCACCCCCTCTTGCTGGTGGCTGCAGCAGCGGGACGAGACCTACGTTCGCCAGGTAGCATACGACCTTGTCACTGACCCTGTTGCCAACATTGATTGCGTCTGTTGTGGCCCGAAGGATGTTTTTGGTGCCCAACATCTTCCTTGGTGCGGGCAATGACGTGGTGTCATTTCTAGTGGCGTTGCACTGGCGGTGGTGGAAGGCAGAGTGGCAGAAGGATCTTGCCTCTCCATTCCAGAAACAATCGGGGCCATCGGCGGTGGCGGCGGTGAGAATGGACGGCGGCGGTAGGAAATGGTGGTCACTCGGTACAGAAGAGAGGGGTCATAAGTTTTGCCCTTGGAGGTGTTGGGCGAGTATATTTGAGAGAGTTGGGTTCTCTTTTGCAACCGCGGTATAGAAGTTATCCTCCTCTAAAGGTTTGAGACATCGGTTCACTGTGGTTAGAGGAGGAGAATAGTAAGTTATAGGTTCACTGTGGATCGGCTGGAGATGCTCTTATATGGTCATCTGGATAACGAGTCAAACTAAAGCCGCATGAATCTTGCTTGAGTATGATCATCGAGGAGGAGCACATTTATTTTAGAAAGAACAATATCTTCTACCTTGTGTGTATTATTTTGTGTCTGGTAATGTTAGAAATCCGAAGCCAGACTTTTAACCATAGTAAATTGATTTTTTTCATGGCAGATTTTGTTGTTGCAAAGATGGCAATTTCCTTTAGCAAGCATGCAAAAATCCTGGCAAAAATTGAACAACGCAAGGATTTGTAATTCTTGCTAAAGGAATTTTCCATCCCCACAACAACATAATGTGTCATAAAAAATGTTTGATTTGCCATGCTAAAAAAATCTAACATTCAATTTGTAGTGAAATCCTTCATGATTGGGTTCAGAATGGGGTAAATTTTATTTGCTCTCGCAACAAAACTTGGCCAAGGAGAAGGGTAATTTGGGGAAGGATGAGCGCATAATTGAGAAGATTCATACTAACGGAGTGATACTTATATTAGCCTATTACTAGAAAGGAAGAGGGGCAACAAACTACTACAAATTGTTGATGGGATGGTAATATGACATTTGGTTGACCTCGATTTTCTCATTGATGGAATTACAAGACCTCATCCTTCTGAAGATTGATAACTCGTCCTTCAGAGTTTGATGCAGGGGATTATCAACACCTCTACTAAATTAGTCGAATTACAGAGGCGCACATCAAGAACATAGCAAAGGGGACAAGCAGCGTTGTTGCTTTGAGTTGTCCTCTTATCCTTGAATTGAGAAAACAAAAAAATAGGGCGATGTCAACTCAACTTTATACAAGATGTCTCTAAATCTTGTTTTTTTCATTGACATGGAATAAGACTTAAATTCTTGTCGTGGGTAGCTCCATTAATTTTGTGATGACAAATTTTTGTACGTCAAAGTGTATACATCTCTTGTTCCTATTGGCCAATAGTATGATTGTTTTTGGAAACAATCACATGGCACTTTTTGTAAGATTGTTTTGATTTGTTCACATGGCAACATGTTTCTGATGGAACTTCCATAGATAATCACCACAAACAACATATAAGTGTTTTACCAAGCATTTTCCATGTGCAATTATATCATAGGCACCATGGCAGTTTTAGTAATCAGATCATGACATTTTTCCTATTGATAACATGGTAGTTTTATTTTAGGTATCATGACAATTTTATTAGTTAGAGAAAGACAATTTTTAAAATTAGACCATGGCAAAATTGTGCGTTATATCATGGCAACTCTTTTTTTCATGGTACTATGTTTTGGAAAAAAATCACGCGTGAAAGTTTATATATCTTTTTATTTGTGGTGGTAGGGGGAGGGGGCCAAATAGTATGAATGTTTTTTTTTGAAATGTTTTCCACAGGAAATTTTTGCATGAATGTTCTAAATGTTATGATGGCAATTTAGTTATCATAGCAATTATGTAGATAATCATCATAACATCATAATTTTTTTATTCATGCTAGTAGTGCCATGTGCAACTTTATTATAGGCAACATGGCAATTTCACTAATTAGACCATGGCATTTTTACTATTTTAGAACATGGTAGCTTTATCTTAGGTAACATGGTAATTTTTTTAGTTAGAGGATGATGTTTTTTAATTAGACCATGGCAATTTGAAGTTATGTACCATGGCAAAATTATTCTTTAGATCATGGCAATTTCATTATTTACACCATCACAAAAATATTAATTTCATCAGGTTTGTTTGTTTGGTCGCGTGAAAACTTTTTAGGCCTTATCAATTTTATTAAATACCCCAAGGTACTTTTACTTTTCATACCATGTCAATTTTATTAGTTTGGCATTGGTAGTTTAGTCTAGCATGGCATTTTTGTGCGCCATTGAAACTTGTGACATGCTATGTTGTATATGTTATGCAACATGGCATTATTTAAGCATGCCATTTTTATCATTGTTATACCATGTCAATTTCAATTTATGTAGTATGGCATTTTTTTAAACTTTTTTAGTACATGGCATTTTTTCATGGCAATAATCTTTAGAAATGTTGCCATGTTACCAACAAAGATTTTCCTTCAAATCATAGAAAATTTGTAATTCTATCCTTTTTGTCATAAGACATTTTTGCAACGTTCTAATAGTGTTTCATATATTCTCATCCGAATTTTTCATATTTTTTATTATAACCGACATGGCAATTTTGTTAATTAGATTATGGCAGTTTCATCAACAAACTACCATGGTGGAAGCCTTTTCTGAAACTAGTGAGTTTCTAAAGAGAAGATATTCTTTAAAGAACATTTCCTTTTAAAATTTGCAATGGGATCTCCATCTACAACATCTCATTTTTATTTTAAAGAGAATGATATTTTTATTATTAGGAACAAGCCGGTTTTACCATCAAGACCATTAGATTTTTCATTAAGACCATGGCAATTATTTTACCATTATTTTTAGTGGCATAAAAATTTTAATTTTTGTATGATGGCAACGTTCTTTGTGTGATTTCTTATTTTTTTAAAATAGAAAATATAGAGCATGGAAATTGTATCATGGCATCTCTTATTTTAATGTCATGGCATTTCCATTATTTTTATCATGGCAATTTCCAAAGAATTTTAATTTTGAATCATCGTCGATGATGACAATTGTCGTTTCGTTTTGATACACTTTTTCAATTTGCCATGTAGGATGGTATTTTTAGTAAAAATACTATTTTTATATCATTTTGCACCTAGCGGTTTTTGATATACATATTTTTTCCTTTCTTGCGTCTTTAGATATGTGCTATATATGGAATCCTAGTGACGTGGTAAAACATATGCCATTTTTATTATTAAGAGGATGAAAATTTTATCATTAGGACCATAACATTTTTTTATTAGGAGCATCACAATTTCTTATCTATAACATGGTAAATTTGTTTATAATGGCATAAAATTTCAAATATCATGGCGATGGACTTTGTGTGATTTTTATTTCAACAAAGAGAAAATATAGAGCATGGCAATTTTATTTTCTATATCATGGAATTTTCGATTTTAATGTCATGGCATTTCCATTGTTTTTGGTCATGGCAATTTCCGTTTTGTTTTAGAGCATTTCAATTTTGAATCATCCTGGATCATGACAATTGTCCTTTTTAATTCTTATATTTTTTTAAAATTTGCCATGTATGATGTCATTTTAGTAAAAATATTGTTTTTTGTATCATTTTGCAACTAGCAATTCTTTCTATACATATACTTATTCTTTTTTGTGTGTTTTTAATATGTGCTATATATGAAATCCCAATGATGTGGTTGTTTATATAATATTTGTCTCAAAAAATAGTTACGTCAAATTCTGCAATTTTAATCTTCTAGGATGAATAAGTCTTTTGTTAGAGGAATGTTCGGTACATGATCAATTTTGAACATAACTCTATTTTATTTTTATACATCATTTTTATGTGTTATTTTAATTTGTTATAAAATGAGGTACGAAATACCCGTTTCCAAGTTTTAGATTTTTTTAGCGATCCAAGTTTTGGTTGTATCATAGGAAATTGGTTCTTTTTTTGTCAATTGGAGGCTTACATGGAATGGTTCGCTAGGAGGGTCTTCTGCTACCAAAGGAATAGGAAGTTGACGATAAAGGGTTTCCCTCCGCTTTATATTATAAAGCCACCACAAGATACAACCAACATGCTGGGGCCGCAGGACAAGCAAGCCTAAAGAAAACAAGAAGAAGAAAGAGAAACAAATGCCGACGCCGGCAGCTTGACGAAACAAAGAAGAAGATCGGCAACCGTTGCGCCCCCCGGAGATTTCCCACCACACGCCAAGCACACTGAAGCATTGCGTACCGAGCAACTTCTTCAAGAAGGAAAGCAACGACGACGACGCTGCTGTCCGGATAAGTCCTAGGGTTTTCCCCGGTACGCGAAGGGCAGTGAGGACTGGGTTATACCCAAAGCCCTTCAGGAAGGAATGACGGCGCCTGCAAGCGTCACCACCTCGGTGCCGGACAAGCCGACAGGGACATCTCACGACCCCCAACCCTCGCCACTCAGGCCAATCCAGTGCTCCACCAAACCAATCACCCACCAACGCACGCCACCATGGTCTTGAATCCACCTCATCGCCAACCCGAGGCCATCGCCACGAGGCCAAAGAGGAGGAAGAAGGGAACAATGGACCCGGGGGCACCAGTAAAGCAGCCAAGCGGGAGGGGACTACCTGCACCGTGGGAGCGGAAGCCAACCGGACGTGGCATCCGGGACACACCAGGCCGCCATGGGCTCGGTCGGGCCCAGGCCACCACTGGCCCAGATGGGCCCGCAAGGTCCCTCCGCCACGCTACAGCACACTGGCTGCTCATGCCGCTGCCACTTGGAGACCGCTACCGACCCACCCCGACCTCCAGGGAGCCACGCCGCACTGCAGAGAGCCGCCAGCCTTCACAAGCCCAGATTGGGCCTAAAGGGCGTAGATCTGGACCTAGCGGGTGCCACTGGCCGAGCCCCTGCACCAGTGTGCCACCCCACAACCAACGGCCGCGCCGCCGTGCCTAAGGCACCCGAGGCCCGCGGGAACCATCCAAACGAGCCAGACCGCCGCTGGCCGAACCACACCGCTGCCAGGAGGAGCCCCCGTGCCCCCGCCGCGCGCCTAGAGAAGGACCAGCCCGCCGCTGCCAGCACCGCGCAGGCAAGGGCCGGCAGACCACACTGGCGGCGGTGGCCGGGGAAGAGGATGGGGACGGGGGCTGGAGGAGCAGAGGGCTAGGGTTCACCCGTCGCCGGCGGTGGTTGGGGGATTGGGGGAGCGAGCGAATGAAAAGTGGAACAACCCTTATTTCGGAATAGGAAGTTCTCACGGGACATTCGGTTCCATAGTAGATACATCTCATGTAGTTCTCAACAACAAAAAAATACGTCTCGTATGTTTTCTCCACACTAGTACTTGTACATATGTATCATAAGTAATCTGACACATATCTACCAGGCGTGGTAAAAACAATTTCGAACAGACAAAAAAATCCGACACATATCCAAGAGAATCATGAGAGGGACTTCTCTTCTAACACGAGGGGAATCATACTTCCCAAAAAAACATGAAGGTGAGGATGCATAATCGCAGTCGATAACCAAACCGCTTCTAATTCAGTCTGTCTCCCAGCACGGCTCCGCGATCGCAACAAGTTCCAGCTCCTCCCGACAATTCAGGTACCAAGTTCGTACGATGAGAGAATACGAAGCAGGGCCAAGAAGCAGATTGTGTCCAGCTCATCGACGCGTCGTCTACCCACCGCCAGGCGGCGAAAATGACCAAGGGATGCGCGGCGTTCTTGGTGGGCAATGGCGGGGAGGCGCCCCAGAGGTTCGCGGTGCCGGTGACTCTGCTCGGGCACCCGGCGATCATCGAGCTGCCCACCAAGGCGTGGGAGAAGTACGGGTACGCGCACGAGGGCGCCATCATCGTCCCCTGCAGTGTGGAGCGGTTCCAAAGGGTGGTCGACGAGGCGAGGGCCCAAGAACGACACCATCACCACTTCCGGCTTCCGCACCTCGCCGGGTGCTTTAGGTTCCCGCATGTTGTTGTGTAGGATACTTACGCGCGGCTTTGCTTCTAGTTAGTTTGTGTGGCCTTTCTTTGGTTTCTTCTTTTAGAAATGGTTTCTTGGTGCGGTGATCGAATTGATAAACACCCCCATGATCAGAGAAATCTTATATTACTAGTAGATAACTATATCGAGTTGATCTAATCTCCATGAAGCTAGCAGATTCCATCGGTGATCGATCGATACGATGGAGTGTAATTTGGTAGCCCCAAGATTGATCGGTATGTATAGTTTTTGTTGCATACGTGACGAGAATTCAAGGGTCGCTTCATTGTTGGTCAATTTTTTTCTCAAATATGCACGATTGTGCATATTATATATTAAAGAAGAAAGGCAAAGAATGCCTCCACCATATTTACAAGGGTCACATTACAACACTACTACTCCTCACTACTCGCCCACCGTTCGAGCCGAAGGAAGTAGGGGTCCATGTTCCCTTTGAACTTGCCGGCAATAGACCACATTCTTCCTTCCGACCTGACTCTACCTAGGAGTACAACTAACGAAGGAGATGCCCCATCAAATACAATAGCATTTCAATGCTTCCACAACTCCCACATTTTTAGTAAGAAAACCGTATGAAGATCCTTCTTTTGCCTGTCGTTGATTCCATGCTTTCCCTCCAGCCACAGGGCTAGGGAATCTTGTGCAGTCGGCGTTTAGTCGAGCTTGCCCAGAGCATCGCAAACTACGACCCATGCTGACATGGCAAAGACACACGTCAATAGCACATGATCAAATGGTCAATAGTTTCGTCCTCTTGGTCGCACCAGGGGCATGCCTCTTGGTGTGGGAGGCCTCTCCTTGCCAGTCGGTCAGAGGTCCAACACCTGTTTCTGAAGGCAAGCCAAGCAAAGAACTTGCAGGTAGATGGGGCCCGAGACTTCCACGTCATCTCAGCCAATGGCTCCACTGTCCGGCCCCCGAACTTTGCCGCATACGCTGAATGCACCGAGAAGCGGCCATTGGTCTCGCATGACCAAGAGACCAAGTCCGGCACATCCACTTGTGGCTCCCACGTGCTCACTTTCATCCAAAGCTCTAGGTATTCATGCAGTGAGGCCACACCGATATTCAGGCCAACATCTATTGCCCAAGACCCATGCTCCATGGCCTGAGCGACCGATCTCGTCGATCTGATCCGCCTCGGGATCATGTCGTATATCGTTGGAGCAATCTCTTGCACCCGCATACCGTCGAACCAACGATCCTCCCAGAAAAGCGTATGAATACCACAATGTGCTTCACTCCTTGTAGCCGCCTGGACAAGTAGCTTAGCTTCTTTTGGGATCTTTATTTTAAACTCGCTCCAAGGTCTACTCGTGTCCACTCTTGCAAGCCATGACCACCCGGCTTGCATGGCCACATTCAGCCATCTGAGGTTAGGTATCCCTAGGCCACCAACCAATTTCAGCGCACACACCGAATCCCAAGCTACCGCACAGTTGCCTCTGTTTGCTTCCTCTCTTCTGCACCATAAGAATCCTCTGCACAAGTTGTTCATCACCGCTATTGTCTTCTTTGGTAGGTCAAGCGCCATCATGGCATGGATGGGCATGGCACAGAGCATAGACTGCACCAGTGTAAGGCGTCCACTCTTAGACATTAGAGCCGCTTTCCACTTTGGTAGACAATTTGCCATCTAATCTACTAGGAACTACAACTGTGCCGCTGACTGCTTCCTCAAGGACAATGGCAGTCCAAGGTACTTGATTGGAAAGTTCCCTCTCGGGCATCCCAGCCCCTCACACACCATAGCTGCTTCCTGATCATTGCATCTTATCGGTAGTGCCACCGATTTGACCATGTTTATCTGCAAGCCCGAAGCCTCACCAAACATTACAAGTATGTTCTTGCATATGTGTAGCTCCATAGGCTTTGGTTTGATGAACACCACCACGTCATCCGCAAAGATGGACAGACACTGCCGCATACCTATATGTGCCAAAGGCTCCAACACGCCTCTAGTCATGGCTTGCTCAAACAACCTCTGCAACGGTTCCATAGTAAGAATGAATAGCATCGGCGATATCGGATCCCCTTGTCGCAGCCCCTTGCAGTTATATATAGTATCTCCGGGGTCTCCATTCACCATGACTTTGGTGGTGGATGTCGCAAGGACTCCACAGATCCAAGATCTCCACCGAGGTCCAAACCACATTTGTTGCATCACCTCAAGGAGAAATGGCCACTGTACAGAGTCGAACACCTTCGAAATATCTAGCTTTAATAGCACCGTGGGCATCCTCAGGGCGTTCAGTCTTCGAGCCATACTTTGAACCAGCATGAAATTGTCATGTAACGATCGACCTTTCACGAAGGCGCTCTGGTGGTTTCCAACCAATAGCGGAAGTTGCACCACCAAGCGGCAAGCCAGAACCTTCTCAAATATTTTGATAGCCCCATGCATAAGGTTGATCGGCCTAAAGTCGCCCACCTCCAAGGCACCATCCATCTTTGGCAATAATGTGACCAAAGATTTACTGATAGCAGCCATGCCCCTCATGTCTCCCTTGTAGAAGCAATCCATGGCCTTCATGAAATCTACCTTTATGATGCTCCAACACGTGGCATAGAATCGGCCCGTGAACCCACCCGGCCCCGGCGCCTTATCCGGAGGCATATCCTAAATCACGCTTTCCACTTCCTCCATAGTGAAGAGCTCCTCCAACTATGATAGGTCTAGATGTGGCAGATCTAGCTCATGGAGATTTAGAGTGTAGCTCCGTGGCTCCACGGTGCCAAACGCCCTGCCGTAGTGCGCATAGACCGCCGACGCCACCTCTTCCTGGCCTGAGTAAATGCTCCCGTTGCATTTCACCGATCTGAGGACATTCTTCCTCTCCTGTGGCTTGCTTGTTGATGGAAAAGCCTCGTGCTCCCATCTCCTTCCTGGAGTTGTAGTAGCCTGGAGTGTTGCCTTGCGATAGTTCTCTCTAAGGAGCATAGTCCTAGCAGCTTCCTCTTAAGGCATCACCTCAGATCATGCTCCGCATGTGATAGCTTCCTCGACTCCATGGTGACGTCCAGTTGCTTTATCACCTCCAACGCAATAGATATTTGTAACTTCACATTCCCAACCCAACGGTTGCTCCACTTCTGAAGGCTGACCGCCGTGGCTTGTAGTTTGTTTTGAAGCGTGAGGTAGTCATTCGAGGCGTCAGGAGTGGAGTCCCAAGCCGTCCGCACTGTGTCCATGAAACCCTCCACCTTGATCTAGAAAGCCTCAAACTTAAACCTTTTACTCGTCGTAATCTCCATGTTCATATCAAGCATCAGTGGGCAGTGATCCAATACCGTTGTTCCCAGCGCAGAGAGGAAACATGATGGGAATGATTCATCCCATTCATTGGAGACCAACACATGATCAATTTTTTCCAGTGTTGCATTATGTCTCTCGTTGGACCATGTGTACCACCAGCCATTTAGGTATAGCTCCTTCAATTCCATCAAGTTCAGTTTAGATCTAAACCGCCTCAACATCCTTTGATTAATCAAGTCATTGCTCTTGTCCTCCTGCCCAGCCAGGAGGCTAAAGTCTCCAGCCACTAGCCAAGGCCCCGCATGTAAATCCCGTATATCTACCAAGTCCTGCATGATCTCAAGTTTGTCGGCCTCCTCCTGAGGGCCGTAGACACATGTCAGCCACCATGCTTGCTCATCCTCAGGGCAGTTGACCAGTGTCGTCAATGTATGATTTGTATAGTGTGGATTAGAAAGGTGGGTGATAGAGTCATCCCAAGCCACCAAGATCCCACCATGAGTGCCTAACGCCAGTAAGTAGAAGAACTTTTCATATTTATTTCTGAGGCATTGATGCACAATGCTCACTGATACATCATGCAATTTAGTCTCCTGCAGACATACAATAGCCGGTTTGGCCGATGTCACCACCTGAAATAAGGCATTCCTACTAGCCCGAGCATTTAGCCCACGGACATTCCACACCAACACTTTGAGGGGCTGTGCATTCATTTCCAATGCCCACAACGACTCATCCTAGCTAAGCAAGCAGCTAGGCCATGATAGGGTCCTCGATCCACGGCTCCTGAGGTGTTCCCATCCAAACAACGCAAGCACTGCCGCGATGTGTGCGTCCGAGAGAGGGAGGGAGAAAAGATGAACATACATCCGAAGAGCATCCTTCGAAATAGCCTCCCCCTCATGTTCCAAGCACAACTTTCTGATGAGCACTTGCTATGGCTTAGTTGCCGCATATTTGGCAATCCTGGCGCTCCTCCTAGGCGTGACGTCCAGCCTAGGCTTCTTCTTTGCTTTACGGCAAGTGTGGGCAGCAGTCCTATTCGTTGGTCTTGGCAGGATCGGAGACAGGGGTTGGCGCACACCAGCACAAAAGTTTCCTACATCGACGTGAAACTCGCTCCCAACTCGGCCTGCATGGGAATAGTTATGCATGGCCTCAGATCCGGCGCATGGCCCAGCTCCTCCTTAGGTGGGTCTGCTTCCACCCCATTCGCCGGTCTACATGGCACCTGATTGGGCGTGCATGTTGTCAGTGTCAAAATCGGCAGATCTCGGTAGGGGGTCCCGAACTGTGCGTCTAAGGTTGATGGTAAGAGGAGACATGGGACACGAAGTTTTACCCAGGTTCGGGCCCTCTTGATGGAGGTAATACCCTACGTCCTTCTTGATTGATATTGATGAGTATGGGGGTTACAAGAGTTGATCTACCACGAGAACGTAATGGCTAGAACCCTAGAAGTCTAGCCTGTATGATTATGATTGCCTCTACGGACTAAACCCTCCAGTTTATATAGACAACGGAGGGGCCTAGGGTTGTACAAAGTCGGTTACATAGAAAGGAAATTATACATCCGACCGCCTAGCTTGCATTCCACGCAAAGGAGAGTCCCATCCGGACACGGGAGAGAGTCTTCTGTCTTGTATCTTCATGGCCCAATAGTCCGGCCCACATCATACATGCCGGACGCCCGAGGACCCCTTAATCCAAGACTCCCACAGTAGCCCCCGAACTAGGCTCCAATGACGAGGTGTCCGGCGCGCAGATTGTCTTCGGCATTCAAGGCGGGTTCCTCCTCCGATCACTTCAAAATACCTGACTTAAGGAGCTGTATTCGACCTTCCATTTAATGTCGCACCCATTGGCTTCTGTGCCTCCACACCTTCTTCTTCCACGTGTCGAGCAAATACGAGAGGTCAGGGTATTTTTTGCACATAACTCCCCCGGCCACGTAAGAAAGGTCTCTATTTAAAGGGATTGGATCTCAGATTCATTCCACACCCAGTGAAAAATCCTCAGAGTCTTGCCAGGGGAAACCATTCAACATGGCTAGCGACCCTAGTTCCTCCTCCCGCCCTCACGGCTCTGAAAAAGGCGATTGGGAGAGATGTTTTGTATCCCATGAGCAGTTGGTTATGCGCCAAACACAGGCATCCCCCCCGCAGATCCCGTCCATGTTCGAGAAGTATTAGCCTCCTTCACATGCGAAGTTCTGGTGGAAAATTTCCCCAATCCAACCAGGGGGGAACGGGTGTGCTTCGTATCTTACTTGTTGAGAGGCGTCGGGTTTCCAATCCACCCTTTGCTCTGTGGAATCCTAGAGTATTACAGCCTCCAACTGCACAACCTTACGCCGTCCTTTATCCTGCATATCGCTGGTTTTGTTGCCCTGTGCGAGCTCTTCCTGGGCTGTGAAGCCCACTTTGATTTGTGGAGGAAGCTATTTTGCCTCGTCCCTCGCAACCGAGAGGGGTCGATATTCGAGGTGGGCGGCGCCGAAGTATGGCGCATAGTCGGGACCGGATACCTGTCCGGTACGCCGAAGAAGGCGCCCGAAGAATGGCCCTCAGAATGATTCTATATTGAAGAGGTTGCTCTCCCCGACCCAGTTCGAATGGGTCTTCTCAAATTTTCAAATGCCCTGTTGAAGAAATGTCACAGATGGCGCCCCCGGAGCATCGAGGAGGAAGATAGCGCGGAAGTTCGTCAATTGATGGGCAAGATAAGGACACTTGCTCAGTCCGTATTATCAATAATTGAGGTGATGGCGACTTCCATAGTGCGGGGGGTCCAGCCACTCCAATACCGAGGGCTTCCCATGTGGCACTATAATGGGGTGGATGATGCCTCACGCTACGGGCGGAAGGGTCTGGACACCCCCGCTGCTTTGGTCAAAATATTGGCCAAACTGTACAAAGGGGAGAAAGAGGAGTTCACTCGGCTTAAACGTCGAGATGGATTTTCCATGTACAATCCTCTGAGCTGGGTGAGCTCTAATCCCACCACTTTACTTAATCCTCTCCCTGAATCACTTTTACTGGATATTAACCCATCTATTTGTAATAGGAATGTCGGAAGGTTACCGAGGGGATCCATAACCCCGCCCCACAGCCTGAGGATCACAACCGGGACCTTGACCCCGGATTCGAAGAGGATCCAGACATATTTGTGGAGCTCGAGGAGGGAGTATTCTACCAGGCGAGCTATGATGGCACAGTAGTGCCAATCGTGGCCGACTATCCTGGCCTCCTTACCGCCTCTCATGTAAGTAATCAAGAGACACCTTCTTCGAAAGAGCTTCCTCATTACGCCTCACCCACCGCACTATCTCATGCTCCAAAAGGGAGGCGCTCGACGCCACAACGTGCACCAGAGGCATCTTCTAGGAGAGCGGTGCCTGCCCCGAGCACATCTTCGAAGGAAAGGCGAACGACAATACGACTGAACCTTTATAAAAGAGGTATGGCTTTCTTTTTAAATATGCATCCTCATCGTCACATCAAACCGTGACATTATCCGCTGCATTTTATCAGGAAGAGCGTCCGCCGGACTATGTTCGGGGATCCTACCGTCGCGCTTCCACTAGTCAGATTCCAGGCCCTGCCCTAATGATGGGGGCTGACACGAGAGTGGCGCCAGACTATCCTTTCGTAAAGGACTTAGATGATATGTCCGTCACAAACTCTGAAGTGGAGAGCACCATGAATCATCGACGCCGAAGGGTTGCTCTTCGTGACCTCGGGTTTTCAAAAGAGGCATTCAATGCCTTCAGCTCGGCCGATGCATACATCCGAGCTGCTCGGGATGGACTTGCCAGAGCCACAGACCAGCATTTAAAAGATATGCGAGTAAGTGTAGATTTTATAGTCATATACCAGTAGCCCCCGAGACTTGAAGTAGTTGATACAACTGATTTAAGGATCATTGTATAATCAGGTACTAATGGAGAAGAATAGCCTGCTATCTCAAGAGCTGGAAAAATGTCAGACCCAGCTAGCTGCGGCTACCGCCGAATTGGAGAAAAACAAGGGGGAACCGCCTGGTAATGTTTCCCCTTATCAGGAAAAAAGTATAATCATATACCAGTAATATTAATACTGTTGTGTTTCTGTTGACAGGATCAGTAGATCAACTGAGGGAAAAACTGAAAATCTCCCAGGCTGGTGAACAAGAGGCCAAAAGGCAACATGCGGCAGGCGAATGTGTGCTGACGCGTGTCAGGGATGAAAAGAACAAGCTGCAGGATTCCAATACCCTGCTGGGCGAAGAAATAAAAGATGTGCGAGCCTAGGTAGCTGACGCCGTCAAAGAGAATAGGAGGCTACAAGGTGGCATATTCAGTATGTTTTTGACCTCACCTTTATGCATTTTAGCGAAGAAATGATCTGACAGATTTATGTCTGCAGGTACTGACTAGCCTCCCAAAGAGGAAATGTCTGGCTCTCAGGGCGACCTTCTGCAAGAGCTGTCCCAATGGCACGAGCGAGCTTGGCAAGCAATGCGGAGCATTGCCAAAGTTTTGTGGCCATCCGCCTCTCCTCCAGGAAGTATGGAGGAGCTTGTGAAGCTATTCAAGGGAGCTCGGCGGCGCTTCCGATTATGGAAGATATCGGCTTGCTGAGAAGGTGTGCGAGAGGCCTGGGCCATGGTAAAAACATGGTACACCAAGCTCGATCCGAATCATATGGCCCGGTTCGGACCTCGGGGGTCAGATGGAAAAGAAATTCCTGTTAGCCTGGTGTATGACCAGGTAAGGATAGCCGCCAAGTATTTCCAATAGGATTGTAGGCTAGATAAGCTGTTGGATGGCATAGAGGAAGATGTTTTTGAGTCCAAGTGACTATGTACTTCAATTGACAAATTTGTCCCTAGCCGGATGGTAAAACGATTGTCATGGCAGGCATTTTTGCTTCAACCTCTGGACCCGAAGGCTCGAAGTGTTTTCGTATGCCCGCTCAGTAATGTAAACCGGGGTATGCGTGGAAACCAGGCATAGGGGTCATAGTTGCTTGAACAGACAAGTTGTATCCAGCTAGCTATGTTATATTACATGTTGATTGTAAGAAACATCTTCCAGGGAGAATAGTTCCGTTAAGGGTTCCTTTCCCTGGGCGGATATGCGTTAGTATGCATGTCTGGACTATGATTGAAAAATCACAGTATATGTAACATCTGGGGGTTCATGGTGTGATGAAGGTAAAACATCTTTACTTCATGGACTGTGATGCTAGCTTTCGGCTTCACCCAGTCTGAGGTACATGTCCGGATGACCCGACAGTAACAATCACAGAGGTGCTCCCTTTATTCCCTAGTCGAACAAACGGGAACATATGGCATAAGCACAGGAGCCAGGAAACCCAGCTTGGCCAAAATTTAAGTCATAATGATGCATATAATGGCGAAGAAAAGGTACATATGCGGAAGAGGACACATATGTATTGATCTTGATGCTCGGAAAATAATAATAAGCTTCTGTAAAAGAAGCCCCCAGGCATTATGAGTGTATACATTTAAGGATGTGCACATCATAGGTGTGCGGTTTGGCCGCTCAAGAGCTAAAGAGCTAAACGAAAATTTAAAGAGAGGAAAAGAAAATAATGGAAACAAAGGGAGAAGAAGACGAACAAAGAGTCCGGCTCTAGGCGTAGCATCTTCGGAGTCTGGCGGCATTTCATGGGTTCGGCTCTACGTGGTTGTCCGATGCCTCACGCAGGCAGTACACTCCTCCAGCGAGAACTTCATTTATGATGAAGGGACCCTCCCACTTGGGCTTGAGTTTGTCCTTTTTTGTTCTCTGGTAAGCTTAGAACGAGTTCGCCAACGTTATAAGTCTTTGCCCGCACTTCTCTGCTTTGATATCTGCGAGCCTGTTGTTGATAAAATGCGGAACACGCTTTTGCAACGTCGCGCTCCTCCTCCAGGGCATCTAGGCCGTCCTGCCGATCAAGCTCGGCTTCTCTCTCTTCATACATGCGCACTCGAGGTGAGTCATGAATAATGTCGCAGGGCAACACAGCCTCTGCGCCGTACACCATGAATAAGGGTGTATATCTAGTAGTGCGATTGGGCATGGTCCGCAGCCCCCAGAGTACGGAGTCAAGCTCCTCAACCCAATGCTTGTCTGATTCTTTCAAAGACCGCACAAGTCTAGGCTTAATGCCACTCATAATAACACCATTAGCTCATTCGACTTGACCGTTTGGTTGTGGATGATAGACCGAGGCGTAATTGAGTTTAATGCCCAATTTAGCACACCAGGATTTCACTTCATCGGATGTGAAATTGGAGCCGTTATCGGTGATGATGCTGTGTGGGACACCATAACGGCGCACGACACCGGATATAAAGTCTATCACCGGTCCATCTTCGGCCGTTTTCACTGGTTTGGCCTCTATCCACTTAGTGAATTTATCTACTTCTTATGGCTCCCTCCCTTAAGGGGTCCCACCATATCAAGCCCCCAGACCGCAAAAGCCCAAGTAATGGGGATTGTTTGTAGTGCAGTAGGAGGCATACGGCTTTGATTGGCGAAGCGATGGCATCTGACACAACGTTGGACCAAGTCCTGTGCGTCTGCTCGGGCCGTCGGCCAGAAGAAACCTGTACGGAAGGCCTTACTTACATGGGCCCGAGCCGCGGCGTGGTGACCGCCGAGGCCAGCATGGATTTCAGCCAGGAGTTGCCGTCCTTCTTCTTCGGAGATACATCTTTGAAGGACTCCGGTAGCACTTTTCTTGTAGAGCTCTCCATCGTGGACCTTGTAGGCTTTCGTGTGCTGAACAATGCAGCGAGCCTCATTCTGGTCTGTAGGGAGCTCTCGCCTATTAAGGTAGGCCAAGAACGGTTCGGTCCATGGGGCAATTATTGCTATTATTAGGTGGGCCGATGGTGTTATTTCGGTGGCTGAGTCCCTGATGATATCGCTATTGTGTTCGGAATCTGGGGGTATAGTCGGATCCGGACTAGTGTTGCCACTCTCATCCTGCCATACCATGGATGGCTTGAAGAGCCTTTCCAAAATGATGTTAGGCGGGACGGGGTCGCGCTTGGCGCCCATGCGAGCGAGGATGTCCGCTGCATGATTACTTTGTCGAGCCACATGATGGAACTTGAGTCCCTCGAACCGCGCTGATATTTTGAGTACGACGTTACAATAGGCTGCCATCTTCGGATCCTTGGCATTGAAGTCTCTATTTATTTGTGATATTGCGAGGTTTGAATCCCCGCGCAACTCCAGGCGTTGTATGCCCATGGAGGTGGCCATCTGAAGACCGTGCAATAAGGCCTCGTATTCGGCTGTGTTGTTGGAATCTGTGTATAATATTTGGAGTACATACTGGACTGTGTCTCTATTGGGGGACGTTAAAACGATGCCTGCTCCAAAACCAGCCAACATTTTAGAGCCATCGAAGTACATGACCCAGTTGGAATATGTGCCATACTCTTTAGGGAGTTCAGCCTCTGTCCATTCGGCGATGAAGTCGGCCAATACTTGGGATTCAATGGCCCGGTGGTTTGTATGTTATGTCAAATGGTAGGAGCTCAATAGCCCACTTGGCAATCCGACCTGTAGCGTCGTGGTTGTTTATTATGTCATTAAGTGGTACTTCGGAAGCCACTGTAATCGAGCACTCTTGGAAGTAGTGTCGTAGCTTCCGGGATGCCATGAATACCGCATATGCTATCGTTTGGTAATGAGGGTACCGGGATTTGCATCATGTAAGGACAGTGGATACGTAGTATACCGGTTTCTGGAGTGGGAACTTATTTCCTTCCTCCTCTCGCTCAACGACGAGCACTGCTCTCACCACCTGGTGCATTGCAAAGATGTATAATAACATCGGTTCACCGATGTTTGGTGCGGCCAGGATTGGGTTGCTCGCTAAAAGAACCTTTATTTCCTCTAGTCCGGTCGTTGCCGCTTCCATCCACTCAAAGTGGTCGGTACGTCAGAGAAGGCGATAAAGTGGCAATGCTTTTTCTCCTAGTCTGGAGATAAAGTGGCTTAAAGCTGCCACACACCCGGCTAGTTTTTGGACCTGTTTAAGGTCGGTTGGTGTAGCCAATTGTGACAAAGCTCGGATTTTGGCTGGATTTGCCTAAATTCTTCTATTGGAAACGATGAAGCCCAACAGCTTTCCGGCGGGAACACCGAAAACACACTTTTCTGGATTTAGCTTAATGTCATATGTTTGGAGGTTGTCGAATGTGAGACACAAGTCGTCTATTAACGACTCGACGTGTTTAGTCTTGATGACGATGTCATCGACATATGGTTCCACTGTCTTGCCGATTTGCTTCTCCAGGCATGTTTGAATCATGCGTTGGTAGGTGGCGCGAGCATTTTTAAGCCCAAAGGGCATAGTGTTGAAGCAGAAAGTCCCGTATGGGGTGATGAATGCCGTTGCGGCTTGATCGGATTCCTTCATTTTAATTTGATGTTATCTGAAGTATGTGTCGAGGAAACACAGTGAGTCATGTCTTGCAGTAGCATCGATAATTTGATCGATGCGGGTGAGGGGGAAGGGATCCTTAGGGCAAGCCTTATTGAGGACTTTGAAGTCGACGCACAGGCGCCGGGATTTGTCCTTCTTTGGTACCATCACCAGGTTTGCTAGCCAGTCCGGGTGTTTTAGTTCTCTGATGAATCCGGCCTTGATTAATTTGGCTAGCTCCTCCCCCATGGCTTGTCGTTTAGGTTCGGAAAAGCGCCGCAATGTTTGCTTGACCGGCTTATATCCCTTCACTATATTGAGGCTGTGTTCGGCTAGCCTACGTGCGATTCCTGGTATATCAGAAGGGTGCCAGGCGAAGATATCCCAGTTCTCGCGCAGGAACGTTCGCAGTGCGGCGTCAACTGTTGGGTCCAGCTATGCCCCGATAGAAGCTGTCTTCTTGGGGTCCGTCAGGTGGACTTGAAATTTGACTATTTCGTCTGCTGGTTTGAAGGAGGTGGATTTGGGATGCTTATCAAGGATTACGTCGTCCCTATCCACGATAGAGCGTAGTGCGATTAACTCTTCGGCCGTGAGGGCCTCAGATAGTGCCTCGAGGGCTAGGGATGTTGTTTTGTTTTCGGCGTGGAGGGCTATGTCCGGATCACTAGCAAGAGTGATAATACCATTGGGCTCGGGCATCTTGAGCTTCATATACCCGTAATGAGGTATAGCTTGAAAGCATGTGAATGCATCTCGCCCCAACTGGGCATGATATCCACTGTTGAAGGGGCAACTTGGAAGGTTAATTTCTTCGGACCGATAGTTCTCCGGCGTGCCGAATACCACATCAAGTGTACTTTTCCCCGTGCATCATGCCTCCTGGCTGGGAATGATCCCTCGAAAGGTTGTATTACTATGCTTGATGCGGCTCCTGTCTATTTCCATTTTATTCAGTGTGTCCTCGTAGATGAGGTTTAGTCCGCTACCACCATCCATGGGAACTTTAATGAGCCAAAAGCCATCCACAATTGGGTGGAGGACCAAGGCGGCTGGTGCCCGGAATGACCGGATTTTTGGTTCGTCACTCGCATTGAAAGTTATGGCCGTGTCGTTCCAAGGATTTATTGTTGCAACTTGGCAGACTTCAGCGAAGTCGCGGAGTGCCCTCTTACGCCGATTATTTGAAGCGAAAGTCTCGAAGACTGTAAATACTCTATGGTCGCCGTGTTCCGAGGGGAGTTGCTCCGTGGTGTTTTTGGTGAGGATATCATTGCCGCTCTTGGCCACTTGCCAGAGTATCCAACATGCTCTAAGGCTGTGGGTTGGTGTGGTATCCGGTGTTGTGTGTATTTTGCATGGCCTATCGAGCCATCCCTCCAGAACGGTTCCGCGCCCTGTGATGGGCTTAGATTTCTTTACTATTGGGTCAGGGCGCCCCGCGAGGGTGCATCCTTTTTGCGCGGACGAGGGGTTGAGTGGAGACCGGTGGTTCCCAGCGAGCTGCCTAAGCTTTCCAGGCGCTTTCCATTGCGCAGTATTTCTGTACTATGGTTTCCAAGTCAGCGAAGTGTAATACGTGATGGCAGTTGATGGCGTTGAGGATTCCTTCATCCATGCAATTATTGCAGAATACTGAGATCACATATTCGTCGCGACAATCTTTAATCTTGTCTTTGACAGGGAGGAATCTGGCCCAAAAGTGATGGGCTGTTTCCTAAGACTGCCGCCGTATGCATGTGAGATCGCGCATATCTGGGTGGGTGGGTGGCTTTAGATCCGAACCTTGACCCGATTTGGGATCCGGAGTTTGAGGGACTTCCGAGCTTAATAGTTTGGGCTCCGGGATATCAACCGATTTTTCATGTCCGCCCTCCGATTCTAGGTTCGGAGGACAGGGCGTGTTGTTCCGCAGACAGGTATCCGGTACTTCGAGCTCGGAAATCCTAACATAGTTCGCCCTCAATGTCGGGTGGTAGGTGCGACATATGCCAACGGGTGGCTAATCATTGTGGGAGCCAGTAAGACATCGCCGGTGCCTGGAAACGGGATAAGGCGAAGACATGCACGCCGGCGGATCTTACCCAGCTTCGGGGCTCTCCGTGGAGATAACACCCCTACTGCTGCTCTGCGGGGTCTCCACATGTACACTAGATGATTCAAGTAGCTACACAACGCTCCTTGAGCTGTTTGGTGGGAGGAGGAAGAAGGGAACGGCTAGCCTGCTTCTTCTTCTCGCGTGGTGTCTAGGACTAGCAAGGGGGTCAAACCCTTTGCATGGGTGCTCCGGGGGGTTTATATAGGCCTACCCCCCGGGGGTACAATGGTAATCCGACTGGGCGCGGGGCCCAGCTGTCTGTGACTGCGCTCGCCAGCTTCTGCGCCGGCTGCTGGGGCCCGCCGACTGGTGGGTCCCGCCGGCTGCCGGCCCCTTGGTCGACAGCCAGGCCCCACTGTCCAGGGCCTGGTCGGCGGCTGGTTACTGTGGCTCCATCTTGTTGACGTGAGCTTCATCGTGGTAAGCGCGGCTACAGTGCCGCCGCCTGTCAGGCGATCGCTGTAGCCTCACCGCGTCTTGTCTCCTTAATGGGGCGTCTTCTTCGAGGGAGGCGGCAAGCCGGCTGCGGGGAGCCGGCTCCGTCTTGAGCCGACTGGTTGGAGGCGTGGCCGCCTTCGGGCGTCTCTCCGCTCAAAGGGGCCCACCGTCTGTGGGCCACGCTGGCGGCCCGTCATGGGTGATGCCAGGGTCAACATGGCAACAGTGCCGCGCCGGACGGGTCATGCCTACCCCGTACGGCGCACTATGCCAGGCGTGCTTCGAGATTCGGGGGTGGCAAGCTTTACTGTAGCCACGCCCCGTCGCACCGCCGTTAGGTGGGTGCAAACTTTTGTGGGTACGGTCTGGACCGCTTTATGGGGAGCCGGCTTCTTGGAGTCGGCCTTCTCATGGCAGGCTTCTTGGAGTCGGCCTTCTCATAAGGGCTAAAGTCGGACCGCCTTCCGAAAGCCGGCCTGGATGGCAGCCAACAAGGGGAAGGCGGCCCCATGCCTTGGATTCTTGAGAGCCGGGCGGGCTCGCAACTTTTTCAGAAGGGCCAGGGGAAGCCGGCTAGGCTACCCATGGCTATTTACTCTAACAGTAGTCCCCGAAGCTGATCGAGCTCCGAGGTGAGCAGGGGCACGAGAAGCTTGGTCAGCTTCCCAACCTGAAGAGCCGGCTTAGCGGGCGAATGCCGACTTCAGAGAGCCCCGCGTCCTGTAGGCGGGAGGAGAGGGGGGACCTGCGTGCTGACTACGGGCCCTCCCGCGGCCACGTGGCGGCGAGATCCTGCGAGCGCACGCGCGCGACGGGACGCCGCCGCAGGCCCGGGCCCGCCACTCGCGAGCCATGGTCCGGGCGTGGATCTTCCGTGGCCCACAGGGGCCGCTCGCCTCCTCGAGGCAGTTTTGTTTCGCCGTTAAGGCTCAATAATCGCGGGACGTGGGGAGTGGGCACGATCGATCCCCACGCTTCCCCACGCCGCGCCTCCTCGGCTCCACCACGTGAGCCTATAAGTAGGGGGAGGAGGGAGAGCGACAGAGGTTCGCACGCTCTCTCCCGATCCGTCTCTCCTAACCCTCGTTTCTTCCTCTTGCTGCCGCCGCAGCTTCCCGTCTCAGCGCCGCCGCGTCTCCACACCGCCTCGCTCCCATGGCGTTGTCAAGCTCGTGGGACGGCTCCAACGTCCATGACGACCATGTGGAGTTCCTCCGCCAGACCCGGCGCCGACCGCGTACAGGTCTGCCTGGCGCCGGAGAAGGAGATCTCGCCGACACCGGAGGAGGGCGAGCGGGTCGTCTTCCGCTCGCACTGCCTGCGCGGCTTCGACCTTCCAGCGAGCGGGTTTCTGCGCTCTTTCCTGGAATTCTACAACCTCCAGCCGCATCACCTCACGCCCAATGCGGTGATGCTGCTGTCGGCCTTCGTCTCCCTCTGCGAAGGCTTCTTGGGGCTGCTCCCCACGCTGGAGCTCTGGGGAGAGTTCTTTCAGAGCAAGCTCGGCACAGTCGTCGCTGGCGTGCCCGCCCCCTGTGGGGCCTTCATCGCCATGAGGAGGGCGAGCGAGAACAACCCGTTCCCGCCCATCCCCCTGATACAGTCGGTGAAGGTCTGGCAGAGGTCATATTTCTACGTGAAGAACGTCGCCGAGCAAGGAGACTACATCAACCTGCCGGCTTACGTAGGCGGCCTGCCGGCTGGGAGGCAGCCCTCGTGGAGCTTCCGGTCCCGGTCACTGTCTCCGGCCGGGAACGCCGCCATCTCCCGGCTTCGGGTGATGATTCAGTCGGAAGGCCTGTGCGGGGCCGACTTGGTGGCCGCCTTCATGGAGCGCCGAATCCTTCCTCTCCAAAGCCGGCCCCATATGATGTTCCAGATGAGCGGCCGCTTCGACCCATGCCGGCTGAGCACATGGAAAATGCCCCACGCGGAGGTGGCGCTCATGGTTAACTACATCGCCAACTGCAAGCTTGCCGGGGGCTGGCAATACGGCAAGGTTCCGTATTCTTGCGCCAATCCTCCGCCCGTGGTAAGCTTCTCTCTCTATCTTCTTTTTGTCGTCGGCCGGCTATCATGATGGCCGGCTTCTGACCAGTCGGTTCTTTTGAGCAGAACCCTCTTCTTGCGCCGCCGGCCGAGGCGGCAGGGATTGAACGCCAGTATGCCCCCGACCGCACGATGGACGACGTTGACGACCCGGACTTGGGGGCGGCCGCCATGGAAGACGCCGTGGTGGGGGACAGCGCCGAGCCCGGAGGCTCAAGGTTCACCGCGAGCTTCGAGGATTGGCCGGACGATTTCGAGGCCGAAGTCGCCCCGCGTCGCCAGCCGGCGGCCGACCATCAGGGCGCGGGCTCGTCTATCGCGCCGGCAGCCGGCGGCGGCGCACAGAAGCGCCAGGCTGCTTCAGGCCTCTTCGGCAGTCGGCCGAAGAAGTCCAAAGCCTCCGCCGCGGCGACCAAGCGAGACGAGGCGGCTGCGAAGGCGGCCCGCTTCCGCAAGGCGGTGAAGCAGCCTCCGGCGGTCTCAGCGCAAGTCTTCAACTGCCTTGCCGCATGCTCGTCATCATTTCTCTTTCTCTTTGAATATTCTTCTTAACCTTTTCTCTCTTGCTGGGCAGGGCGCCGCTTTTCCTTGAGCGGGGTCCGGGCGGCTCCGTCGTGGGGCCGGCTGGAGGGTCTTCGAGCTCCCGCCGCGTGGACCCCCGCGCCGATCTCAGGGAAGCCACAGAGCAGAACGCCCGCGAAGCGCGGGAGGAGCGCGAGGCGGCGGAGAAGGCGGCCGCCCAGGCGGTGAGGGAGCATGCCGACGCGGCAGCCAAGGCCCAGACGAAGGCGGCTACCGCGGAGACGGAGGCGGAAAGCTCGCGCAACGAGCCTCCGCTGCTCGCCATTGCTCTCCGAGCCGTAGCCCCCGACACCCCACTGCCCTTGGCGGAGGAGATCGTCCGAGACCCGCCGCTGTTGGAGAGGGAGGAGGACCCCATGGCCTTTGCGGGGAGAGCGCCGCCAGCAGCGCCAACCGGAGCGGGCCAAGGCGGCCAATCATCAGCGGCGCCAGAGGGGCCGGCCGGAGGTGAGCCGGAGAACAGAGCCAGCCTCGAGGTGCAGCCGGCGGCGAGCCGGCGCGCAGGGGGAGGCGCCGCTCCGCCGGAGTTGCGCCGTGTTGCGGGCGTAGGCCAGTCGGCGGAAGACCTGGAGGCGGCCAGCAACGCCATGTCCGAGTGGACTCCCAGCGGGGGGACTGGCGAGCTGGATGTGGCGGCTCAAGGGGTCCGGAGCCGGCTGCAAGCTCAGGTTGCCCTGCTGCAACAGTTCAACCAAGAGTTCTTGTAAACGCGAGCCACTATCCGGGTGAGTCCTTCGTTCTTGGCTGCTTTGCTTTCTTAATTTCTTCCATGGGGGCGCGTCAGCGCACCCACTAGGTGTAGTCCCTGAGATTCGGGCCGACTGTTGCGCAGTCGGGTCGGATCTTTCTCGACGGCTACCTTACTTTGCTTTTTTCTGAACTTTCAGGAATACCACAACCTTCGTGCTGCCGCCTTCAACTCCCAGGCTCAGGAGTTGAGCCGGCGGACCGACGACCTGGCCGACAGCCGAAGTAAGTACTCGATTTTGTCTGTCTCCTGTGGGGGCACGTCAGCGCACCCACTGGGTGTAGTCCCCAAGATTCGGGCCGACTGCTGCGCAGTCGGGTCGGATCTTTCTTGACGACTCTTTTCTTATTGGTTTTTCTTTTTCTTTGTCTTCAGGGGCCAACGCTGACTTGAGGAAGGAGCTCGGCGAAGCGAAGGCCGCCCTTCATACCAAGGAGGCCGAGTGCGCCGCCTTGGTCCAGGAACGGGATTGCCTAGCCAAGAAGCTGGCCGACCAAGAGGAGAGCCACAAAGCGGCCCTGCAGGCGGCGCAGTAAAGCGAAGCCGCCTTGAAGGCGGAGTATGAGACCGAGGCGGCGAGCTGGTCTGAGACCCGGCGAGCCCTGGACGAAGGCTTCGGCCGGATCGAGGATTTGATCGATGGTAAGCCACCTTTCTCGGCCCTCCCCTGCCCCTTGCCGCCTGGGTTTTTTGTCTTATCTTGAGCTGTTGCTTGTTGCTTTTTGGTGCAGATTACTTCCCCGGCTACTCCACCTTCGCCGCCCAAACAATTGAGGCCCATCGCGAGGCGCGCCGTCAAGCGGGGGCCGACATTGCACCGGATGCAAACCGGACACTTGAGGAGCAGCTCCTGGCTGTCCAGGCACGGTTGCAGCCGGCTCATCGGATGCTTCGCCGGCTCCAACGTGCCGGGGCGCAAGTGTTGGCCGCCCTCTGGCCCGGCGAGATGATCCCCTGCACCCCAAGCCGAACTACCGACTAGCTGGGAGTCGCAGTTGGTCACTTTGAGGCTTGGAAGGCGTCGGCGGCCCGCCTCGGAGCCGGGCGGGCGTTGGAGTTCGTTCGGGCTTGGTACCCAGGGCTGAGCCTAGACCAGCTGTGCACTTGGCGGATGGAGGCCGACGCGAAGCTGGAGGAGGTGAGGCCGGCTATCGCCCAGCGAGCTTCGACGTTCGCCGAGTGCACCGACATCAGCGTTTTCGCACCCGAAATCGATGATGACGGTGTTGCTCAGCTGGAGGAGTGGTTCGGGCTGAACCCGGCAGTAGGCGAGGACTCGGCGGAGGAGATTGCCTCCAGCGACGAGGGCGATGAAGACGAAGAGGAGGACGGCGAAGACGTCGAGCCGGCTGGTGGAACAACCAGCCGACCTCAGGCTGACTGTGCCTCCAGCAACGAGGCACGTGGAAGCGCGCCCTCTGCGGGAGGCGGTGACAAAGCTAAAGTTCGCCAGCCGGCCGCTCCTTCAGCCGGCACGACCGTCTCCGCCAACCAGTCTGGCTCCTCGGCCGCTCCGCCAGCTTGACCTGCCGTCTTTATCTTTCCTGCTTTGTTGTCTTTGAACAATCTTTGTTAAGTTTTTGCAGTTCCACCCACTGGGGGTGTATCCAAACTATGTTGAATGCTGGCCTCTCGGAGGTCTTTTTATGTAAATATTATCATGTGCATGTTTGGTTTCCATTCGCGTATGCTTTTTTATCCTTAGGCTTTTTCCTTTGCCGCCTTCCCTCTTTGGGGAGGCAAGTACTTGAGCTTTCTTGGATTGAAGTGAAGTGAATGGAAACCGGCCGGCCGGCTGCTCTGGTAGCCAGTCGGCGGTGTGAGAAAAACCGGCTTTTGTTATATTAGTCCGTTAGCACCTAGCCGTTTTTCGTGTGGGCACCCGTTACTGCCTTTAACTCTTACCAGCCGGACAGCCGGTTCTTCGAACTGCGACTTTTGGCAAGAGAAGGCTTGGGAGCCGGCAGACTACTTGTCTGACTGCGGGTAGGACTTCTAACATAATTCCAGTCGGCCAGTCCTCGAGCCGACTTAGTCGAACTCGGTGCCGGACGGAATAAGTGAATGACACGACAAGGTCATAGGCATGATACTTTTCATTCATAAATAAGGGATGGCAGTCACCGAGCCCTCCTCGGGGGGCCTATTGTCTTGTACTTAATACAAAAGTTAGCGTGATACATACTGCCTTTCAACTGTAAAACCTTCGAAGGAGGTTGGCGTTCCATGGCCGTTCCGACTCCTTGCCGGAGTCGTCTCTCTTGCGGGCCTTCGGCTTCTGTGCATCGATCAGGTAATAGGAGTCGTTGCCTAGAGCTCTGTTGATGACGAAGGGGCCTTCCCAAGGGGCTGAGAGCTTGTGCTGGCCGGCTGTTCGCTGGATCAGCCGGAGCACAAGATCACCCTCTTGGAAGGATCTTGGCCTGACCTTCCGGCTCTGGTAGCAGCGCAAACCCTGCTGGTAGATGGCGGACCGGCTGAGGGCTAACAACCGGCTTTCTTCCAGCAGGTCGACGCCGTCTTCTCGTGCTTCCTTGGCCTCCGCTTCCGTGTACATGGTTACTCGAGGCGAGTCGAATTCGATGTCAGTTGGGATGACCGCCTCGGCACCATACACAAGGAAGAAAGGGGTGAAGCCGGTTGACTTGTTTGGTGTAGTGCGCAGACTCCAGAGGACAGCCGGCAGCTCATCGAGCCAACAGCCGGCTGAGCGCTCCAGAGGTACAACCAGTCGGGTCTTGATACCGGAGAGGATGAGGCTGTTAGCTCGCTCGACCTGGCCGTTTGACTGCGGGTGGGCGACGGATGCTAGGTCCAGCCGGATGCCTTGGGCTGCGCAGAAACATGCCAGGGCTCCTTTGGCAAAATTCGTGCCATTGTCGGTGATGATGCTGTGTGGCACGCCGTACCGTGCTCTTATGTCTGTGATGAATGTCACAGCAGTCGGCCCATTCAGCTTCTTGATCGGCTTTGCCTCAATCCACTTGGTGAATTTGTCCACGGCGACAAGCAAATGCGTCATGCCGCCGCGCGCCGTCTTGAATGGGCCCACCATGTCCAGTCCCCAAACGGCAAAGGGCCAAGTGAGGGGAATGGTCTTGAGTGCCGAGGCCGGCATGTGTTGCTTGGAGCTGAAGAGTTGGCACCCCTTGCAATGTTTAACTAATTCTTTCGCATCATCCAAAGCAGTCGGCCAGAAGAAACCATGGCGGAAGGCTTTGGTGACAAGTGATCTTGAGGCCACATGGTGGCCGCATTCTCCTTGGTGAATGTCTCTGAGGATTGCAATGCCTTTCTCTTGCTCGACGCACCGTTGGAGGACTCCAGTGACACTGCGCTTGACGAGCTCTCTGTTGATGATTGTGTATGCTCCGGCTCGACATTGGACTTGTCTTGCTTCTGTTTCGTTAGCCGGCTGGTCTTGGTTTACTAGGAAGTTGAGGATGGACTGAGCCCATGATGGAGCTGCGACTTCTTCTACTGCCAGTGTAGCTACTGCCACCAGGGTGGGCGGGCTGGGCGGTGAGGTGCTGGAGTCGGTTGCCGGTTGTTGCGTTGGTGCAGTCCCCGGGCCGGCTACCGCAGTCCCCGAGCCGGGTGCGGCAGTCCCCGAGCCGGCTGCCGAAGTCCCTGAGCCGGCTGCCGAGGTTGCCGAGCCGGCTACTGGAGTCTTGGGGTCGCCTACTTGGTTCTTCGAGCCGGACCCGGCCGCATCGGGTTCAGGCGGCACGAAGATGGAATCGGACTCTGGAGACGGCTTGATGGACGGCTTGAGGAGGCGTTGGAGAGCGACGCCGGTTGGAATTGCTTGCCGAGTGGAGCCTATTCGAGCCAGGGCATCGGCTGGCTCGTTGTCGGCTCGCGGTACGTGGAGGAACTCGCATCCTTCAAAGTATCCGCTGAGTTGTTGGACCAGGAAGCGGTAGCTCGCCATATTTGCGTCCTTGGCGTCCCAGTCGCCGGATGATTGCTGGACTACCAGGTCCGAGTCGCCATAACATAGGATCCGGTGAATGCCAAGTTCTTTGGCAAGCCGGAGCCCGTGTATGAGCGCCTCGTACTCGGCCACATTGTTGGAGGCGGCAATGTGGATCTGTAGCGTGTATCTAAGCTTGTCGCCTTTCGGAGAGGTAAGGACGACGCCAGCTCCCAAGCCGTTGCGCATCTTGGACCCGTCGAAGTGCATGCGCCAATGGGTGGAGTCGGGAGCCGGCGGCAGTTACTGGGTCTCGGCCCAGTCGACGAGGAAGTCGGCCAGTGCTTGGGACTTGATGGCAGTGCGGGGCTGGTAGAAGATCGTGTACGGGGCCAGCTCGATGGCCCATTTCGCCACCCGGCCGGATGCGTCCCGGCTGCCTATGATCTCGGCTAGCGGGGCGGTGCATACGACCGTGACGGGATGCTCTTGAAAGCAGGGCTTCAGCTTCTTGGCGGTGAAATACATGCCGTAACACATCTTCTGGTAGTGCGGGTAGTTCTGCTTTGAGGCGGACAGCACCTCGCTCAAATAATACACTGGCCTCTGGACCGACTGAGCTCGGCCTTCTTCTGGGCCCTGGACTACGATGACGGTGCTGACCACCCGGCTGGTTGCGGCGATGTAGAGGAGCATGGGCTCTTTCTCAGTCGGCGCCGCGAGGACAGGCGGCGTGGCCAGCATCTTCTTCAGCTTGTGAAAAGCTTGGTCGGCCTGGTCGTTCCACTCGAAGTGAGTGCTTTTCTTCATGAGGCAGTAGAGGGGGAGAGCTTTCTCAACGAGACGACTGATGAAGCGGTTCAAGGAGGCTAAGAACCCGGTGAACTTCTGAATGTCTCGAAGCTTGGTGGGGATCGCCATTCTCTCGATGGCCTTGATATTCACCGGGTTGCATTCGATGCCGCGTTCGGAGACCAGGAAGCCTAGGAGCTGGCCAGCTGGCACTTCGAACACGCATTTCTCGGGGTTGAGCTTGATTTAGAACCGGCGCAAGTTCTCAAACGTTTCCTTGAGGTCTCCCAGCAAGGTGCCGCGCTTCTCCGTCTTCACCACGATGTCGTCCACGTAAACGTGAGCGTTTCTGCCAAGTTGCTTGAGGAGGCATTTCTGCTTGCAACGCTGAAAAGTGGCACCGACATTTCTCAAGCCGAATGTCATGGTCAGGTAGCAGAAGGCTCCAAATGGCGTGATGAAGGCGGTCTTCACGCGGTCATTCGGGTCTAGCTTTATCTGATGATATCCGGAGTAAGCATCCAAAAAACTCAACAACTCGCATCCGGCTGTGGAGTCTATCACTTGGTCAATCCTTGGCAGGGCAAAAGGATCTTTGGGGCAGGCCTTGTTGAGGCTCGTGTAATCTATACACATGCGCCACTTGTTGTTCTTCTTCAGCACAAGGACCGGGTTGGCGAGCCACTCTGGAAAGAAAACTTCCATGATGAAGCCGGCCGCCAAGAGCCGGGCTATCTCCTCCCCTACAATCCTGTGTTTCTCTTCCGACAGTCGGCGAAGGGGTTATCTAACTGGCTTTGCGTCTTCTCGAACGTGTAGTTTGTGCTCGGCGAATTTCCTCGGAACACCCGGCATGTCCTTGGGGGACCATGCAAAGATGTCCCGATTCTCACGGAGGAAATCGGCGAGCTCGCCTTCCTATTTGCTGTTCAGGTTCGCCCCGATGACGGCAAACCTCTCTGGATGCTCGGGGTCAAGAGGTATCTTCTTCGTCTCCTTGGCCGGCTGGAAAGATCCTTGAGCGTCATGCTCCTTGGGGTCGGGGGACATGGCCGACTGCTTGCCGGCTATGGCCACGACTCGGTCCAACATCTTCTTCTCTTCGGCAATCACATGGGACTCGGCTAGCCGGCTGCTGGCTGCTGCGCACTCAGAGGACTTCTTGTAATCGCCGGCTACGGTGATGACGCCTTTGGTGCTTGGTATCTTCATCTTGAGGTATGCATAGTGAGGAACTGCCATGAATTTGGCCAAGGCAGGTCGGCCAAGCAATGCATGGTAAGGGCTCTCCAAGTCCACCACTTCAAACCAGATCGCTTCCCGGCGGAAATGTTCCTTGTCCCTAAAAAGTACATCAATCTTGATCTCGCCAATGGGGGCGCAGGACAGGCCGGGTACGATGCCATGGAACACTGTCCGAGTAGGCACGAGCTGCTTCGTCTTGACATTTAGCTTCTCCAGGGTGTCACGGTACAGGATGTTGATGCTGCTCCCGCCGTCTATCAACACACGGGAGAAGCGGGCGGCGCGTCTGTCCGTTGCGAGGGTGGCTTCCAGGACCAAAGCATAAGAGCCGGGAGACGACATCACCTCCGGATGGTCGGCCCGGCTCCAGCTGATGGGCTTTTCTGACCAATGCATGTGTCCAGCGGGGTTGGCAGCGACCACGCTAACTTCCTGGCGCTCTTGGCGTTTGCTGCACCGGTCTTCGGGCTGGCTTGTAAAGACGATGTAGGTTGCTTGCTCGTCAGGGAACTCGTCATGCACGGCTCCGACTGCGGGCCGGGCTGCCGGAGGCGGCGGAGGTGGCGCGAGCCCTTCGCCCTTAGAGATTCGGGTGAGCCAATGGCACTTCCGGGTCGTGTGGTTGGACGGCTTCGCGCCACTGTGGAACTTGCAAGGGGCGTCGAGAGTTTGCTCGTAGGAGAAGGCGGGTTGCCAAGCCGGCCTGCCGCCCTTGGGCTTCTTGGGTGCCGGTCGCTCTTCAGGCGACGCGTGTTCGACTGTGGCCACCTGCCGACTCGAGGGAGGCGGCGCGGGGCCCTTGCGCTTGTGGTCGTTCGAATGGGGGAGCCAGCCGGAATCCCCAGCCGGCTTCTTGGGCGCCGGGTTGAGTACCTTTACGGATGCGTCCACCCGAAGCTCGGTCTTCATCGAGGAGTCGGCGGTGGCATACTTGTCCGCTATGTCCAGAAGCTCGTCGAGGGTAGCCGGCTCGTCGCAGAGGAGCTTGTGCTTGAGGAGGGTACCTTCTCGGCATCCGGCTGTGAAGTATTCTATGGCTTGCACCTCGTGCACCCCTTCACAGGAGTTGCGGAGCTCGGCCCAACGCGTGAGGTAATCGCGAGTGGACTCGGCGGGGCCTTGTACGCACAAGGAGAGCTGTCTGGGCTTGGGAGCCTGCTTGTAGGTGCTGGTGAAGTTGCGGATGAAGGCTTCTGTGAAGTCTAGCCAGCTATTGATGCTACGCGGCTTGAGGCTGTTGAGCCAGGTCCGCGCTGTGCCTTGCAGCATGAGGGGCACGTACTTCACGGCAACGCGCCGGTTGCCGTTGGCTATGCTAACCGCCGTGGAGTAGTCGATCAGCCAATCTTCCGGCTTCACGGAGCCGTTGTACTTGGGCGTGTCTCTTGGGAGCGAGAACCCTTTGGGAAAGGGCTCGTCGTGGATGCGGGGGCCGAAACAAGGAGGGCCGACATCGTCTTCTTCTTCCAACGCCAGGGATCGCGCCAGGCGGTCGATCCGATGGCGGGCGTCGTTCTCGCCGATTCCTTCGCGGCGGCCTAGCCGGTCGCTGAGAGTCGGGTGCGCCACTGGCGGCGGGGTGGGATATCTCTCTCCACGGGGCGGAGGCGGAGGCGGGTCGCCCCGCCATTCCATGGCTCGGGGATGACCGTCCACGTCTCGCTCGATGGAGATCCGGGTCCAGCTGCGGCTGGCAGCCGGCTCCTTCTCGCATCGCGCGCGGGTATTGCTCGTAGTCAGCGTCCGGGACGTCGCGCCGTGTTCTTGGCGCGGGTGAGGGCTTTCCGCGCGGGCGTCGGCTTCGTGTCGCTGCGCGGCTGCGTCAATCAATTGCTGGATGCACCGGGTCATGTGGGGGAGGTCTTCGGCCTCCAGGCCGTCCAGCTCGTCCACGGCCGCCTGGGCGGCACGCAAGTTCTCGAGCGGAGTGGCATAGACCGGGCGGTCGACTCCCAGCATGTCGGCGATGACGGCGCCGCGTTGCTTGACAAGGCCGGCCCGGCTTGGCCCGCCCGGGGCCGGCATGCCGAAGGCGGCGCGGCCAGCTTCGCGCTGATAGGCCTCAGTGAGGCGTCTTGCGGAGGCCAGCCTCCGGCCCTCTGCGAGGAGGGCGAGGCGGCGTGCCTCCAGTGCTTCGTCGTCGGCATTAGCCGGGAGGGGAGCGGACAAGTCGTGGGCCGCCGCGTGCGAGCCGTCGCGGGCGCTCTCGTCGGCCGGGCCGCCGTGGCCAAGAACCATCACTTCGGTGGTGACTGCATCGCAGCCGTCGGCTCGAGCAAGCAGGTCGTTGTAGATGGAGGCCGTGTCGGAGTCGACAGACATCGGGTCGGTGGAGCCAACCGACTCCAGGTCTGCAGCGGGCTCGCTGGAGACATGGAGCTGGCCGAGAAGGTTGGCGAGGTGGTCGGTGCCCGCATCGGAGGCGAGCTCGTCGGAGATGAGAGTTTCGTCGAGGGGATCGGTGAGGCTGCTCGCCGCGCAGATGCTGGTGACGCCTTGCAGCGTGTCGTGGCAAGCGCCATCGGGCGTGCCGGGCTGGCTACGCTCGCGGGGGAGGAATAAGGTTCCCGTCCAGAACATGTCTCCGGACGACGGTGCACCTGGCCCCATGGTGGGCGCCAAATGTCGGGTGGTAGGTGCGACATATGCCAATGGGTGGCTTATCATTGTGGGAGCCAGTAAGACATCGCCGGTGCCTGGAAACGGGATAAGGCGAAGACATGCACGCCGGCGGATCTTACCCAGCTTCGGGGCTCTCCGTGGAGATAACACCCCTACTGCTGCTCTGCAGGGTCTCCGCATGTACACTAGATGATTCAAGTAGCTACACAACGCTCCTTGAGCTGTTTGGTGGGAGGAGGAAGAAGGGCATGGCTAGCCTGCTTCTTCTCCTCGCGTGGTGTCTAGGACTAGCAAGGGGGTCGAACCCTTTGCATGGGTGCTCCGGGGGGTTTATATAGGCCTACCCCCCGGGGGTACAATGGTAATCCGACTGGGCGCGGGGCCCAGCTGTCTGTGACTGCGCTCGCCGGCTTCTGCGCCGGCTGCTGGGGCCCGCCGACTGGTGGGTCCCGCCGGCTGCCGGCCCCTTGGTCGACAGCCAGGCCCCACTGTCCAGGGCCTGGTCGGCGGCTGGTTACTGTGGCTCCATCTTGTTGACGTGAGCTTCATCGTGGTAAGCGCGGCTACAGTGCCGCCGCCTGTCAGGCGATCGCTATAGCCTCACCGCGTCTTGTCTCCTTAATGGGGCATCTTCTTTGAGGGAGGCGGCAAGCCGGCTGCGGGGAGCCGGCTCCATCTTGAGCTGACTAGTTGGAGGCGTGGCCGCCTTCGGGCGTCTCTCTGCTCAAAGGGGCCCACCATCTGTGGGCCACGCTGGCGGCCCGTCGTGGGTGATGCCAGGGTCAACATGGCAACAGTGCCGCGCCGGACGGGTCATGCCTACCCCGTACGGCGCACTGTGCCAGGCGTGCTTCGGGATTCGGGGGTGGCAAGCTTTACTGTAGCCACGCCCCGTCGCACCGCCGTTAGGTGGGTGCAAACTTTTGTGGGTACGGTCTGGACCGCTTTATGGGGAGCCGGCTTCTTGGAGTCGGCCTTCTCATGGTCGGCTTCTTGGAGTCGGCCTTCTCATAAGGGCTAAAGTCGGACCGCCTTCAACAAGGGGAAGGCGGCCCCATGCCTTGGATTCTTGAGAGCCGGGCGGGCTCGCAACTTTTTCAGAAGGGCCAGGGGAAGCCGGCTAGGCTACCCATGGCTATTTACTCCGACACTCAATATAGAGGAAAAGTTGTTGATTTGCTCCTCTACTACCACTATCTGGTCGGTGATCGGCGGAGATTTGATTTCTCTCTGATCGGGTTTAAGCCCAATTCAATCATAGTCTGTAGCGACCCCCAAGGCGGCGATGCGATCCAGGAGCTCGTTTAAAGACGACAACTCTGTCGGATCCACCCGTTTGGAGTATTCAGGGTCACCACGAAGGCGATTTTCGATGACCCGAGAAGTCATCGTCGGCTTAAGGCCGGACGGGCGGTCATGGTAAAGCCGCCCAGCCGGAGGGTTTGGCCTGAGGCTAGGGCTCCTTCGTAGGTGATACTATCCTTGATAACAAGGCGAGCCATCAATCCTGTCTTTGACGTCACAGAGGAAATCTCAATGAAAGCACCAATGTCGGTGTCAAAACCGGTGGATCTTGGGTAGGGGGTCTCGAACTGTGCGTCTAAGGTTGATGGTAACAGGAGACGGGGACACAAAGTTTTACCCAGGTTCGGGCCCTCTTGATGGAGGTAATACCCTACGTCCTACTTGATTGATATTGATGAGTATGGGGGTTACAAGAGTTGATCTACCACGAGATCGTAATGGCTAGAACCCTAGAAGTCTAGCCTGTATGATTATGATTGCCTCTACAGACTAAACCCTCCGGTTTATATAGACACCGGAGGGGCCTCGGGTTGTACAAAGTCGGTTACATAGAAAGGAAATAATACATCCGACTGCCTAGCTTGCCTTCCAGCTAAAGGAGAGTCCGATTCGGACACGGGAGAGAGTCTTCTGTGTTATATCTTCAGGGCCCAATAGTCCGGCCCACGTCATAAAGGTCGGACGCCCGAGGACCCCTTAATCCACGACTCCCACACGTGTCATCTGGTTGGCCACATGGCCCGTGTCATCCTCGGGCTGGTCCATATCCGGCACATGACTGGTCGTGCATGGCCTCGGATCCCATAGCGGGCTGGTCTCCCCAGAAGAGAGGCTGACCTGGAAAGTTTCCCAGGGCTCCACCTGCATGGCATGGTCTTCCACATCGTGCTGCATCGACATGAATTCCTGATCCTCCCCAGTCCCAAAGCTAGCCGAATCTTTGTCGGTCATATCCTGCATAGGGAGGGGGATTTGAACCAATCCAATCCGCACAGATCCCTCCATATGCAACCCACCATTGGGCACCAGGGCCGAGGCGCTTGCCCCAACCCCCTGCAATGCTGCAGCTTCCTCCACCTCCGTTTGTCGCCACCTGGTTAGCTACACTGATGGTGGTGAGCCAACGGTCCCCCTGGACCCACCTGCCGCTGTCGGGGCCGGACAGGATGCCACACACGACAGTGAGTAGCTGGCACCAGTCGCGCTTGCCTCCACGATAGGCTCCACAGTCGGGCCCGCAGAAAAGCCACTGGCGTCAGCAATGCGGCTGATGCCGGCCAACCCATTAGCCACCGATGCAGTTTGAACGCGAGCGCGTGAGCCCCTCGGCGGCGGCGCCGCCGCCGCCGTCGTCGACCCGGCCGTGCTCGCCGAATTTCTACCATGGCCACCCGAACGTCGAGCGTGACCTCCCTGTCCACCATGACCGCCATGACCATGCACCTGATCATCATTACCAGTGGGTGGTGATGGAGGTGGCTGCGACGGCGACGGCCACCCCTCCGAAGCCTCGCCATCCTCCATAGGATCCGCCAACACCTCAATGTCGATGAGGTACCCGAGTGCCATAGCACACCATCCAATAGTCAACCACCGTCCCTCCTCTTCACCCCATAGAGATCGTTGGGGTTCGTTGATGTAGAGCAACCGCCATCTTGGAATCCGCTGTGGCCGTCCGTGTGAAGCCACACGCGGAAGTCTGCCATGTCCGCCCGGCTCGCGGTGTCCTCGTCCACCCCCACAACATAGCCAAGACCGCTCGATGTCCACTAGCTCCAAGTGTGGGCCGGCACCCCCCTTAGAGAGATTGGAATGAGGAAAGGCAAGGATGCCGCCATGGCCTGCGACTGTCGAATCCATGGCCGCAAGGATAGCTCGAACCAGGAGGAATCCGCCCAGCCCGCGCGCACCATCCGATCCCAGAGAGCACCGTCGTGCAGAGCACCAGAAAATCCTCCGGGTAGTAGCGCCGAATGGACATCTCCGCCAAGCCGATGCCGAAAGCCGCATGTAGAGCGCGCGCTGCCGAGTCCACATCCACTGATGGTCTGGTGCTAGTCATCGTGACAAGCACAGCTCTAGCCAACTCAGCCTCCAGCCGCCGCATGTCCTCCGCTGCTTCCAAGAAACAGACTTCCATTGGCTCTAGCCCCGGCCGAGGCAGTGTGCCCACCAGCAGGTCAAATGGCGTCATGAAATCAGGCGAAGCCCTTCTCTCCGATGAGGCCGCGGGTGGCCCCTGCACCACATGGCTCCATAAGCGCACCGCGCCTGGCGGAGGTGGCCCCAGCAGCGGAGGAGGCCAGACTGAGGGCGAGCGACGAGGAGAGACAAGCGGCAAAGGTGCATCAGCAGCCACCCTAAGACAGAGTGCCGGCGGCAGGCGCGATGACTGCTCCACCGGAGACGGACTGCGCGGCCGAGTGCACCCGCATGAAGTATGGCTGGCGCCGCGGCAACGGACGCACAACGTAGGGTTAGTGCACTCCCTGGAGATATGACCCTTGCTGCCACAGTTGTAGCAGCAGCCATACAGCTCGGCTGGCAGCTTGGAGGAGGGCGGCGAGCGGGTGGCGGTGAGCACGCGCGCCCCCCCAGCCGGGCGACGACGCCCCGGACGTGAGACATGGACAGACAGGGCGCGTGGGTGACGGCTCACCTTTGTCTGCCAGCCCTCATCCGCCGGCGGAGGAGCCGAAGCGCGCAAGGAGCCAGCCCCGCCCTGGACCACCGGGCCGAAGGCGGTGCCCAAGATCTCTGGGACGACGATAGTGGACCTGAGTCGCGCAGCAGCGACGCCGGAGGAGGGGAGATCAGTGCAGGGGGGCGCGGGGCGGAGAGGGCAGAGAAGCGCAGGGCGGAGAGGATGGAGGAGCCTCCGACCTGGATGAAACCGACCCTGAGAGAGAGACCCTAGAGGCCATGGCGCTGCAGGAGGGTGGGTGCCGTCTCTGGGGTGGAGGACGGCGCTTCTGGTGGCAGTCGGCGCCAGAGTACTCGAGGCTCCAGTGACCCAAGTGATCAGTTTGGCTATGTCAAATTATTGTCCGTTTGGTCAGGGGCGGAGCTAGCGAATTGCTAAAGCCTGGACACACCATAAGCGAAATTTTACTTTGGTCTATCAAACACCACAAGTATCATATATTTTGATAAACGCCATCTGCAATGTATACATAAATATTTCATAGCAGAATAAATAAAAACATGGGATACAATACCAATTAAATGGCTAATTGAGAAGATATTATAGGTAAATTGAACAATTTGCCGATATATCATAGGGGCAGTCACCGGTGCAGCGGTGCTGCATGTATGGCTAGGGTTCGCTGAAGTGCAGATGGTGATTAGGACGTGCCACCATGCGCCGGTGCCGGAGTGGAATCTGGGGGGTTTTGATCCCGGTCATTGCTTGCTGGGGTCACAGCCTGATTGGAGGCCCGGCCGTGCACCATCTCTTGCGGTGTTGCCGGTCGCCATGCCTCCGCCAGTCCACCTTACCGACCGCCGCCTCCAACCGTGGAGTTGCTAGGGCAAGTCATGCCGCACAGACGAACCGGCGAGGCTAGCGATGTAACTAACTGACTATCTATTGTGGCCCATATAAGAAAATTAAGGGATGGGCCTGCCTATGGCGTACTGGTTTGACGGGGGTAAGCCCCAAAGGCAAAAAATGATGCCCAAACAGGCCAATTCATCATGATTTTGTTGTATTTTGGATTGTACATCATAGGTTGTGATCCGGCTGCTCGTAAAATTTGCAGCGCTCGAGCCCGGGCACGTGCCCAGGGTGCCCGGACGGTAGAATTGCCACTGCGTTTGGCTATGTTTCCTGAGAAATTTGATCAGTACACTGATTAAGATTAACCTTGACGGAGTACTCAAGGTTCTAGTGACCCAACTCACCCCGAAATTTGTCGAATCATTTCATCTTCTATTTGACTAACAGAGTCTACAACAGAATCTTCTACTCCCTCCGTTTCTAAATATTTGTCTTTCTAGAGATTTTAACAAGTGAGTACATACGAAGAAAAATGAGTGAATCTACACTCTAAAATATGGCTACATACATCCGTATATGGTAGTCCATTTGAAATCTCTAAAAAGACAAATATTTAGGAACAGAAGGAGTACTATAATATAAAGGAGAAAATGCTCGAGTATATTTAAATTTTTTAAATGAGTTAAAAGGGTGGCCGTCTCTAATTGATCCCCTATATTTAACTTCAAAAAGTTTGCTCAACTCTTTTAGCCTTGTTAAATACATGGGATTGGCTAGAGGTAACTGGACTCAAAAATCAATTTGGGTCACCCAATTCGTTTAAGTCGTTTGATGCAAAAGCAAGTGGTTAGATTCCTTCTTCAACCTTCAGCACCCATATTCTTATTCTTCACCAACGGCCCGCGTACGACGGATCGAACCGCCAGCCACCACTGCCCGCAGCCAGTGGCTCTCCCACACCAGCTCAATGCCCCGTCCTCCCCTCAACTGCCTTCCATCATCGTGCCGCCACCGACCATCTCTCTAACACTTGCAATAGCCAGTTTTTCCCGGCGAACGCCACCCCCACACCCGTAACAAGATAATGGGGTTGTTTGCCAACCTAAGATAGATACCTTGGTTGTCTGTCACCCTAAAATTGACCCACAGGGTTTCTTCTACAAGCCTACAGTGCTCCTTCTTTCTCTCTGGCGGCTGCTTTTCTAGCGAAAATTAACTGACCCAAATACAATTTTATGGTGACTTACAAGTAGCTAAACTTTACATACATTTCAAACAATTACACATTAATTGCATCAATCACACAAATGAGAAATATTCAACATGCATAACAAATAAACGATGAACACACGTATAGTTGCATGGATCGAGCAATTTAAATTAAAACATGCATAGAGTTTATCCAAAAGGGCACAACTTTCTCCACCACCACCATCCACACGGCACCAACACCATTCCAAAGAGAGACCTCCATATGGTTCAAGATCTCTCCGCGAGTGAAAACCTAATTTTTTTCATGGAATCCATCATTTTTTTCCAAAAAGGATGATAACCCCCGGTCTTTGTATCAAGCGATGCACACATTGATCTTTATTATATTATTCAATAAAGGCTTGCAAAATAAATACATGACTCAACCCAAGGCCACCTTCCTAGCGCACACTGTCGGCATGCCTACGAGCTTGATGATGCGTCCCGACCTCACGCCAAATCACACCAAGTAACTCGGTGGCCTCACCAAGCCGCCCACCAGCAAGTCGGGAGCGCCTACCAGTCTAGCAGATCCTCAGCATGCATCGCATGTGCACGCTCAATAATCCACCCCCACCATCTTCCTCTGCCCCCTCTTCAGGAGTGATCCATGTGTTGTCCTTGCCAGGCCCTTCTACCATCGAGGCCACCACAACGCCAGAAAACATCATCCTCATGTGTGCGCCCATCAACACGCGTCCAACACCGAGACCCTACGATGCCACATCGCTGTCACCCCCTGTTGGTAATGTTACATATGAAACACCGCTCAACCTCTTGTCCCCTCCAGGAAGCACCTGCTCCAAAATGATGCCCTCGGGAGGGAGAACGGCGATGAGGGAGTTGTCATCGTCCGATCCAGGAGACCTAGATCTAGGGTTTCCTCGAAAAATCCTGAGCATGGTGACACAACCTCCAACAACGATGCCTCTATAGGGGAACAACATCGGAGACGCTATCATCGTTCGCCATGACCGAAGTCGGTGCAAGATTGACCAAAAGTAGCGGCACCCCGATCTCGCCGCTGACTAGATCCACGCGCACCCTCACCATGTAGACGTACGGCGCAGCGGGAATGCTGGTAGAGGACCTCCGACAACACCACACCGGTCCCATCACACATCCTTGCCCGGCCAAAGTCACGCCACATTGGATCTGGCCGGGACACCGGATCTACGCCCATCGTTGCCGCCGATCATGCTGTCAGGGAGCTCACTGGGGCACCCTGCAGGCCATGGGGTCGCCGGCTGCCATCGCACAGCCACTACTCAGCCATGACCGCCATGCGAGGACATCCGGCACGAGGTGACCCAGATGGCTCATGGGGGATCCACCACAACCCTCCTGCCGACGATGCCACCACCGCAACCAACACCGGTGGCAGGGATCTTCCTGGGAGGAAGGCAAGCAACATGTAGGATTTGACCCCCAGGCATCACCCTGGGAGGGCGTCGTTGTGACATCAATCGTGGTTGGGTTCATGAACATGATAGAACATTCTTCGACCTTCTTCTCTTTCACAAGCCTCTCCTCCTCGAGTGAAAGCCTACACTCCTCCGCCTTCAACTTCCTCTCGTCGTCCAGCAACTTGATCTCATTCCGTCTTGACACCTTCCCTTCTTTTCATTCATCCGCCAAGGCTTTCTTGTTCTCGATCATGGCCACAAGCTCTTCTTTTTAGGTTCCCAAAGAAGGCTCCTCTATTTTCTCTCTCTTTTGCAATCTTGTTATCTTTCGGCCTCTTGTTGGGATTTTTCATACTCCTCATCATCTTCTTCAACAAATATGCTAATCCTTCACCTTTCTGTGTGGTCTCAAAGTTTCTCCATATCCACTTCTCATTGTTGCAAAGTTCTTTGTAGCAATGGTGCAATGTGAAGGGCTCACAACCATTCTTCTTGTTGTGTTGCTTGAATAGCTCGTGGATGATAGGCCCATAGTATGAGGTTTCCACACCACTCAGTGGTGCCTGGTCGGCATGATCAATACAACCACACCATCAGTTGCATTGGTCTTGTATGGTACCCCAATAGTGCCCAAGAGAGCCTTGGGTGTGGTTTGATGGAACAGTCACGATGATACAATAGTACCCTCAATCCTGCCCCGAAACTTGTCTTTTGATTACCCTGTTCCAACCAATGCATCAAGCGGCACGTCCACCCAAGCATGACATAACGCAATATCTTCATCTTGGAAATAATTGTGCATCATCAACCTTGATGGTGCCTTCCCGCTTGATTGTGTCTCCATGGGATCATCAACCTCTTCAGCCTCCTCCTCCCCCACTTCGGGCTCATAATCCTCCTCTCACTCTTCTTGCCAAGAAAACATTGAGTCATACTTGAGATCATCAATGCCAAGAATGTGTGACTCCTCCTAATATGACAAAAATTCGACCATGTTCATCTTCGCGCTATGACAATGACAACTGGAAATGCAAGTGTCACTTAAATTATATTTTGGTGTGATGACAATATGGTTAGTGGAACTAATATTGGTTGCTAAAGTTGATCTTAGGATATTGGTTCCAAGTTATTCTTGATGGAGGAGTGCTGGAGTAGTTTCAGGATGCGTGACCGACCGGGAAGTTGCTCCCGGGTGCGCATGAGTGAGGACAAAGTGCGCAGAAAAGACTAGTATTGATCTGTGGGGCCAGTCTAGATCCCGCCTGGAGTAACGACCACCGGCGGGTGTGTCCGGGGTGTTACATGTGCGACCCCCCAATTCAAAAGGATCAAAGGCCTGGTCTAGTGGTGATTCGAAGGTCTTCTTTTTGGTTCCATTCGAGTCGTAGGAAAGGCCGCACTATTAAGAGGGGTCTTTGTGGATCTATATTGTGTGGGAATGTCATTGCCAAAACTTATACACCAGCCTTCCCACTCCTACCATCTATTTTCCATTGTGTGCTTGTTGTCATACCCAGAAAGATTGCAACAAAAAGCTTCTAGATACCCCATGCACACGAGGTCCTATGATCCCCGTGTGCATGGGGTAGTCAGGAACTCTCTGGGTACCCTATGCGCACAGCGTCTTTTGACCCTCGCGCGCATGGGGTACTGCGTAACTCCCTGGGTACCTAGTGCGCACGGGGTCTCTTGACCCCCATGCAAACGGGATGCTGCGTAATTTCCTGAGTTCCCGGTGCGCACGGGACTGACTTAGCCTGTGCTCATGGGGTCCAACGGGCAGAAACAGTGCCCAGCCCAAGAAAACTATAAATACCCCCACCCCCGCCTTCTTCCTCCTCCATCCCTAACCCTAATGTCTTGTTGAGCTCCACCATTGCTACTCCTCATTTTCCTCAATACTCTCAATCCCTCCACCCAAACTTGTAGAAACTTCAGGGACTGGGAGAGCAAGAGCCGATCTACACTTTGACCAAACCAAGTCGCGTTCCCCGCAACATTTCTTCCCCATTGACATTTTACTCTTGGATCTTGGGCTCCTAGGAGGTTAGAGGTTCCTCCAAAATCTTCCTCGCTTGTGGTGTGCTCCGCATAAGTTTGTAGAGGTGTGGTGGTCGCCATCAAGACCAACCTCAAGTGATTTGAGGCTTATCCGTTGGGGGTGACTCGAAAGAGAATACGGTGAGCCTTCGGTGGCATTCCGCAAGCTTTGGCTTCGGCACAGCTTTAAAAGGAGAGTAGCTCTTACCCAAGGAAGAGTGAACTTCAGGATAAAATATGCGTCCTCGTCTCACTTGTGGTTAATCCCTTCCTGCACCTTACTTTGCCTTGTATGCTTGTCGGCTTGCTAATTAGATTGTGGCTTAGCATATTTAGCTTTAGCTTGCTTGTCATATAGGTTGTGTTCACCTAGTTGCATATCTAGTGAACCTTATTTATCCCCTAAACCTTAAAATTGACAAGAAAGATTAAATTTTGTAGTCTCCTATTCACCCCCTCTAGTCAACCGTATCGATCCTTTCAACAACAATAAGCTCATCATCCTAAGACCACAATCAATAAGAAAACAATGCACCACACAAAATGAAAAGAATCTTTTTTTACCTTGATGGCATTCCATCCACTACTTCGTGGCCACATGCCTTGGTGGCGCCCACGGTGGCCGGACGCCCCAGACAAGAGTGGGCATAGCTAGGGGGTGGCTGAAGATGGGGTACGAGATTACAGCCAAGGACAGGGCGTCGAAGCCTTTTGTTACCTCCTCGGCGAGCAGTCTCACGGCCGTCGTTAGTCGGCAGCTGATATGTCCATTTTGCATCTTGTTTTCCTACTGCTATTTACTATGTTTTTATGCATAATAATGCTTTATGGAGTAATTCTAATGCCTTTTCTCTCATAATATGCAAGGTTTACACAAAGAGGGACAATGCCGGCATCTGGAATTCTGGACCTAAAAAAGCTAAGTCAGAGTTAACTATTCTGCACATCTTCAAATGAGCTAAAAATTCATGGAGAATTGTTTTGGAATATATGATGAATATTGGAGCAAATAATTACCAGAGGGGGCCTACTAGGTGGGCACAACCCACCTAGGCGCGCCAGGTAGCCCAGGCACGCCCTGGTGGGTTGTGCCCTCATTGGCCCACCTCCGGTGCCCCTCTTCTAGTGTATAAGTCATTTTGACCTAGAAAAAAATAAGGGGAAGACTATCGGGACAGAGCGTGCTACTTCTTCATCTTGCGTTGGTTTTTCCCTTGAAGAGGAAATGGTGATGTAGCAAAGTAGAGATAAGTATTTCCCTGAGTTTGAGAACGAAGGTATCAATCCAGTAGGAGATAACACACAAGTCACCGAATACCTGCACAAACAAACAAACAACTTGCACCCAACACGATAAAGGGGTTGTCAATCCCTTCATGGTTACTTGCAAAAGTGAGATCTGATAGAGATAGATAAACGGTAAAGTATTTTTTTGTATTTTTGGTTTATAGATCAGAAAGTAAAAGATTGCAAAGTAGTAAATTGGAAACTAATATGATGGAAAGTAGAACTTGTATGATGGAAAATAGACTCGGGGGCCATAGGTTTCACTAGAGGCTTCTTTCAAGATAGAAAAAAATATGGTGGGTGAACAAATTACTGCCGAGCAATTGATAGAAAAGCACAAAGTTATGACGATATCTAAGCCAATGATCATGAATATAGGCATCACGTCCGTGTCAAGTAGACCGAAATGATTCTGCATGTACCAATATTACTCCACACATCGACCGCTATCCAGCATGCATCTAGAGTATTAAGTTCATAAAGAACAGACTAATGCATTAAGAAAAATGACATGATGTAGATGAATTAACTCAAGCAATATGATGAAAACCCCAATATTTTATCCTTGGTGGCAACAATACAATACGTGCCTTGCTGCCCCTATGATGACCCACAAGTATAGGGGATCTATCATAGTCCTTTCGATAAGTAAGAGTGTCGAACCCAACGAGGAGTAGAAGGAAATGATAAACGGTTTTCAGCAAGGTATTCTCTGCAAGTACTGAAATAAGTGGTAACAGATAGTTTTGTGATGAGATAATTTGTAACGAGCAACAAGTAACAAAAGTAAATGAAGTGCAGCAAGGTGGCCCAATGCTTTTTGTAACAAAGTACAAGCCTGCACAAACTCTTATATAAGGAAAAGCGCTCCCGAGGACAGATGGGAATATCGTCAAGCTAGTTTTCATCATGTTCATATGATTCATGTTCGGTATTTTGATAATTTGACATGTGGGTGGACCGGAGCTTGGGTGCTGTTCTTACTTTAACAAGCATCCCACTTATGATTAACCTCTATTGCAAGCATCCGCAACTACAAAAAAAGTATTAAGGTAAACCTAACCATAGCATGAAACATATGGATCCAAATCAGCCCCTTACGAAGCAACGCATAGACTATGGTTTAAGCTTCTGTCACTCTAGCAACCCATAATCTACTTATTACTTCCCAATGCCTTCCTCTAGGCCCAAATAATTGTGAAGTGTTATGTAGTCGACATTCACATAACACCACTAGAGGCTAGACAACATACATCTCATCAAAATATCGAATGAATACCAAATTCACACGACTACTAATAGCAAGACTTCTCCCTTGTCCTCAGGAACAAACGTAACTACTCACAAAGAATATTCATGTTCATAATCAGAGGGGTAATAATATGCATAAAGGATCTGAACATATGATCTTACACCAATTAAACCAACTAGCATCAACTACAAGGAGTAATTAACACTACTAGCAACCTACTAGCACCAATCCCTGACTTGGAGATAAGAATTGGATACAAGAGATGAACTAGGGTTTTGAGATGAGATGGTGCTGATGAAGATGTTGATGGAGATTGCCATCTCCCGATGAGAGGAGCGATGGTGATGACGATGGCGATGATTTCCCCCTCCGGGAGGGAAGTTTCCTCGGCAGAACAGCTCTACCGGAGCTCTAGATTGGATCCGCCAAGGTTCCACCTTGTGGCGGCGGAGTTTCGTCCCGAAAGGTTGCTTCTTATTTTTTTCTCGACGAAAGACTTCATATAGGAGAAGATGGTCATCGGAGAGCCACCAGGGGGCCCTGAGGTAGGGGGGCGCGCCCTAGGGGGGGTCGCCCCCCACACTCGTGAGCAGGGTGTGGCCCCCCTGGTCTTCATCTTTGGTGAGGATTTTTCATTATTTATTATAAGGTATTCCGTGGTGTTTCAGGACTTTTGGAGTTGTGCAGAATATGTCTCTAATATTTGCTCCTTTTCCAGCCCAAAATTCCAGTTGTTGGCAATATCCCTCCTTATGTAAACCTTGTAAAATAAGAGACAATAGCCATAAGTATTGTGACATAATGTGAACTAACAACCCATAATGCAATAAATATCGATATAAAAGCATGATGCAAAATGGACGTATCAACTCCCCCAAGCTTAGACCTCGCTTTTCCTCAAGAGAAAGCCGATAACAATAAATATGTCCCCATGTTTAGAGGTAGAGGCGTCGATAAAAATAAAATACGCACATGAGGGCATCATGATTATTCTCATAACAACAACATACATAGATATTGTTATATGATTACTTATGTTCAAGTGATGATCTATTCACAATGCAAAAGTATGAATCAGAAACCTTACTGAGAACCGACAAACTATAACCTCAGTCATTGAAGCAATTGCAATTTATCATAACATCAGAAAGAGTCTATGTCAGAGCTAAAAAGCAAGTCCACATACTCAACTATCATCTAGTCCTTCATAATTGCTAACACTCACGCAATACTTGTGGTTACGGAGTTTTAGTCGGACACAAAGAAAGGTAGGGGCTTATAGTTTCGCCCCACAAACTTTTACCTCGAGGGTAATGTCAACAATAATAACTCATGCCCCCCTACATCCAATTAGATATATCTATCAGGATCTTTCCAACATACTGTGCTTGCCAAAGGATAAAATGAAAAAGGGAAAGGTGAAGATCACCATGACACTTGCATAAGGTAGAAGATAAAAATAAAAGATAGGCCCTTCGCAGAGGGAAGCAGAGGTTGCCATGCGCTTTTATGTTTGGATGCACAAAATCTTAATGCGAAATAACGTCACTTTATATTGCCCCTTGTGATATGAACCTTTATTGTGCAGTCCATCGATTTTATTACTTCCACATCACAAGATCGTATAAAGCTTATTTCTCCCACACCAATCGATCATACATATTTAGAGAGTAATTTTTATTGCTTTGCATCGATGACAACTTACTTGAAGGATCTTATTCAATCCATAGGTAGATATGATGGACTCTCATGGCAAAACTGGTTTAAGGGTATTTGGAAGCACAAGTAGTATCTTTACTTGGTGCTAAGAATTTGGCTAGCATGAGGGGGAAAGGCAAGCTCAACATGTTGGATGATCCATGACAACATACTTTATCTCAGATATAAGAAAACATAACCCATTACGTTGTCTTCCTTGTCCAACATCAACTCTTTAGCATGTCATTTTTTGATGAGTGCTCCCAATCATAAAAGATGTCAATGATGGTATATTTATATGTGAAACCTCTCTTTCCTTATTACTTCCTATTAATTGCAACAATGACCAAAGCTATGTCTGCCAACTCCCAACAACTTTTAATCATCACACTCTTTCTATGTGAAGCCATTACTATCAATAAGATCAATATGAACTTTTGTTTCTTTTTATTCTTTTTCTCTTTTCTTTTATTTACCCAAGATCATAGCAAGGAAATCAAGCCCTTGACTCAACACTAATCTTTATTATATAGCTCACAGACTCGATTACATAGAGAGATCATAAAGCAAGACTTAAAAATAGATCTTGCCATAAACTTTATTCTACTAGATCAAAATACTACTAATAGGATCGAACTAAAGAAAACGGTAAAGATAAAAGTGATGATGATATGATACCGGGGCACTCCCCCAAGCTTGGCAATTGCCAAGTGGAGTGCCCACACCAGATACTCAATTCTTCTTTGTTGGAGGAGACGGTGGTAATTTTGTTGATGGCGTAGGCTTCTTCCTTAATTTGTGTTTGAGGACAGAATTTTGGTCCCTTAGGTCCTCGATCTCCTGTTCCAGGCTCAGTATCTTTTTTCATAGTTCCTGCTTGTTTTCCTTCAAGAGTCGAAAAGGGATAAACTCGATCTTAGGTTTCTTTACCCTATCCGGGAGGCTTGACTTTTTGAACTCCACATGCATGTCCCTAGGGTTGAGGTAGTGGGACTTCATCTTCATCTGAGCTTGTCTCCTCCTTTCCCTTGGGTACATAGTCTTCTTCTTCTTCTTCTTCCGTGGTCCAACCATAATGCTCCACCTCTCCATAGACCTTGGGTCTGCAAGGTAATCAGCCACATAGCTTTCTCCTTCCGAATCCTGGGACGACATGTTGCTCTGTCTGCAACAGGACGGCTCAAAACAAAGACAAGAGATTTTTGCGTGATATGGGAGTCAAAACCCCCGGGAGGTTATATAATGAATTTTTACTGACCAAAATACATATCGTGTAAGAAAACGGAGTCCGAAAGGCACACGACGTGCTCATGAGGTAGGGGGCGCACCCTCCACCCTCGTGGGGCCCTCGTGTCCTTCCCGGACTGCTACTTAATTTTCTATTTTTCTAAATATTCCAAAATGAAGAAATATTGCCTTAAAAATTGTTTTGGAGTCGGTTTACTTACTGTACCACATACCTATTCCTTTTCGGAGTCTGAAACGTTCTGGAAAGTGTCCCTTATGTATTCCTCCGGGGTTACGGTTTCAATAATATTGGTTTCAACATTATGGGATTACCTAAGATATAATGTTTGATTCTTTGACCGTTTACCACCTTCGGATTTGTGCCTTCGAAGTTGTTGATTTTTATGGCACCGGAACGATAGACCTCCTCGATAACATAGGGGCCTTCCCATTTAGAGAGAAGTTTTCCTGCAAAAAATCTTAAATGAGAGTTGTATAGCAATACATAATCACCTACATTAAACTCACGCTTTTGTATCCTTTTGTCATGCCATCTTTTAACCTTTTCTTTAAACAACTTGGCATTTTCATAAGCTTGGGTTCTCCATTCATCAAGTGAGCTAATATCTAATAACCTCTTTTCATCGGCAAGTTTAAAATCATAGTTGAGCTCTTTAATAGCCCAATATGCCTTATGTTCTAGTTCGAGAGGTAAGTGACATGCTTTTCCGTAGACCATTTTATACAGAGACATACCCATAGGATTTTTATATGCAGTTCTATAGGCCCATAATGCATCACCAAGTTTCTTGGACCAATTCTTTCTAGACCTATTGACAGTCTTTTGCAAAATTAATTTGAGTTCTCTATTACTCAATTCTACTTGACCACTAGACTTTGGGTGATACGGAGATGCAATTCTATGATTGACGTCATATTTAGCAAGCATTTTACGGAAAGCTCCATGAATAAAATGTGAACCACCATCAGTCATTAAATATCTAGGGACTCTAAACCTCGGAAAAATAACTTCTTTAAGCATTTTAATAGAAGTGTTATGATCAGCACTACTAGTTGGAATAGCTTCTACCCACTTAGTAACGTAATCAACAGCAACTAAAATATGTGTATATCCATTAGAGGCAGGAAAAGGTCCCATATAATCAAAGCCCAAAACATCAAATGGTTCAATAACAAGTGAATAATTCATAGGCATTTCTTGACGTCTACTAATATTACCAATTCTTTCACATTCATCACAAGATAGGACAAACTTACGGGCATCCTTGAAGAGAGTATGCCAATAAAAACCAGATTGCAATACCTTATGTGTAGTTCAATCTCCCGCGTGGTGTCCTCCATAAGTTTTGGAGTGGCACTTGCGTAGGATCTGTTCCTATTCATGCTCAGGTACACAACGTCTAATAACACCATCTACTCCTTCTTTATAAAGATGTGGGTCATCCCAAAAGTAATGTCTCAAATCATAGAAGAACTTTTTTCTTTTGTTGGTATGTGAAGCTAGGTGGTATAAATTTAGCAACTATGTAATTAGCATAATCCGCATACCAAGGGGTATTACGAGAAGTACTTATGACATTTAATTGTTCATCAAGAAAGCTATCATCAATAGGTAGTGGGTCATCAAGAACATTCTCTAACCTAGATAAGTTGTCTGCAACGGGGTTCTCAGCTCCTTTTCTATCAACAATATGCAAATCAAATTCTTGTAGCAAGAGAACCCATCTAATAAGTCTAGGTTTAGCAGCTTTCTTCTCCATAAGATATTTAATAGCAGCATGACCAGTGTGGATAGTTACTTTAGAATCAACAATATAAGGTCTGAACTTATCACAAGCAAATACAGCTGCTAAAAGTTCTTTTTCAGTAGTAGCATAATTTCTTTGAGCATTGTCTAGATTCTTACTAGCATAATGGATAACATTTAATTTCTTATCAACTCTTTGCCCTAGAACAGCACCTACAACATAATCGCTAGCATCACACATAATTTCAAAGGGGTAAATTCCAATCAGGTGGTTGAACAATAGGTGCAGAGACAAATGGTATATCTTTTTGTAATAAATTAGTCAGAGGCCGAGAAATTTTTGAGAAGTCCTTAATGAACCTCCTATAAAATCCGACGTGACCAAGGAAACTTCTTATACCTTTGATGTCCTTGGGACATGGCATCTTTTCAATAGCATCAACCTTGGCTTTATCAACTTCAATACCTCTTTCAGAAACTTTATGCCCCAAGATAATACCTTCATTAACCATAAAGTGGCACTTTTCCCAATTCAAGACAAGGTTAGTTTCTTCACATCTCTGCAAAACTCGATCAAGATTGCTCAAGCAATCATCAAAAGAAGATCCATAGATGGAAAAGTCGTCCATGAAAACCTCACGAATCTTTTCACGAAAGTCGGAGAATATAGCCATCATGCATCTTTGAAACGTAGCAGGTGCATTACATAAACCAAATGTAGCGACCTGACCCGAATGGATCAAGTCTCTGTGCTTAAGTGTCATCCCTGGATCGGTATGCTGACACACACAGTACTTGAAGGATTTATAACAGAGGTAAATCACATGTATAAAGTAACGTAAATACTATTACCACAAATCCAAAATAGCGGAAGCAACAAGGTTGTGGATTCCCATCAACACCAACGGCAAAGTTGAGTGTAGAAATCGTAACCCTAACGTATCACTTACTCGACGTAAGAAACCTGCAACATGAGACGTTGCAGCCCAAAACGGGTCAGTACATTGAATGTACTGGCAAATTCACACCATCGAGAAAAATGATGAACAATGGCTATCACTACATGCATATATGGCTGGTGGAAAAGCTCTATGGTTATAAGGTTTTTGCGTAAAGCCGATTTTTCCCTACTGCAAAGGAATAAATTTTAATTTACTATCATGGTGGTTGTTGAACAATGAGAATGGTTGACAGCATTCTCAATCCCAATTAAGTAACATCATTAAAACCCAACAATATTCATTTAAAGTAACATGATGAGATCAACAGGATAATCCAAGAACTAGATACTCAAGATGTCCATAACCGGGGACACGGCTAATCATGATTAGTTTATACACTCTGCAGAGGTTTGCGCACTTTTCCCCACAAGACTCGGTCGCCTCCGTTTGGTTTCTCGCACTACAGGGTGTTTGAGAAGACGGATGACCGAGACACAGTCTTTCAGAAGCGCTAGCACCTTACATGTGGGGTAGACCGTACCACCTACAACCCCTACATCTACTAGTCCACCCCGTAAGAGTTCGCACAACTTAGTCAACTATGCTAGAGCCCATAATGGCTTGTGGCTGCACACGGAAGTTTGTAGCATGAAAGATCTTATGATCCCTTTGAGCCTGGGTGGCGGTCCAAAATAAAACAGGCAAGTCCTGATAGACACCCATATGTGTGTTTAAGTTGCCACCTTAGATAAACCTTTAAAATTATCAACTCACATCTGTCATGGACATCACTCACCCAATCCACATCTACTAGCATAGCATGGCATAATAAGAAAACGTAGAAGTAACTCCCAAAGGTTTCATAATAATACAGGTGATAGGTACTACCTCATCTACTTCCCATCCCACAATTTAATTAGATCCTAATCATGCAATGTGTGAGGATTGATCTAATGCAATAAAACATGGGTTGTAGAAAAGGAATGATCAAAGTGTGAACTTGCCTGCAATGTTGATGAAGATGATTCGCACTCAAAACTCTTGATAGTTCTACCCATCACACTCCGGTCAATCTATCGTAAGGAAACAATAGTAACCACACATAAGCAATCACTCAAAAGATCAAAAAGATCGAAGAAGACAATTCGGAAACATCAAAACCAAGCAAATATCTCTTGCAACACAAAACTATTTCTAACAGTACCAAAATTATGTGAATTTGGCCTTATTAGAATGTTTAGGTCAAGAGCTTCGATTTGCAAAAAGAATCAACTAAAACGGAGTTACGAAACTCAAGTTATGATCAAACGAAGTTTGAATTCAAATCTGCTCTAATTCAGATTTTAAAATTTTCAAAAACATGTTTGAGTTGGATTAAAGGATAGAGGGGATCGTAACGAAGACGTGGGCGTTGGTTTTGTTGAATTTGGACTAACGGTTGAAAAGTTGTGGTGTTTTGAAAATCAGGGACTAAACTGAAAAATAAAATCTACACCTAGGTCCCTGGCCACGTGTCAGAAATCTATTGGTTAAAAACCGTTCGCTGCGAAGGCAAAGCAGTGAACATTCACTAAGCAAGCAAAAACGATTCGAAAAGAAAAAAAACTAATCTGATCCTATCCATCTAACCTAGATCGGACGGACGAGGAGCACCGGCGGCTTACCGCGGTGGTGGGCGTCGACGTCGCCGGAGAAGGAGGCGGCAGCGGCGTCGGGGTCGTCGGGGTCGCTGCTGCGGCGGTCCTCCGGCGTGGCCACGGGGTCAGGGAGAAGCGGCGCGAGTAGGGGAAGGCAATGGTGGCGTCGGTGAAGGTCGAGGGTGACGGAACGGGGCGCGGCGGCAGCGGCAGATCTCGTCGGAGGCGGGAACTCCGGCGAGGGTGGCGGCGGCTGCGGTTTGCGGCAAAGGAGGAGGCACGGGGACCGGGCGACGGTATAAATAGGAGGAGGGGTCGGCTTGCGCGAGGGGCAGAGGGAGAGGAGTCCCGCCTGGACACGGCGTCGCCGGCGAGGAGTGCTGGAGTCGGACTCCGGCAGCGGGTAGGAGAAGAACCCGACAGGTGGGTCCCACCTGTCGGCAGCAGAGAGAGGCAGCACCTGATCGGGGCTACGAGCGGGCGAGCGAGCGGAAGGCGGTTCGCGCGCGGGGAGCTGCTGGGCTGCGGCTGGCCTGGCCCGGTTGGCTGTGTCGGCCCAGTACGGCGGCGGGATTTTTTTTATAAAAACAATAACACAGAAAAAGAATAAAATAAAATAAAACAAATATATTATATGGGCCTATAATATATCAAAATTTTCAGAAAAATATTTTCTACAACATGGACATTTTACTAACATCAAATAAAATACACAAAAATTCTAATAATTCAAACAGTGCTCCTGCTCTAATAAAATCCAATATAAATTATTCTAAAAATACCAAAATGATTCCAAATTAATTTTTCTCCAATTTTCTGTTGTAGGGAATCATGTTACCCTAATTTCCATATATTTTATTTTTGCAGAAAATAATTTGAATAAAACTCAAATAACTCCAAATTGAAAATAAATTCAAAAGAACTTTGAATTTAATTCTTTGAAACTCCCAACTCATATTTCATATAATTTGAAGAAGTCATTTTATCTTCTCTCGTGAAAATCATTGAGTTGCATAAAGTTTCTGAATCGGAAATATTTTCAAATGAAATTCAAATATTTTCAACACCCCTTGTCATTTAAATAAATGGAAGAAGTCATGTCATCTTCTCTCCAGGGTTTTGTGGTGAAAAGAATTTGAATTCATGGAGATCATAAAATGCAAAAATGAAAGTTTGGGAAAGTCCTTTTATTCCCTCTCATTTAACTTTCAAAAAGTTTCGAATTCACTCACTTTCAGACAATTAATCAAACAATCAGTCAAATCTATCTATTTATTATAACATTCCAAAATTTAGAATTTTGGGATGTTACAAACCTACCACCCTTAAAATGTATCTCGTCCTCGAGATTCGGAGAGGCTGGCAAGAAAAGGTTAGGGTTTGGGGGTCTCCTCAAAATTCCATCAATCATCCCTGGGGTCTGGGGTGCTACCACCCTTAGAAGCATGGTTACTGTTCCATCAAAACTCATATACTCCATCCTTATTCTTGACAGTGTCGGTCTTCTCAGATCCTCGAGAAAATTCCTCCTCTGAGCTCTTCCGGTAACGGCATAACCTTTTCCTCAATTATTTTGTCCTTTCATCTTGGTAAGGTTATTTCGAGACTGGGTCTTCTTACCTGACGGGTCTGGCGCCAAAACTAAACAACTATCGATATCTCATGGTGGTTAACAATTTGTGGTTTCTCCTGCAGGAAATGGGTCTGGGTTGATCCTCACCGTATAACCTACGGTTGGCAAAAAGCTACCGTGTACAAGGGAAAAATTCTTATACCATTCTAAGGCTTAACAAGTTTTGATATCGTCGTCTCTCTACTATAGGCAAGTCACTCAGATTTACCATTCCATATAGCAAGGCGAACAATAAGAGTAAGTCGGTATGGTGATCAAGCCATCCCGCACCCAAATCATTACCATTTATACAGTTTAGCGAATCTCGCATTCTAACACTCGGTCATCCTCACAAGCATTGCAGAATTTCACTTGTCGACGAACCAAGTTCAAATAAATCCATAGATTCTGCAAGCCAAACAACCATCTATCGTTCCTTCACAACTCTCAGGTTTTGCGTCACTCATATAAGATCGTCTATCGATAAGGGCATATCCTCTTCCAGGGTTTTTCCTTCAGCAAAAATGTGCTTGCTTCTTGGCAGGTCCTGGGGCCTGTGGGTTATGGCCCATCTCATCACTTGTAATCCTTGAACTTATCATCGGGCAACTTATCACTATTCCAACTTCCAACTTCCAGCTATTCTTAAATTCATCCAATTGTACTATCTTCCTTCCTTCTATTGGCACCAAACTAGGACATGATTACTCAGACTCATCATGGAGTTTCCATTGATCCATATTTCTGACATCATACCTCCTTTATATCCAATAGTAATTTATCTCTTCATCCTCGTGGGATTTCCCACATACCAAGATAAAAACTTATACTTATGAAGTCCATATTCCACTTCGTGGAACATCATTATCCTTTTCGCGGTCAAGCGTCCTTACAGGGGAATATTGGCCATCTCTGCTTGGCACTTCTTCAACTGGGAAACGTGAAACACATCTTGAACTCCTGACAGTCCTTCGGGTAGCTCCAACTTGTAGGCCACTTCTCTCATACGCTCCAAAACTCGGTATGGTCCTACAAATCTCGGGGCTAACTGTCCCTTAACTCCAAATTGTTTAACTCCTCACAGAGGGGTCACACGAAGACATGCTCTATCTCCAATTTCATAGACTACCTCCTTGTGTTTTTTTTTTTGAGTCTACATAATTCTTCTGCCTGGACTGAGCTACCTTCAGTCTATCTCGAATCAACTTAACATTCTCTTTGGACTCCTTGATCACATTTGGTCCAAACAACTGACGGTCTCCAACTTCATCCCACATACTCTTGGGGTATCACACATATCGAGACAAAACTCGTATTCATTTTGTCCGAAATCCACTCAGTGGAGTATCCTTATCTTTTCCAGGGGTTAACGATTCTTACAGGTGACTACCACCCTTAAAATGCACAAATCTTCCATAGACCATATTTCTCATATCCTCAAAAATGGGCAAAATTCTTCTTCATAGGGTAACAACTCATAAAATCCATATCAGTACCAACGATGCTACTTTATTCATCCTCAAATGATTACAATCTTTTGCTTTTCCATTACATTGTCTCAACTCAACACCTCAATATAAAAGAAAATGTTCTCACTACTACTACTATATTACTTTTGTTATAAACTCAACTATTTATCACAAGTCTCCTTCTCCTTCGGACAATCTCTGGCAAAGTGCCCTGCTTCATTACAATGGAAACATATTACTTCTGACAAGTATCGAGGTTTCCTTTTTGGGAAATTGTTGAGGTAGTTCCCTGACTCCTTGCACTTATAATAGGTGACATGACTCAGATCCTTCCTGGAATCCAATCTGCTTCTCTTCCTGGACCTTTCCATGCCAATCATGGCTTCTATTTCCTGTGGGTCATATTCTACTTCCTCTGTCGGGAATTTTACTAAATCCCCATTCAAACAATTTTGGGAGATGTGTCCTTCTTCTCCACATGAATAGCAAGACTTGGTGTAGGGTTTAATTGGTTCCTCTTTGGGTGTGCCCTCCACCTCATCCTTCATCGCAGGTTCTTTTAAAATTCCCATTAGGGCTCCTTTCATTGCTTCTTTTTTTCTGCTGGATGGTTCCTCATACCAGGGTGTAAAGGTGACACTGTGCAGGGTAATGGATAGTCCCTTCACACAAGAAACAAGTGATCTGCCTAGTTGGGCATTCTTCAACTGGGTGACTTCCTTCACAGTTAGGGCATTCATCCTTGTGTTCTTCATGGGTGTATCCTATTTCTCCACAAATCTTGCATGCACGAGGTTTCCTTATATCCTTTCCACAAGACTTCAACTTCTGGGACACAAGGTTGAGATCTTTGCAGAGTCAACTTAAATTCTTTCCAAGTGGTTACTCCTTGCCATCCATTGATGGTTTGGTACATCCTCCACCAAGTAGCGGCACCTCTTTCAAAGCATTGAAGAGCATGCTGTGCCATATCCTTTCCAACTATAGGGTTGTTCTCCATATGATCCTCCATGTTCTGAATCCATCGGTCTGTCTCCAATTGACTCATCGGTCCCGAAAATACAAGCTCATCTCCATTCATCCTCTATTAGGTCCATGGGTTTTGGGGTGAGATAAGAGAGATCAAGAGAGAGGGATGCACACAATACAAACAATGGTTTTGAAAAGACAGATTTTATTTGTGGCCGTCGGAAAAACAACAAACAAATGACAGCTCACAATCGTCGCATCTAACGTAGGTATATAACAGGGGTTTGGTCTTCTAAAGTCAATAAATCTTCAACGTCTCCAAACTCTTCAAGCCTTGTTCATGCCTCCAATGGCTTCTTCCGATCATGCTTGTCTTTCTCAAATTCTTTTGCCAGATCAATCTCTGTTGACGTGAAATCTCTCGTGACATCCTTTAATATTCCGGAGTTGCATTTCAAACTTCTAGTTTCAACATCCTTGACATGAACCATGGTCATACTGTCCTTTAGTTCTTGACAATTCTCCAGTATCTCGAGGTTGTAGCTCCTCCAGCTTGGCTACTTTCGCTTCTTGGACCTAAGTTCTTCACAAAATGCTCCTTGTCAAAATACGGCTTCTTGTAGCTCCATTTTAAAATTCTTGATGTACTACTCCAGATCCTGGTGATACACCGGCTAGGGCTAAAACTTCATCTTACTAATAGGTGCGCCATCAGCCTTCTTCCATCAAATCCATTCTGAAGAAATGCATCCTTAACTCAGCACGGTGACAATAGCATCAGCGGGCGATGACATCACGGATAACCGTGTTTCTGCCCTTGTCATTTCCATGAGCTATCTCTCCATAGTTGATATGTCCTGCATTGGGGTTTCCTTGACAAAACTTTGAGTTCTATGATCCATGTTCCGGTCTTTCTCCAACACACCTTGATCTCGGGTACTGACAACTTCCATAATCTGTTAAGTTCCATCAGGGTAGCCTTCCTAGGTCATACAAATCTGGAAATTCTACAGAGCCTTCAAATTCTACTTGTCTTCGGCCTTCAACCGTTGTAGTTTCCATTATTCAGATGCACGGAAAATACTCTTCATTTCGAAGTGGTCTTAGTTGTCCGTTATTGTGTACTTCTTGGAGTGGTCTCATCAGTCGAATCCTCGAGTGGTCAAAAGGGGAAAGGGGTATGGTCTCACTAAAGGGAATTTTGAATAAGCTCAGAAGAGAAGAGAGGTAAAAGATCTTTTTGAAAGGGAAAGTTGTAGAGAAAAATCTTTGCAATGGGCTTGCCAGTTTCTAGGGTCACGTCCTACAGTCAACATGTGCTCTGATACCATCTTGTAGCGACCTGACCCGAATGGATCAAGTCTCTGTGCTTAAGTGTCATCCCTGGATCGGTATGCTGACACACACAGTACTCGAAGGATTTATAACAGAGGTAAATCACATGTATAAAGTAACGTAAATACTATTACCTCAAATCCAAAATAGCGGAAGCAACAAGGTTGTGGATTCCCATCAACACCAACGGCAAAGTTGAGTGTAGAAATCGTAACCCTAATGTATCACTTACTCGACGTAAGAAACCTGCAACATGAGACGTTGCAGCCCGAAACGGGTCAGTACATTGAATGTACTGGCAAATTCACACCATAGAGAAAAATGATGAACAATGGCTATCACTACATGCATATATGGCTGGTGGAAAAGCTCTATGGTTATAAGGTTTTTGCGTAAAGCCAATTTTTCCCTACTGCAAAGGAATAAATTTTAATTAACTATCATGGTGGTTGTTGAACATTGAGAATGGTTGACAGCATTCTCAATCCCAATTAAGTAACATCATTAAAACCCAACAATATTCATTTAAAGTAATGTGATGAGATCAACAGGATAATCCAAGAACTAGATACTCAAGATGTCCATAACCGGGGACACGACTAATCATGATTAGTTTATACACTCTGCAGAGGTTTGCGCACTTTTCCCCACAAGACTCGATCGCCTCCGTTTGGTTTCTCGCACTACAGGGTGTTTGAGAAGACGGATGACCGAGACACAGTCTTTCAGAAGCGCTAGCACATTACATGTGGGGTAGACCGTACCACCTACAACCCCTACATCTGCTAGTCCACCCCGTAAGAGTTCGCACAACTTAGTCAACTATGCCAGAGCCCATAATGGCTTGTGGCTGCACACGGAAGTTTCTAGCATGAAAGATCTTATGATCCCTTTGAGCCTGGGTGGCGGTCCAAAATAAAACAGGCAAGTCCTGATAGACACCCAGATGTGTGTTTAAGTTGCCACCTTAGATAAACCTTTAAAATTATCAACTCACATCTGTCATGGACATCACTCACCCAATCCACATCTACTAGCATAGCATGGCATAATAAGAAAACGTAGAAGTAACTCCCAAAGGTTTCATAATAATACAGGTGATAGGTACTACCTCATCTACTTCCCATCCCACAATTTAATTAGATCCTAATCATGCAATGTGTGAGGATTGATCTAATGCAATAAAACATGGGTTGTAGAAAAGGAATGATCAAAGTGTGAACTTGCCTGCAATGTTGATGAAGATGATTCGCACTCAAAACTCTTGATAGTTCTACCCATCACACTCCGGTCAATCTATCGTAAGGAAACAATAGTAACCACACATAAGCAATCACTCAAAAGATCAAAAAGATCGAAGAAGACAATTCGGAAACATCAAAACCAAGCAAATAGCTCCTGCAACACAAAACTATTTCTAACAGTACCAAAATTATGTGAATTTGGCCTTATTAGAATGTTTAGGTCAAGAGCTTCGATTTGCAAAAAGAATCAACTAAAACGGAGTTACGAAACTCAAGTTATGATCAAACGAAATTTGAATTCAAATCTGCTCTAATTCAAATTTTAAAATTTTCAAAAACATGTTTGAGTTGGATTAAAGGATAGAGGGGATCGTAACGAAGACGTGGGCGTTGGTTTCGTTGAATTTGGACTAACGGTTGAAAAGTTGTGGTGTTTTGAAAATTAGGGACTAAACTGAAAAATAAAATCTACACCTAGGTCCCTGGCCACGTGTCAGAAATCTATTGGTTAAAACCCGTTCGCTGCGAAGGCAAAGCAGTGAACATTCACTAAGTAAGGAAAAACAATTCGAAAAGAAAAAAACTAATCTAATCCTATCCATCTAACCTAGATCGGACGGACGAGGAGCACCGGCGGCTTACCGCGGTGGTGGGCGTCGACGTCGCCGGAGAAGGAGGCGGCAGCGGCGTCGGGGTCGTCGGGGTCGCTGCTGCGGCGGTCCTCCGGCGTGGCCACGGGGTCGGGGAGAAGCGGCGCGAGTAGGGGAAGGCGATGGTGGCGTCGGCGAAGGTCGAGGGTGACGGAACCGGGCGCGGCGGCAGCGGCAGATCTCGTCGGAGGCGGGAACTCCGGCGAGGGTGGCGGCGGCTGCGGTTTGCGGCAAAGGAGGAGGCACGGGGACCGGGCGACGGTATAAATAGGAGGAGGGGGTCGGCTTGCGCGAGGGGCAGAGGGAGAGGAGTCCCGCCTGGACACGGCGTCGCCGGCGAGGAGTGCTGGAGTCGGACTCCGGCAGCGGGTAGGAGAAGAACCCGACAGGTGGGTCCCACCTGTCGGCGGCAGAGAGAGGCAGCACCCGATCGGGGCTACGAGCGGGCGAGTGAGCGGAAGGCGGTTCGCGCGCGGGGAGCTGCTGGGCTGCGGCTGGCCTGGCCCGGTTGGCTGTGTCGGCCCAGTACGGCGGCGGGATTATTTTTTTATAAAAACAATAACACAGAAAAAGAATAAATAAAATAAAACAAATATATTATATGGGCATATAATATATCAAAATTTTCAGAAAAATATTTTCTACAACGTGGACATTTTACTAACATTAAATAAAATACACAAAAATTCTAATAATTCAAACAGTGCTCCTGCTCTAATAAAATCCAATATAAATTATTCTAAAAATACCAAAATGATTCCAACTTAATTTTTCTCCAATTTTCTGTTGTAGGGAATCATGTTACCCTAATTTCCATATATTTTATTTTTGGAGAAAATAATTTGAATAAAACTCAAATAACTCCAAATTGAAAATAAATTCAAAAGAACTTTGAATTTAATTCTTTGAAACTCCCAACTCATATTTCATATAATTTGAAGAAGTCATTTTATCTTCTCTCGTGAAAATCATTGAGTTGCATAAAGTTTCAGAATCGGAAATATTTTCGAATGAAATTCAAATATTTTCAACACCCCTTGTCATTTAAATAAATGGAAGAAGTCATGTCATCTTCTCTCCAGGGTTTTGTGGTGAAAAGAATTTGAATTCATGGAGATCATAAAATGCAAAAATGAAAGTTTGGGAAAGTCCTTTTATTCCCTCTCATTTAACTTTCAAAAAGTTTCGAATTCACTCACTTTCAGACAATCAATCAAACAATCAGTCAAATCTATCTATTTATTATAACATTCCAAAATTTAGAATTTTGGGATGTTACATCAAAAGGCATACGTCTATAAGCAAAAGTACCAATAGGGCATGGAAAAGTAGTCTTTGATTTTTCTTTAGTGTATCCAAAAGGCATACGTCTATAAGCAAAAGTACCAAATTATTACAGGTATTTGAGAGAAACCAGAATAACCATCTAGAAAGTAGTAATGTGTATGTTTGCATAATCTTTCTAGCATTTGATCGATAAAAGGTAAGGGGTAATGATCTTTCTTAGTAGCCTTATTGAATTTGCGGAATCAATTACCATCCTATAACCTGTAATAATTCTCTGTGGAATCAATTCATCTTTATCATTAGGAACAACAGTAATACCTCCCTTCTTAGGGACACAATGAACAGGACTTACCCACTGACTATCAGCAACGGGATAAATTATACCTGCTTCCAGAAGCTTTAGTATTTCTTTTCTTACCACTTCTTTCATTTTAGGATCCAGACGTCGTTGAGGATCATGAACTGGTTTGGCATCTGCTTCCAAATTTATTTTATGTTGACATAGAGTGGGACTAATGCCCTTAAGATCATCAAGAGTATATCCAATAGCAGCACGGTGCTTCTTCAGAGTTTTCAATAATCTTTCTTCTTCATGCTCTGAAAGGTTAGCACTAATAATAACAGGATATATCTTCTTTTCATCAATATAAGCATATTTAAGATTATAAGGCAACGGTTTAAGCTCAAACACGGGATCACCCTTAGGTGGAGGGGGATCCCCTAGGATTTCAACAGGCAAATTGTGTTTCACCATAGGTTCCTGTTTAAAGAATACTTCATCTATTTCCCTTCTTTCATTCATAAACATATCATTCTCATGGTCTAGCAAATATTGTTCTAAAGGATCACTAGGAGGTACGACAATAGAAGCAAGATCAATAATTTCATCCTTACTAGGCAATTCTTCTTCACGGTGTTGTTTACTAAATTTAGAGAAATTAAATTCATGAGTCATATCATCTAAGCCGATAGTAACAACGTCCCTTGTGCAATCTATGGTAGCATTAACAGTATTCAAGAAGGGTCTACCAAATATAATGGGACAAAAGCTATCTTGTGGGGAACCAAGAACAAGAAAATCAGCAGGATATTTAGTTTTCCCACACAAGACTTCAACATCTCTAACAATTCCCATTGGTGAAATAGTATCTCTATTAGCAAGTTTAATAGTAACATCAATTTCTTCTAACTCAACAGGTGCAATGTCATGCATAATTTCTTTGTATAAGTCAATAGGTATTGCACTAGCACTAGCACCCATATCACATAAGGCATGATAACAATGATCTCCTATTTTAACAGAAATAACAAGCACGCCTACCACAGGTCTATGTTTATCTTTATTACAAGGTTTAGCTATTCTAGCAGTTTCACCGCAGAACTGAATAACATGCCCATCTATATTATCAGACAAGAGATCTTTAACAATAGCAATATTAGGTTCTACTTTAACTTGCTCAGGAGGTGTATATGTCTTAATATTGCTTTTACGAACCACAGTTGAAGCTTTAGCATGATCCGTTATCCTAACAGGAAAAGGTGGTTTCTCAACATAACAAGTAGGAACAATAGGATCATTATAAGTGACAGTCTTTTCTTCAACTTTAATAGGTGCAGCTACTTTTACTTCTATGGGAGGATGATATTTAAACCACTTCTCCTTAGGGAGATCAACATAAGTAGCAAAAGATTCACAGAAAGAAGCTACTATCTCAGAATCAAGTCCATATTTAGTGCTAAACTTACGGAAAATATCAGTATCCATAAAAGATTTAACACAATCAAACTTAGGTGTCATACCTGACTCCTTACCATTGTCGAGGTCCCAACCTTCAGAGTTGCGTCTAATTCTATCCAATAAATCCCATCTAAATCCAATAGTCTTCATCATAAAAGAGCTAGAACAAGAAGTATCGAGCATGGTGCGATTACTTTCAGAAAGTCGAGCATAAATTTTTTGAAGAATTGTTTCTCTTGGAAGCTCATGCTTGGGGCATGAATATAACATTGATTTAAGCCTCCCCCAAGCTTGAGCGATGCTTTCTCCTTCGCGAGGCCAAAAATTATATATATAATTGCGATCATGATGAACAAGATGCATAGTGTAGTACTTTTGATGAAATTCCAATTTTAATCTTCTATAGTTCCATGATCTCGTATCCTCACATAGCCTATACCATATCAATGTGTCTCCCTTCAAAGATAAAGGGAAGACCTTCTTCTTAGCAACATCATCGGGTATACCTGTAAGATTAAATAATCCACAAACTCCATCCACATATATTAGGTGTTCATCAGGATGCTTTGTTGCATCTCCTGTAAAAGGATTAGCTAGCAGTTTATCTATCATACCCGAAGGATACTCATAAGGAATTTCATTTTCATATTCATTTTCAATAGGTTCAGTAGGTTGAGGAGCAACTCTTTGCTCTACTGGTCGGGGTGAAGATACCCCGAACAAGCCCCTCAGAGGATTACTTTCCATAGTAACAAGTGACAGTAAATTTCAGCACACTATATAAATTTTTCCTTACCAAATTCCACCTACCAAAGGCGCTTCACTCCCCGGCAACGGCACCAGAAAAGAGTCTTGATGACCCACAAGTATAGGGGATCTATCGTAGTCCTTTCGTTAAGTAAGAGTGTCGAACCCAATGAGGATCAAAAGGAAATGATAAACGGTTTTCAGCAAGGTATTCTCTGCAAGTACTAAAATAAGTGGTAATAGATAGTTTTGTGATGAGATAATTTGTAACGAGCAACAAGTAACAAAAGTAAATAAAGTGCAGCAAGGTGGCCCAATCCTTTTTGTAGCAAAGGACAAGCCTGGACAAACTCTTATATAAGGAAAAGCGCTCCCGAGGACACATGGGAATATCATCAAGCTAGTTTTCATCATGCTCATATGATTCACGTTCGGTACTTTGATAATTTGACATGTGGGTGGACCGGAGCTTGGGTGCTGTTCTTACTTGAACAAGCATCCCACTTATGATTAACCTCTATTGCAAGCATCCGCAACTACAACAAAAGTATTAAGGTAAACCTAACCATAGCATGAAACATATGGATCCAAATCAGCCCCTTACGAAGCAACGCATAAACTAGGGTTTAAGCTTCTGTCACTCTAGCAACCCATCATCTACTTATTACTTCCCAATGCCTTCCTCTAGGCCCAAATAATGGTGAAGTGTTATGTAGTCGACATTCACATAACACCACTAGAGGCTAGACAACATACATCTCATCAAAATATCGAACGGATACCAAATTCACATGACTACTAATAGCAAGACTTCTCCCTTGTCCTCAGGAAAAAACGTAACTACTCACAAAGCATATTCATGTTCATAATCAGAGGGGTAATAATATGCATAAAGGATCTGAACATATGATCTTCCACCAATTAAACCAACTAGCATCAACTACAAGGAGTAATTAACACTACTAGCAACCTACTAGCACCAATCCCAGACTTGGAGACAAGAATTGGATACAAGAGATGAACTAGGGTTTTGAGATGAGATGGTGCTGATGAAGATGTTGATGGAGATTGCCCTCTCTCAATGAGAGGAGCGTTGGTGATGACGATGGCGATGATTTCCCCCTCCGGGAGGGAAGTTTCCCCGGCAGAACAGCTCTACCAGAGCTATAGATTGGATCCGCCAAGGTTCCGCCTCGTGGCGGCGGAGTTTCGTCCCGAAAGGTTGCTTCTTTTTTTCTCTCGACGAAAGACTTCATATAGGAGAAGATGGTCATTGGAGAGCAACCAGGGGGCCCACGAGGTAGGGGCGCGCCCTAGGGGGGGCACCCCCCACCCTCATCAGCAGGGTGTGGGCCCCCTAGTCTTCATCCTTGGCAAGGATTTTTCATTATTTATTATAAGGTATTCTGTGGAGTTTCAGGACTTTTGGAGTTGTGCAGAATAGGTCTCTAATATTTGCTCATTTTCCAGTCCAGAAAATTCCAGCTGCCGGCATTCTCCCTCCTTATGTAAACCTTGTAAAATAAGAGAGAATAGCCATAGGTATTGTGACATAATGTGAAATAACAGCCCATAATGCAATAAATATCGATATAAAAGCATGATGCAAAATGGACGTATCACCCTACTGTCATTGGGAAAGGACACGGCAAGATTGAACCCAAAACTAAGCACTTCTCCCATTGCAAGAAAAACCTATCTAGTTGGCCAAACCAAACTAATAGTTCGAAGAGAATTACAAAGATATAAAATTATGCATAAAAGAATTCAGAGAAGATTCAAATAATATTCATAGATAAGCTGATCATAATTCCAAAATTCATTGGATCTCGGCAAACACACCACAAAAGAGTATTACATCAAATAGATCTCCAAGAACATCGAGGAGAACATGGTATTGAGAATCAAAGAGAGAGAAGAAGCCATCTAGCTACTAGCTATGGACTCGTAGGTTTGAGATAAACTACTCATGCTTCATCGGAAGGGCAATCGAGTTGATATAGAATCCCTTCATGGTCGAATCCCCCTTCGGCAGGACGCCGGAAAAGGCCACTAGATGTGATCTCATGGGTACTGAAGGTTGCGACGGTGGAAAAGTGTTTTCATGGATGCCCCTATTGGTTTGGGGATATATGGGTATATATAGGTGGGGGTGGGCCCTACCCCCTGGGCACGCCCTCCGTCCTTGTGGCCGCCTCATGGTTCCTTCAACTTCGTCTCCCAGTCTCCTGATTGTCTTCTGGTCCAAGAAAAAATCATCGTGAAGGTTTTATTCCATTTGGTATTCCTTTTCTATGAAACACAAAAACAAGGAAAAACATGAACTGGCACTAGGCTCTAGGTTAATAGGTTAGTCCCAAAAATAATATAGAATAGCATATTAATGCATATAAAACATCCAAAACAGATTATATAATAGCATGGAACAATCAAAAATTATAGATACGTTGGAGACATATCAGAGCGCCGCCGTCTTGAGGCAGAACTTGGGCAGGAGCACTTTCGCCCTCCGGTGGAGCGATTCCGCCTGGGGAACTTCCCTCCCGAAGGGGGAAATCATCCTCATCATCATCACCAACAACTCTCCCATCTTGGGGAGAGAAATCTCCATCAACATCTTAAACATCACCATCTCCTCTCAAACCCTAGTTGATCTCTTGTGTTCAATCTTTGTACCGGAACCTCAGATTGGTACCTGTGGGTGACTAGTAGTGTTGATTACTATATGGTTTATTTGGTGGAATATTATATGTTCAGATCCATTATGCTATTTAATACCCCTCTGATCTTGAGCATGATTATCATTTGTGATTAGTTACTTTTGTTCTTGAGGTCACGGGAGAATTCATGTTGCAAATAATCATATGTACTTGATATGTGTTCGATATTTTGGTATATATGTTGTGATTCCCTTAGTGGTTTCATGTGAATGATGACTACATGACACTTCACCGTATTTGAGCCAAAGGGAATGCATTGTGGAGTAGTTATTAGATGATGGGTTACTAGAGTGATAAAAGCTTAAACCCTAGTCTATGCGCTACTTCGTAAGGGACCGATTTGGATCCAAAAGTTTAGTGATATGGTTAGATTTTATCTTAATACTTTTCTCATAGTTGCGGATGCTTGTGAGGGGGTGAAGCATAAGTAGGAGGTTTGTTCAAGTAAGAACAACACCTAAGAACCGGTCCACCCACATATCAAATTATCAAAGTAGCGAACACGAATGAAACCAACATGATGAAAGTGACTAGATGAAATTCCCGTGTACCCTCAAGAACGCTTCGCTTATCATAAGAGACCGTTTTAGCCTGTCCTTTGCCTCAAAAGGATTGGGATACCTTGCTGCACTTTTGTTACTATTATCGTTACTTTCTCGTTACAAATTATCTTGCTATCAAACTACTCGTTACCTACAATTTCAGTGCTTGCAGAGATTACCTTGCCAAAAACCACTTGTCATTTCCTTCTGCTCGTCAGTGGGTTCGACACTCTTACTTATCGAAAGGACTATGATTGATCCCCTATACTTGTGGGTCATCAAGGCTCTTTTCTGGCGCCGTTGCCGGGGAGTGAAGCGCTCTTGGTAAGGAAAAATTATTACTACGTGCTGATAATTCTGTAGTAATTTTTTTTGTGAATCGTTTGCTACTCACGTTGACCTCCCTAAGGATAAGTGGTTTAAATATCATCCCCCTATTAAATAATAAATTAAAGAACCGGTCATAGTTAAATATGAAACTATTATTTACAATGTTGATCCAGCTGTGCCTACTTCTTATATTGAAAACCCACCTTTCCATGTTAGCATAAAGGAACATGCCAAGGTTTCAATTGTGGTTCGCAAAAGTAATATTAGAGCACCTAAACCCGCTGAACAAATCGAAGTAGAACCTAGTGTTTCTATGGTTAAAGATCTCCTGGTAGAAAATATTGATGGGCATGTTATTTATTTCTGTGTTGAAGCTGCTAGAATTGCCAAACCTGATGAAAAAGATAAACATAGACCTGTTGTTGGCATGCATGTTGCCTCATTCAAAATAAGAGATTATTGTTATCATGGTGATGTGATTTAGGTGCTAGTGTGAGTGCTATTTTATTTACCTTATGTCAAGAAATTATGAATGACATAGCACCCGCTGGAATAGAAGACATAGATGTTACTATTAAACTTGCTAATAGAGACACCATCACACCACTTGCGATTATTAGAGATGTTGAAGTCTTGTGTGGGAAAACAAAATATCCTACTGATTTCCTTGTCTTTGGTTCCCCACAAGATGACTTTTGTCCCACTATCTTTGGAAGTCCCTTCTTGAACACTATCAATGCTACTTTAGATTGTCATAAACAAACTGTCAGTGTTAGCTTTGGTGATGAGTCTCATGAATTTATTTCTCCAAGTTTAATAGACAATCTCATAGGAAAGAATTGGTCTTGCTTCTATTGTCGTGCCTCATACTGATCCACTAGAACAATATTTGCTAGACCATGAAAACGATATGCATATGCATGAAAGAAATGAAATAGATAAAATCTTCTTTGAACGACAACCTCTGTTAAACACAAGATGCCTATTGAAACTCTAGGAGGTCCTTCTCCACCTAAGGGTGATCATGTGTTTGAATTAAAACAATTGCCTGACACTTTGAAATATGCTTATCTTGATGAGAAAAATATATATCCTGTTATTATTAGTGCTAACCTTTCAGAACATGAAGAAGAAAGATTATTGAAAATTCTAAAGAAGCACCATGCTGCTATTGGCTATACTCTTGATGATCTTAAGGGCATTAGTCCCACTCTCTATCAGCACAAAATTAATATGGAACCTGATGCTAACCCCATTATTGATCATCAACGACGTTTAAATCCTAAGATGAAAGAAGTGGGAAGAACTGAAATACTAAAACTTCTGAAGCAGGTATAATCTATCCCATAGCTGATAGTAGATGGGTAAGTCATGTTCACTGTGTCCCTAAAAAGGGAGGTATTATTGTTGTTCCTAATGATAAAAATGAAATTATTCCATAGAGAATTGTCACTAGCTATAGAATGGTAATTGATTTTAGATAATTAAATAAAGCAACTAGAAAAGATCATTACCCTTTGCCTTTTATTGATCAAATGCTAGAAAGACTATCTAAGCACGCATCCTTTTGTTTTCTTGATGGATATTCTGGTTTCTCTCAAATACCTTTTTCACAACCTGATCAAGAGAAAACCACCTTTACTTTTCCTTTTGGAACTTATGCTTATAGATATATGTCTTTTGGTTTATGCAATGCATGTGCTACCTTTCAAAGATGTATGACTGCTATATTCTCTGATTTTTGTCAAAAGATTGTTGATGTTTTCATGGATGACTTTTCCGTTTACGAAACTTATTTTGATGATTTCTTAAGAAACCTTGATCGAGTTTTGCAGAGATGTGAGCAAACTAATCTTGTATTGAATTGGGAGAAGTGTCACTTTATGGTTAATGAAGGTATTGTCTTGGGACATAAATTTTTTGAACGAGGTATTGAGGTGGATAAAGCTAAAGTTGATGCAATTGAGAAAATGCCATGTCCTATACATATTAAAGGTATTCGTAGTTTTCTCAGTCATGCTGGTTTCTATAGGAGGTATATTAAAGACTTCTCTAAAAAATTCTAGGCCTCTTACAAATCTTTTACAAAAGGGTGTTCCATTTGTTTTTTATGATGATTGTGTAGAAGCCTTTTAAACACTTATGAAAGCCTTAATTACTACACCTATTGTTCAACCACCTGATTGGAACTTGCCTTTTGAAATTATGTGTGATGCTAGTGATTATGTTGTTGGTGATGTTCTAGGACAAAGAGTTGATAAGAAATTAAATGTTATCCATTATGCTAGTAAGATTCTAGACAGTTCCCAAAGAAATTATGCTACTACTGAAAAAGAATTTTTAGCAGTTGTATTTGCTTATGATAAATTCAGATCTTATATTGTTGATTCCAAAGTTATAGTCCACACTACTCATGCTGCTATAAAATATCTTATGGAAAAGAAAGATGTTAAATCTAGACTCATTAGGTGGGTTCTCTTGCTACAAGAATTTGATTTACATATCACCGATAGGAAAGGAGTTGAGAACCCCGTATCGGACAACTTGTCTAGGTTAGAAAATATTCTTGCTGACCCACAACCTATTGATGATAGTTTTCCTGATGAGAAATTAGCTGCAATAAATGTTTCTCATAACACTCATTGGTATGCTGACTATGCTAATTATGTTCTTGCTAAATACATACCACCTAGTTTCACCTACCAACAAAAGAAAAAAATTCTTCTATGATTTAAGACATTACTTTTGGGATGACCTACATCTTTATAAAGGAGTAGATGGTATTATTAGACATTGTGTACCTGAGCATGAACAGGAACAAATCCTACGGAAATGTCATTCCAAAGCTTATGCAGGACATCATGTGGGAGATAGAACTGCTCACAAGGTATTGCAATCTATTTTTTTGCCTACTCTCTTCAAGGATGCCCGTAAGTTTGTTTTATCTTGTGATGAATGTCAAAGAATTGGTAATATCGGTAAGCATCAGGAAATGCCTATGAATTATTCACTTGTTGTTGAACCATTTGATGTTTGGGGTTTTGATTATATGGGACCTTTTCCTTCCTCTAATGGGTATAACATATTTTGGTTGCTGTTGATTATGTTACTAAGTCGGTAGAACTATTCCAACTAGTAGTGCTGATCATAACACTTCCTTTAAAATGCTTAAAGAAGTTATTTTCCCGAGGTTTGTAGCCCCTAGATATTTAATGACGGATGGTGGTTCACACTTTTATTCATGGTGCGTTCCATAAAATGATTGCTAAATATGATGTCAACCATAGAATTGCATCACTCTATCATCCTCAATATAGTGGTCAAGTTGAACTTAGCAATAGAGAAATAAAACTAATATTACAAAATACTGTCAGTAGGTCCCGAAAGAATTGGTCTAAGAAATTGGATGTTGCACTTTGGGCTTATAGAACAACTTATAAAAACCCAATGGGTATGTCTCCTTACTAGTTGGAATGGAACCTGTTCGAACTAGTAATGGAGAACCCACGCTTATGGAAATGCCAAACTATTTAAAGAAAAAGTTAAAATATGTGATGACAAAATAATCCAAAAGCGGGAATTCAAAGTGGGTGAATATGTTCTTTTGTACAACTCTTGTTTCAGATTCTTTGCAGGAAAACTTCTCTCCAAATGGGAAGGACCATATATTATTGAAGAGGTTCATCGTTCTGGAGCTATCAAAATAAATAATGCCGAAGGTACTAATCCGAAGGTTGTCAATGAGCAAAGAATCAAACACTATATCTCAGGTACGCCTATTAATGTTGAAAGCAATATTATTCAAACCATGACACCTGAGGAACACATAAAAGAAACCTTCCGAAACACTCCAGAATCATGAAAAAAGAGGAGGTACGTGATACAGTAAGTAAACGGACTCCAAAAAATCCGCAAAAATATTTTCTGTCAGTTTTTGAATATTACAAAAATTAGGAAAATAAGAAACAACCAGGAAGGCAACCCTGGTGGGCAAAAGACAACAGGGCGCGCCTGACTTGCCAGGCGTGCCCAAGTGGGTTGTGCCCACCTCGGGTATCTTCTGGACTCTGTTTTTCTCCCGTTTGCTTGTCCCCCAAGATAAAAAATATTTATATACCCCTGAACTTTTTGACCACCGTATCGCGGAAAAATCTTTTGTTCTCTTTTCTTGCTGTTTTCTATCAGAATTTTCAAGCCGGGCATCATGTCTTGTCCCTCCTCCAACAACGTAGAAGAGGATGCTTGGCTGATGAATATGGAACTGAAGAGATAAGAACTAAAGGAAGCCTTCAAGGGGGACAAGATCAAGGAAGCTGTTGGAGATCAAGCTCCAGCAGTAGAGCATGCCTTGCCCATGGAAGAAGAAGAGGATATCCTCCAACCATACTACGAATATCTTACTCCCACTGAAATTGAAGCTTTTAGGACCAATGAAATGGTTCATGTTGAAAAAAAATATCTCACTCGTGAAAATATTCCATTACAAGAGCACATCATTGCCCTCCGGAGCGTCAACCATAGATCGAAGTATCTTTTGAGCTTGAAGGACAAGCTCGCTACTACTCATCACCACCACCTTCTTCTTCACCACCAAAGGAGACTTGGGTTCATGGTATGGGCACTCCCCTTGGCTTGTGCCAATCTTGGGGGTTGCCCCGGTATCGTACCACCACCACTATCTTTACCCTTATTTATCTTAGTTTGATCTTTAGTTATCTTTTGAATTAGTTGAATAAAAGTTTATTTCGATCTTTCTTCGAGAGTTTGCTTAGTGATCTATCTATCCTTGTAACCGTGTGTAAGATATATAATAAAGTTTAGTTTGAGTTTTGCTTTCTTTACTTTCATGTTCCAATAAAAATAAAGGAAAATAAATGAAAAAGATCATATGCTAATCTTATGGTAAGTAAAGACATCACATAATTAAAAGTATAAGTGGTAAAATTTATTGGAGATTGACAAACATAACATTGGTCAATGATGCAATTCATGAAAGAATTAATAAGGGAAGAGAAGATTCACATGCAAATATACTATCTTGGACATCTTTTATGATTGTGAGCCCCCATCAAAATATTATATGCCAAATTTTTTGACGTTGGACAAGGAAGACAACATAATGATTTATGTTTGTTCATATTCACATGGAAGTTATATTGTCATAGGTCCTTTAACATGTGGTTCTTGCTCCCTGTCTTTGCTAGCCAAAAATTCCGCACTAAGTAGAGATACTACTTGTGCATCCAAAGACCCTTAACCCAAATCTTATTTTGAGAGTCCACCATACCTACCTATGGGTTGAGTAAGACCCTTCAAGTAAGTTGTCATCGGTGCAAAAAGGCAATCGAAATTGCTTCTAAATGTGTTAGATCATTTAGTGTAAGAGGAAATTAAGTGTTGTACGAACCTGTGATGGCAAAATAATAAAAGCAACAGACTGCATAATAAAGGTTGCGATCATAAGGGGCAATATAATGTGACGTTCTTTTCACTAAGAGATTGGGCATACAACCAAAAAGTGCATGGCAACCTCTGCTTCCCTCTGCGAAGGGCCTATCTTTTACTTTTATGTATTTACTTTTATGCAAGAGTCAAAGTAATCTTCCTTATTCCTTTTTATTTTCTATTTTGCAAGCATCATGTGGTGAGGAAAGATCTAGGCACATATATCCAGCTGGATATGGGTGAGCATGATTTATTATTGTTGACATCACCCTTGAGGTGAATACACTGGGAGGCGAAACTATAAGACCCTATCTTTCTATGTGTCTGGTTGAAACTTTTTGCTCATGTGTATGCGGTGAGTGTTAGCAATCATAGAAGATTATATGATGGTTGAGTATGATGGTTGAGTAAGTTGACTGAGAACATAGTTTGTTGGTTTTCAATAGAGTTTATGCTTTATACTTCGATTTGTGATGAATTGTTACTTGTTCATGATATGCTATATGATGAAAGTTCTATGATAGAGTTTTATGTTAAAGTTTGTTGTTGTTATCATAATATGCATGATGCTTCTATATCCGTATTTTGTTTTTATCAACACCTCTCTCTCAAAGCATGTGGACATGTTTTTCGACTTTGGTTTTTGCTTGAGGACAAGCGAAGTCTAAGTTTGGGGGAGTTGATACATCCATTTTTCATCATGTTTTCCTACTGCTATTTACAATGTTTTTATGCATAATAATGCTTTATGGAGTAATTCTAATGCCTTTTCTCTCATAATATGCAAGGTTTACACAAAGAGGGAGAATCCCGTCAGCTGGAATTCTAGACCTGAAAAAGCTACGTCAGAGTTACCTATTCTGCACATCTCCAAATGAGCTAAAAATTTACAGAGAATTGTTTTGGAATATATGATGAATATTGGAGAAAATAACTACCAGAGGGGGCCACCAGGTGGGCACAACCCACCAGGGCATGTGCTGGTGGGTTGTGCCCTCCTCGGCCCACCTCCGGTGCCCATATTCTGGTATATAAGTTATTTTGACCTAGAAAAAAAATAAGGGAACGACTTTTGGACGGAGCGCAGCCGTCTCGAGGCAAAACTTGGGCAGGAGCACTTTTGCCCTTCGGTAGAGCGATTCCGCCAGGAGAACTTCCAACCCAGAGGGGGAAATCATCGCCATCATCATCACCAACAACTCTCCCATCTTAGAGACGACAATCTCCATCAACATTTTCAACAACACCATCTCCTCTCAAACCCTAGTTCATCTCTTTTGTTCAATCTTTGTACCAGAACCTCAGATTGGTACCTGTGGGTGACTAGTAGTGTTGATTACATCTTGTAGTTGATTACTATATGGTTTATTTGGTGGAAGATTATATGTTCAGATCCATTATGCTATTTAATACCCCTCTGATCTTGAGCATGATTGTCATTTGTGAGTAGTTACTTTTGTTATTGAGGTCACGGGTGAAGTCATGTTGCAAGTAATCATGTGAACTTCATATGTGTTCGATATTTTTGATGATATGTATATATGTTGTTATTCCCTTAGTGGTGCCATGTGAATGTCGACTACATGACACTTCACCATATTTGGGCCTAAGGGAATGCATTGTGGAGTAGTTATTAGATGATGGGTTGTTAGAGTGACAAAAGCTTAAATCCTAGTTTATGCGCTACTATTTAAGGGGCCGATTTGGATCCAAAAGTTTAATGCTATGATTAGATTTTATCTTAATACTTTTTTGGTGGTACCGGATGCTTGCGAGGGGGTTAATCATAACTAGGAGGTTTGTTCAAGTAAGAACAACACCTAAGCACCGGTCCACCCACATATCGAATTATCAAAGTAGCGAACACGAATCAAGCCAACATGATGAAAGTGACTAGATGAAATTCCCGTGTACCCTCCAGAACTCTTTGCTTATTATAAGAGACTGTTTTGGCTTGTCCTTTGCCATGAAAGGATTGGGCTACCTTGCTGCACTTTATTTACCGTTACTTGCTTGTTACAAATTATCTTTCTATCAAACTACTCGTTACCTACAATTTTAGTGCTTGCAGAGGTTACCTTGGTGAAAACCACTTGTCATTTCCTTCTGCTCCTCATTGGGTGTTACCTCTTGAGCTTGCGTTGGTTTTTCCCTTGAAGTGGAAAGGGTGATGCAGCAAAGTAGCATAATTATTTCCCCCAGTTTTGAGAACCAAGGTATCAATCCAGTAGGAGACTACGCAACAAGCTACCAAATACCTGCACAAACAAACACCAAATTGCAACCAACGCGACAAAGGTGTTGTCAATCCCTTCACGGTTATTCACAAAGTGAGATATGATAGAGATGGACAAATGGTAAAGTAATATTTTTGGTATTTTTGGTTTATGGAACGGAAAGTAAAACATTGCAAAGTAAGGGAACATCGACAAAAATTTGCAAGTTGGTGGGAAACTAATATGATGTAAAAAAGACCCGGGGACATAGGTTTCACTAGAGGCTTCTCTCAAGATAGAAGTTATTACGGTGGGTGAACAAATTACTGCCGAGCAATTGATAGAAAAGCGCAAAGTTATGATGATATCTAAGGCAATGTTCATGAATATAGTCATCACGTCCGTGTCAAGTAGACCGAAATGATTCTGCATCTACTACTATTGCTCCACACAACGATCGCTATCTAGCATGCATCTAGAGTATTAAGTTCATAAAGAACGGAGTAATGCCTTAAGCAAGATGGCATTATGTAGAGGAATTAACTCATGCAATATGATGAAAACCCCATCTTGTTATCCTCGATGGCAACAATACAATACGTGTCGGTTCCCCTTCTGTCACTAGGATCGAGCAACGCAAGATTGAACCCAAAGCTAACCACTTCTCCCATTGCAAGAAAAACCAATCTAGTTGGCCAAACCAAATCGATAGTTCGAAGAGACTTGCAAAGATATCAAATCATGCATATAAGAATTCAGAGGAGATTCAAATAATATTCGTAGATAAGCTGATCATAAATCCACCATTCATCAGATCTCGGCAAACACATCACAAAAGAGTATTACATTGAATAGATCTCCAAGAACATCAAGGAGAACTTTGTATTGAGAATCAAAGAGAGAGAAGAAGCCCTCTAGCTACTAGCTATGGACCCGTAGGTCTGCAGTAAACTACTCCTGCTTCATCGGAGAGGCAATGGTGTAGCTCTCCTAGATGGGATCTCACGGGTACAGAAGGTTGCAACGGTGGAAAAGTGATTTCGTGGCTCCCCTGGATGTTTTTTGGGGTATAAGAGTATATATAGGAGGAAGAATGAGGTCAGGAGAGCTAGGAGGGTCCCACAAGGTCGGGGGGTGCACCCCACCCCCTGGGCGCACCCTCCACCCTTGTGGCCGCCTTGAGGCTCTTCTCACATGCACTCCAAGTCTCCTGGGTGTCTTCTGGTCCAGGAAAAATCACCACAAAAGTTTTATTCTGTTTGGACTCCATTTGGTATTCCTTTTCTGTGAAACTCTAATACAAGGAAAAAACAGAAACTGGCACTGGGATCTAGGTTAATAGGTCAGTCCCAAAAATCATATAAAATAGCATATTAATGCATATAAAACATCCAAAACAGATAATATAATAGCATGGAACAATCAAGAATTATAGATATGTTGGAGACGTATCATTGGGTTCGACACTCTTACTTATCGAAAGGACTATGATTTATCCCCTATACTTGTGGGTCATCAGCAGCTAAAACAGCGGGAGGGCAACCTACCATCCCCGGAGAGGCTGCAATATTGTGAATGACCTTGCTGCCGGCGTTGGTTGGTGATGTGGTGGCCCAAAGAAGGTTTTTGGTTCCCAACCAGTTCCTTCGTGTTGGGTCGGTTCCGGGGGTTTCGTGCCGGTGGAGGTTGAGGGTGTCCTGGATTAGGGGGTCATCAGGTGTCTGGGCTATTTGATATGGGTCGGACTGATGGGCCATGAAGATACAAAGCGGAAGACTTTCCCTCGTGTCCCGGTAGATCTCCCCTATGCGTGGATGGAAAGATTGGTGTCCAGATATGTAATTTCCTTTCTCTACAAACCGACTCTATACAACCCTAGGCCCCTTCAGTGTGTATATAAACCGGAGGGTTTAGTCTGTGGGGGCTATTAGAATTCATATAGGCTAGACATCTAGGGTTTAGCCATTATGATCTCGAGGTAGATCAAATCTTGTAACCCCTATACTCATCAAATACAATCAAGCAGGACGTAGCGTTTTACCTCCATTAAGAGGGCCCGACCATGGGTAAACATTGTGTTCCCTTGTCCCTTGTTACCTTCGATCCTTAGGCGCACAGTTTGGGACCCACTACCCGAGATTGGCCGGTTTTGACAGTGACATTGGTGCTTTCATTGAGAGTTCCACTATGTCGTCGGTAGAAAGTTCGATGGCTCGTTTGATCATCGACAATGATGTTGTTTCCGGGCAAAGTTTTCTCCCTGGTCAATCTTTTGGGTTTGGCGGCTTCGCTCTACGTGCCAATTCAACTGGTCACCTTGAACATATTGATAGCTACGCCCTAGTCATCAGATTAGATTCGGAAGCCTGAAGTATATCGCTGATATCCGAGGAGACTTGATCTTTGAGGGGTTCTCGACCTCGACCGTTGTGCCTCATCTACAAGAAGGAAACCCGTCGGATCCACCATCAGGCTCCGTTCAGGGATCAACTACCGTTCCTGCCTGTCCTTAGATCCAGAGCGGACCACCCTGTCCGAAGACGAGAGTATGAACCCTGCCGGACCCTATCCTAGTATGGAGCTTGACGATGACATGTACCTAGGGTAGGGTCATAGGCCTAACCTAGATGCCCTACTCAAGGACGTTTCCCTAGAGTCAAAGGCATTCAAAGTACAATAGAAGATACCGACTGAAATCACCTTGGACTGCAATCCACTCGACCAGCTATTCCACTCGGATACCCCAATTCCACTCGACCAATATAGAGTCACTCGACCATACGAAGAATCACTCGGAGTATAGAAGATCTAAAGCCACCCCAGGATGGCAACGGTCGGGCGTTCACTCCGTAGTCTTGAAGGTCATTAATAGTCATTTATAGCAGGTGTTACCAATAACGCCCCTGTCTTAACTAACATTGAACCCTGTGTAATTGCGGGCTGGAGGGGCCTGACGCACTCTATATAAGCCACCCCCTCCTCTAGCCCAAGGGCTCACACCCCCTATAACTCACATCCATATTCCAGTCGACAAGCCTCAGGGCACCGAGACGTAGGGCTGTTACCTCCTCCGAGAGGGGCCTGAACTCATAAAACTGTACAACCTCGCCGTAACTAGGGACTTGCCTCCTCCTTTGTACCCCCTATCCTTACTGTCAAACTTACTCCCACGAAAGTTGGCGCCCATGATGGGGCAGAGTGTCTTAGCAACTTCCGGCGAGGTTGCAGTTTTTTCGATCTGCATCAACATGGTTTCCGGCAGTGGTTTAGCTTTGGGCCACGAGATCCATCTCAGCGCGCTCACCTTCATCGCCGACGACTCCGCCTGGCTCCAAGAAGCCCCCCTCGACGTCGAGGAGCTTCCTGTCGATGGGGCGGCACATTTCCGCGTGAGTGCCTACGGCAGCCGTCGACCTAGTATCCGTTGGCTCCCGCGGCGTCCACTCTCCCCGCTGTACACCCCCGCAAGCGGTCCGGTCAGTCGCGGCTCCAGCGGGGGTAAAGCACGCGGTGGCTCGCTAGTCGACCACCCCTCAAGTTGCAACTATCGAGCCCGACGAATCTCTCTACGGACTATTCGACCTATTGACTGGTTCTGCAGACACTCTTTCCGAGTGCGGAAGCAGCGACGCTGGGGTGGATGTCCTCATGGTCGACTTGCCTCGCAGCCCGCCTGGGTTCCGTCGTGGCAGCGGCGGCGGCCCGTCGCTTGGTCACGATGAATATCATCCCTAAGCCCTCACTTCGGAGCAGAGTGAAGAGCTGCATCATCGCAACATGGAGGCACTCCATACCCCCATCATTGGGGAGAATTCTGAGGCTCGGGCCTTGGAAGCTGCACGCCTGGCTACCTTAGCTGAGTGCGCTCGTCTGGAAAATCTCCAACACTCACTCGAGGAACATGCTCGTCAACAGATCCCTGAATCCAGTCGATGGCCGCGACAGTTGTTTCTGCCCGAACCTCAGGTATACCGCACTCCGATCCAGAATCTTACAACTGCAACATGTATAGCAGAATCAATTCAGCCATCTCGTTCGGAAGCTGGCAGAGGTTTGATGTAGACCCGAGCACTGCTTCGAGCAGTGGGGGAACAAAACTTGGCTGTTTCCTAGTCGCGCAACAGGATCCATAGTAGATCTGTGGTTGCGAACACAGTTCAGTCAGTGCATAGCCCAAGATCCCCTCCCCGGCGTGAGGATCGTGATCACCGCTAGGATTAATATCTGTTTCGGGGCCACGTCCAGTATGATCATCGGTATCCCCATGATGACCACCGTCGAGTGCCTACGCCTCCTCCGAGGGGCGGATCGTTCGCGCCCTGGCGGTATGATGAGAGGCGCCCATATGGTGAAGAGCAGAGAGCTCCAGTCGACCCAAGAGAATCAGGGTTCGATGCGAGGTCACTGCTCGTACAAGGTTTGGTCAACAAGGGCCGGGCACACAGAGAAGGACAAGATAGAGACCGTCCAAGTGGAAGCAGAGCTTTTGTTTCTGGCCCCGAGTGTTTTAGTAGAGCCATCTGAGCCGCCGAGATTCGTCCCAACTTTAGGTTGGCGACGGGCGTGAGAAACTTCACCGATGAGTCGAAGCCCGACACATGGCTTGAAGATTACCGAGTGGCAGTGCAGATTGGTGGGGGCGACTACTACTAGGGAAAAGCTTATAGGAAGACGCTTACTAGTAGCGCAGGTTTATACCCCTCACTACTGCTACTTAATAGTAGCACGGGGTTTTACCCCTCGCTACTACTAAGTTGATAGTAGTAGTGCGGGTTTTTACCCCCCGCTACTACCAAGTGATTTCCACCGTGCCTCCCGGGACCAGCCGTAGTAGTAGCGCGGGTAATAAACCCACACTACTACTAAGTTGATAGTAGTAGCGCGGGTTGTAACCCCCACGCTACTACTAAGTGGTCTCCGTCATGCACCCCGGGACATGCCATAGTAGTAGCGTGGGTATAAACCCAGCGCTACTCTTATCAACCCACCGACACATGTATAAACACAGCGCACGGAGGCCCAATCCCAGACCCACACACTCTCTCGATTTCACTTCTCCCTCCCACCTGCGATGCCCTTCCTCGCCCAGCGCAACTGTCGGCCCGCACCTCGACGTCTCCCTCAAATCCGATGACCTCCTCTTCCGCCGTAGCCCCTCCTTCCTCCTCCTCCTCCTCCTATGCTATCCCTCCTTCCTCCTCCTCCCCCGCCTCCTCCGCTGCTGGAAGGAGAGGAATATCCAACATAGCGCCGCCCATGACAATGGCCAGATCTCTGATGGACGCAACCCATGGCGTCATCTAGGGTTTCGGCTCCATCTCCGGCAGCCACCGGTGAGTTGCTGCACCTACTCCTCTCAATCTCTCTCTTCCTCTTCTAATCCTTGTCTCTATTTTTGTAGCAGCATCAAAGGAGAGGTGTGGAGAAGAGTTGGATGGGGAAGCACCATCACCATGGACGACTTCATCCCCTCCAGGATCAGCAACGATCATGGATGAAGAGGACGATGACGCCTAGCTAGCAGCAGCAGCTATGCTTGGAATTTTTTTAATTCCTAATTAATTAGCAGTTGCGAGGGTCCAGACCCATGCTACTACTAGTTAGTAGTAGCGCGGGTGGTATCCATGCTACTACTAATGGACGTAGTAGTAGCGCGGGTGGTACCAGCGCTACTACTACCAGATAGTTGTAGCGCCGTATCAGTAGCGCGGGCACCCGCGCTACTGATATACATAAAACCAGCGCTACTGCTAGGCTTTCCCTAGAGGTGAACGATGATGTAGCAATGAAGCACCTCCCCCTGATGCTTAAGGGTTTGGCCAGAGCTTGGTTGAATCAGTTGGCCCTAGGAAGTATTTTCTGTTGGGAAGAGTTAGCCCAGGTGTTTATCAAAAAATTAGAGGGCACTTGCAAGCGACCCGCTAGGCTGACTCAATTGCAGCACTGTGTTTAGAAGCCGAATGAAACTTTGAGAGATTTCATCCAGAGATGGACTACCCTTCATCATACGGTAGAAAATGTGTTAGAACATCAGGCAATTTGCGCCTTTAACGAGGGCATCCAATACAGAGAGCTGAACCTGAAATTCTGTCGGTCCGGAGATATGTCTCTGGCCCAAATGATGGAAATAGCAACTTGGTATGCTAATGGCAAAGAGTAAGACCGACTCCGCAATGGAAAAGGAAAACCAGTCGCCCAAGAAACCAGAGAAGGAAATTCTGGTCAGAAACAAAAATGCAAAGCTGAAGTGGCAGGTCCCGCTGAAGCCGCAGTTCTGAACCAAGGCAAGTTCAAAGGAAAGCCTAAGGGGCCGTGGATGCCCCAAAATGTGAAAGATCGGTCCAGAAAGGACGTCTTGGATTTAGCATGTCACATACACACGAAGAAAGATGAGGAGGGTAACCTGATTTTACCCAAGCATACCACTCGGCAGTTTCGACTCCTGATTCAGCAGTTACGAGAGGGTCCACCCCCAGAGAAGGACTCTGATAAGGAAGAAGAGAAAGAAGAAGATGATGGTTACCCCAATGTCAATGCTACTTTAGTGATTTTTTCTGACATTGAGAGCAAAAGTCGACTGAAAGTTATCAACAGAGAAGTAAACATGGTTGCTCCGGCAACTAAGATATATTTGAAGTGGTCGAAAACTCCCATTACATTCGACCAGTCTAATCATCAAACGCACGTTGCTACCCCCGGGCGGTAAGCGTTGGTGGTCGACCCAGTCGTTGGGGGCACCCGACTGACCAAGGTTCTCATGGTTGGTGAAAGTGGATTGAACATTCTGTATGCTGAGACCCGCCGAGGGATGGGCTTTCTGATGTCCAAGCTCAGTAAGAGCAACATGCGATTCCATGGAGTCATCCCAGGAAAGAAAGTAGATTTACTCGGTCAGATCACCCTTGATGTGGTTTTCAGTGATTCAAAGAACTATTACAAGGAGTAGTTGACGTTTGAGGTGTTAGATTTCCACAGTGCATATCATGCAATTCTGGGCAGAACCGCATATGCTTGTTTCATGGCTCGACCGTGTTATGTATATCTTAAGTTGAAGATGCCAGGGCCTAGAGGAGCGATCACGATCATAGGGAATCGACAAAGAGTAAGGAGAAGTGGTTTAAATATCACCCACCTATTAAAGAAGAAATTAAAGAGCCGGTACCAGTTAAATAAGAAACTATACTTTATAATGTAGATCCATTTGTTCCTTCTGCTTATAATGAGAAACCAGCTTTCCTTGCTAGGATTAAGGAACATGCTAAAGTTTCAACTGTGGTTAACAAAAGCTATATTAGAACACCCAAACCTGATGAACAAATTAAAGTTGAACCTAGTATTTCTATGGTTAAAGATCTCCTGGAAGAAGATATGGATGGGTATGTTATTTACTTCTATGAAGAAGCTGCTAGAATTGCTAAACTTGATAAAAAAGATAAACATAGAACTGTTGTTGGCATGCCTGTTATTTCAGTTAAAATAGGAGATCACTGTTATCATGATTTATGTGACATGGGTGCTAGTGTGAGTGCTATTCCTTACACTTTATATCAAGAAATCAAGAAAGACGTAGCACCTGCTGGGATAGAAGAAATAGATGTTACTATTAAACTTGCTAATAGAGCCACCATATCACCAATTAGGATTGTAAGATATGTTGAAGTCTTGGGTGGGAAAATAAAATACCCTACTGATTTTCTTGTTCTTGGTTCCCCACAAGATGACTTTTGTCCCATTATCTTTGGTAGACCTTTCTTGAATACAGTTAATGCTAAGAAAGATTGTAAGAAGCAAACTGTTGGTGTTAGCTTTGGTGATGAGTCTCATGATTTTTATTTTTCCAAGTTTAGTAGAAATCATCATGAAAACCAATTGCCTGGTATGGATGAATTAATTGGTCTTGCTTCTATTGCGGTGCCACCTACTGATCCTTTATAACAATAAAATGATTTACATATGCATGAAAGAAATGAAATAGATAAGGTTTTCTTTGAACAACATCCTCTACTTAAACACAATTTTCCTATTGAAACTCTAGAAGGTCCTCCTCCACCTAAAGGTGATCTTGTGTTTGAATCAAAACAATTGCCAGATACTTTGAAATATGCTTATCTCGATGAAAAGAAGATATAGCCTGTTATTATTAGTGTTAACCTTTCAGAACATGAAGAAGAAAGATTATTGACAGTTCTAAGGAAGCACCGGGCTGCTATTGTATATACTCTTGATGATTTAAAGGGCATTAGTCCCACTCTATGTCAGCACGAAATTAATATGGAACCTGATGCCAAACCTGTTGTCGATCACCAACGTCGGTTGAATCCAAAAATGAAGGAAGTGGTAAGAACGGAAATCTTAGAACTTCTGGAAGCAAGTATAATCCATCCTATAGCTGATAGTAGATGGGTAAGTCCCGTTCATTGTGTCCCTAAGAAAGAAGGTATTACTATTGTTCCTAATGATAAGAATGAACTTATTCCACAAAGAATTGTTACAGGCTATAAAAGGGTAATTGATTACAGAAAATTAAACAAAGCAACTAGAAACGATCATTACCCCTTGCCTTCTGTTGATCTAATGCTTGAAAGACTATCCAAGCACACACACTTTTGCTTCCTAGATGGATACTCTGGCTTTTCACAAATACCTGTTTCTCAACCTGATCAAGAAAAGACTACTTTTACTTGTCCGTTTGGAACTTATGCTTATAGACGCATGCCTTTTGGATTATGCAATGCATGTGCTACCTTTCAAAGATGTATGACTGCTATATTCTCTGACTTTTGTGAAAAGATTGTTGAGGTTTTCATGGATGGCTTTTCTGTTTATGGGAAGTTTTTTGATGATTGTTTAAGCAATCTTGAGCGAGTTTTGCAGAGATGTGAACAAACAAATCTTGTCTTGAATTGGGAGAAGTGCGGTCATAAAATTTTGGAAAGAGGTATTGAAGTGGATCAAGCTAAGGTTGATGCAATTGAGAAATTCACATGTCCTAAGGACATCAAAGGTATTCGTAGTTTCCTAGGTCATGATGGTTTCTATAGGAGATTTATCAAATACTTTTCTAAAATTTCTAGGCCTCTTACTAATCTTTTGCAAAAGGATATTCCTTTTGTTTTTGATGATGATTGTTTAGAAGCCTTTGAAACACTCAAGAAAGCCTTAATAACTGCACCTATTATTCAACCACATGATTGGAACTTGCCTTTTTAAATTATATGTGATGTTAGTGATTATGTTGTTGGTGTTGTTCTAGGACAAAGAGTTGATAAGAAACTTAATGTTATTCATTATGCTAGTATAACTCTAGACGGTGCTCAAAGAAATTATGCTACTACTGAAAAGAATTCTTAGCAGTGGTGTTTGCCTGTGATAAATTTAGATCTTATATTGTTGATTCCAAAGTAACTGTTCACACAGACCATGCTGCTATTAAATATCTTATGGAAAAGAAAGATGCTAAACCTAGACTTATTCGATGGGTTCTCTTGTTACAAGAATTTGATTTACATATCATTGATAGAAAAGGAGCTGAGAACCCTGTAGCTCATAATTTGTCTAGGCTTGAAAATGTGCCTGATGACCAACTACCTATTGGTGATAGTTTTCCTGATGAGCAGTTAGCTGCAATAAATGTTTCTCATAGTACTCCTTGGTATGCTGACTATGATAATTTCATTGTTGCTAAATATTTACCACCTAGCTTTACATACCAGCAAAAGAAAAAAATTGTTCTATGATTTAAGACATTACTTTTGGGATGACCCACATCTTTACAAAGGAGTAGATGGTATTATTAGATGTTGTGTACCTGAGCATGAACAGGGACAAATCCTACGGAAATGTCACTTCGAGGCTTATGGAGGGCATCATGCTGGAGATAGAAATGCTCACAGAGTATTGCAATCTGGATTTTATTGGCCTACTCTCTTCAAGGATGCCCGTAAGTTTGTCTCTTCTTGTGATGAATGTCAAAGAATAGGTAATATCGGTAAGCGTCAAGAAATGCCTATGAATTATTCACTTGTTGTTGAACCATTTGATGTTTGGGGATTTGATTACGTGGGACATTTTCCTTCCTCTAATGGGTATGTGATGACCCACAAGTATAGGGGATCAATTGTAGCTCTTTTCGATAAGTAAGAGTGTCGAACCCAACGAGGAGCAGAAGGAAATGATAAGTAGTTTTCAGTAAGGTAGTGTGTGCAAGTGCTGAAATTGTAAGTAGCGAGTAGTTTGATAGCAAGATAGCTTGTAACAAGCAAGTAACGGTAATAGTAACAAGTATGCAGCAAGGTAGCCCAATCCTTTTGATCCAAAGGACAGGCCAAAACGGTCTCTTATGATAAGCAAAGCGTTCTTGAGGGTACACGGGAATTTCATCTAGTCACTTTCATCATGTCGGTTTGATTTGTGTTCGCTACTTTGACAATTTGATATGTGGTTGGACCGGTGCTGCTCTTACTTGAATAAAACTCCTACTTATGATTAACTCTCCCCGCAAGCATCCGCAACTACGTGAACAGTATTAAGGATAAATCCTAACCATAGCATTAAATTCTAGGATCCAATCGGTCCCGTACAGAATAGTGCACAAACTGGGGTTTAAGTTTCTGTCACTCTCGCAACCCACCATCTATTTACTACTCCACAATGCATTCCCTTAGGCCCAAATATGGTGAAGTGCCATGCAGTCTACGTTCACATGACACCACTAAGGGAATCACAACATACATACTATCAAATATCGAACACATATCAAATTCACATGATTACTTGCAACATGATTTATCCCATGACCTCAAGAACAAAGGTAACTACTCACAAACAACAAACATGCTCATGATCGGAGGGGTATTAATATGCATAATGGATCTGAACATATAATCTTCCACCAAATAAACCATATAGTAATCAACTACAAGATGTAATCAACACTACTAGTCACTCCCTAGCAACAGTCTATAGTTCCGGCAACAAGATTGGGTATAAGAGATGAAATAGGGTTTGAGATGAGATGGTGTTGGTGAAGATGTTGATGGAGACTGCCCTCCTCAAGCTGGGAGAGTTGTTGGTGATGATGATGACGATGATTTCCCCCTCCGGGAGGGAAGTTCCCCCGACAGAATCGCTCTGTCGGAGGGCAAAAGTGCTCCTACCCAAGTTCCACCTCGAGGCGGCGGCGCTCCATCCCGAAAGTATTACTGTGATTTTTTCTAGGTCAAAACCACTTATATACCAGAAGATTGGCACTGGAGGTGGGCCGAGGAGGCCACAACCCACCAGGGCGCGCCCGGGGGGCTTGGTGCGCCCAGGTGGGTTGTGCCCACCTGGCGGCCCCCTCTGGTACTTATTGGCTCCAATATTTCTTATATATTCCATAAAAAATCTCTGTAAAGTTTCAGCCCATTTGGAGTTGTGCAGAATAAGTGGCCTGACGTATCTTTTGTAGGTCCAGATTTCCAGCTGCTGGAATTCTCCCTCTTGGTGTGCTCCTTGAAAATTATGAGAGAAAAGGAATTAGAATTACTCCAAAAAGCATTATTATGGATTAAAACATTGTAAATAACAGTAAGAAAACATGATGCAAAATGCAATTATCAGCTCCCCCAAGCTTAGACCTCGCTTGTCCTCAAGCGAAAACCGAAATCGAAAAACATGTCCACATGCTTTGAGAGAGAGGTGTCGATAAAAAACAAAATACGGGCATAGAAGCATCATGTTGATTATTGTAACAGCAACAAGATTAAATAAAGGACTTTTATCATAGAACTTCCATCAAATACTTCCTATGAATGAGTAATAGTTCATCACACAATCGAAGTATAAAGCAAAAACTTTATTAGAAACTAATAAACTATGTTCCCAGTCAATTTTGCAACTACAATTCATCATATTTTCAGGAAGAGTCACATGTCGGAGCCTTTAAACCAAGTCCACATACTCAACCATCCTATAGTCTTCTATGATTGCTAACACTCACCTTGTACTCATGAACAAAACGTTTCAATTGGACACATTGAAAGATAGGGGCTTATAATTTTGCCTCCCAACATGCTCACCTCAAGGGTGATGTCAACAATAATAACTCATGTTGTCTATATTCAACTAGATATATGTGCCTTGATCTTTCCTCACCACATAATGCTTGCCAAAAGAGAAAATAAAAAGGAATAGAAGGAAAACTTTGACTCTTTGCATAAAAGTAAAGGATAGGCCCTTCGCAGAGGGAAGCAGAGGTTGCCATGCGCTTATTTGTTTGCATGCTCAACCCCTTAGTTCAAAAGAATGTCACTTTACATTACCCCTTAAGATGACAACCATTATTATGCAATCTGTCGCTTTTATTCGTTGTCATCCAAGTTCATGCAATGCCCAATTTTCTCTTGCACTAAAAGATCTCACATATTTAGAAGCAATTTTATTGCCTTTTTGCACCGATGATAACTTACTTGAGGGATCTTTTTCAATCCCTAGGTAGGTATGGTGGACACTTGAAAAAGATTTGGGTTTAAGGGTTTGTGGATGCTCAAGTAGTATCTCTACTTAGTACATAATTTTTTGCTAGCGAAGACAAGGGCAAGCATCACATGTTAAAGGATCTATGAAAATATGACTTCTATGTGAATATAAACAAACAAAAATCATTAAGTTGTCTTCTTTGTCCAACGTCAACTATTTTGGCATATAATATTTTGATGAGGGCTCACAATCACAAAAGATTTCTATGATAGTATATCTATATGTGAATCTTCTCTTCCCTTATTAATTCTTTCATGAGTTGCGTCATTGACTAATGCTATGTTTGTCAATCTCTAATAAAATTTTCATACCTATACTTTTCCTTATGTGGTGCTATCACCTACCTTAGGATTAGTATATAATCTTATTCACTTATTTCCCTTCTTTTATTTATTTCTTTCTCTTTTTCTTTCCTTCTTATTTCTTTTCTTTATTATTTCTTTTCTTTATTTGCAACATGAAAGTAAAGAAAGAAAAACTAAAACTAACTTTATTATATGACTTGCACACGATTACAAGGATAGATCACTAAGCAAACTTTGAAATAAGAAAGGATTGAACTAAACTTTATTTCATCTAAAAGCAAAAGATTGAACTAAGATAAATAAAAGCAAAAGGGTAGTGGGGTGATACAGTACCAGGGCACCTCCCCCAAGCTTGGTGGAAGCCAAGGGGAGTGCCCATACCCAATACTCAGGTTTCCATTGGTGGTGAAGAAGGTGATGGTCGTGATGAAGCGATCTTGTCATTAAGGGCCAAGAAATCCTGCAGCCGACGGATGTCACACCGAAGATAGATGATATGTTCTTGATGCAAAATATTTTCACGAGTGAGACACTTATTTTGTATGCGAACCAATTCAAAAGCATGAAAAGCTTTTATCTCAGCATGACTAAGGTGAGCAAGACAGGCTTTAAGGATATCTTCCTCCTCCTCCTCGCCCAACAGTGCTTGTGTTGCCACCGGGGATGGATCCACAGTAGTTTCCTTGCCCTTGTCTCCTTTGATAGTGTCCGTGGGCTCCTCCTTCTTCATCTTGATCTTCATCAGCCAAGCATCTTCTTCCATGTGGTTGGAGGAACAGGAAGACATGATGCCCAGCTTGACAAATCTGACCAGGAACAACAGAAAAAAAGAGGAGAGGATTTTCTCCGCGATACGGTGGTTAATGGGTTCGGGAAGTATATATAGATTTTTTTCAACTTGGAGGAGAGGCATATGGAAGAAAAACGGAGTACGGGAGGTGTCCCAGGTGGGCACAACCCACCTGGGCGCGCCAGGCTGCCTGGCGCGCCCTTGTGTATTGTGCCCACTAGGGGACGCTTCCTGGGTGTTTTTTTATTTCCAAATTTTTAAAATATTCCAAAACTCATAAAATATATTTTTGCAGATTTTCGGAGTCCGTCTACGTACCGTATCACGTACCTCCTTAATTTGACGATTCTGGAGTGTTCCGGAACGACTTTTTTATGTGTTCTTCCGGTGTCCATTAATAGGCGTACCTGAGATATAATGCTTTATTCGTTGTCCATTGACAACCTTCGGGTTAGTACCTTCGGAATTATTTATTTTCATAGCACCGGACCGGTAAACCTCCTCGATGACATAGGGGCCTTCCCATTTGGAGAGCAGTTTTCCTGCAAAGAATCTGAAACTAGAGTTCTACAAAAGAACATATTCTCCGACTTTAAACTCACGTTTTTGAATTCTTTTGTCATGCCATCTTTTAACTTTTTATTTAAATAACTTTGCATTTTCGTATGCTTGGGTTCTCCATTCATCTAGTGAGCTTATATCAAATAACCTCTTTTCACCAGCAAGTTTGAAATCATAATTGAGTTCTTTAACTGCCCAATATGCTTTGTGTTCGAACTCAAGAGGCAAATTACAAGCTTTTCCATAAACCATTTTATAAGGAGACATACCCATAGGATTTTTATATGCTTTCCTATAAGCCCAAAGTGCATCATATAATTTTGTAGACCAATTCTTCCTGGACCTATTGACAGTCTTTTGCAAAATTAATTTTATTTCTCTATTTCTAAGTTCAACTTGACCACTAGACTATGGATGATAGGGTGATGCAATTCTATGATTAACATCATATTTAGCAAGCATTTTACGGAAAGCACCATGAATAAAGTGTGAACCACCATCAGTCATTTGATATCTAGGGACTCCAAACCTTGGGAAAGTAACTTCCTTAAGCATTTTAATAGAGATGTGGTGATTAGCACTACTAGTTGGAATAGCTTCTACCCATTTAATAACATAATAAACAGCAACCAAAATATGCGTATACCCATTAGAGGAAGGAAAAGGTCCCATGTAATCAAATCCCCAAACATTAAAATGTTCAACAACAAGTGAATAATTCATAGGCATTCCTTGATGCTTACTGATATTACCTATTCTTTGATAATCATCACAAGATGAGACAAACTTACGAGCATCCTTGAGGAGGGTAGGCCAATAAAATCCAGACTGCAATACCTTGTGAGCAGTTCTATCTCCAGCATGATGCCATAAGCTTCGGAGTGACATTTCTGTTGGATTTGTCCCTGTTCGTGCTCACGTACACAACGTCTAATAATACCATCTACTTCTTAATAAAGATGTGGGTCATCCCAAAAGTAATGTCTCAAATCATAGACGGTTTTTTTCTTTTGTTGATATGTGAAGCCAGGTGGAAATATTTAGCAACAATGTAATTAGCATAGTCAGCATACCAAGGAGTATTGTTAGCAACATATATTGTAGCTAACTTGTCGGTGTCAAAACCGGCAGATCTCGGGGTAGGGGGTCCCGAGCTGTGGATTCTCGGATCAATGGTAATAGGAACGAAGGAGACTATGTTTTACCAAGGTTCGGGCCCTCTTGATGGAGGTAAAAACAAACGTCCTAGTCTTGTTTATATTGATGAAGTATCAAGTACAGAGTTGATCTACCTCGAGATCATATGTTACGGTCTAAGCCCTCGAGGTATGATGAATAATGTCATAATGATCTATCGACTAGCCTGGCCTTGGCTTATATAATGCATCAGAGGCCTAGGATAACAATTGTCCTAGTCGAATACATTGGTGGAGCGGAGTCCTTGTCTTGATCATCAAGCCTTGTGGAATCTTCCTCGTGTGCGGCATGGGCTGCCCGAAGTGGCCCATGAGTGATCCGCCATGGGGGTCCTCGGCCCGATCCAGTTCGTCGGGAGACGACGTGGTGAGTACCCCCTAGTCTAGGACACCGTTAGTAGCCCCCTTAAGCGGTCTTCAAGTTGGGGACGCTCCTCGATTCTTCCGAACTGTTCTTCATCTTCAGTCATCGGTCTTGAAAAATGGTTCAACAAATCTTCTTATCCTTGATCTTGAGGATCGCCGAAGTAAATCCGAAGAATTTACACATTTGGTATCCGAGGAGCCCCTTTAATTTATCGGCCGTTATCAATGCCTTGTTATTTTTACGCCCACCTCGGGTTTGAAGTGTTTCCTGTGCGGCTGTGTCCTCGCGCGTCCGAGCTCCAACGCTGGACTGCACTCGAGGTATATTTTGCAGCTGAGCACCAACGCCGGACCGCTTCCAAGCTCCAATGCCGGAATGTATCCGAGCTCCAATGCCGGACTGTATCCGAGGTGTCATAGATTACCTTGGTCTTGAAAAAGTTAAAAGGGTTCAGACGAGCTTAATGCCGGTGATGCCCTTTATGGAGCCAACCACTTGCAACCGATCTTTATGCCGGACTGCTTCCGAGGTATCTTTTGCGGTCGAGCACCAATGCCAGACTGTATCCGAGGTGGTGCACCACCCCGACCATGGGCTGATTGTTATGAATTTGATTCCGAATTGTGCAATGTATTCTCTACTGAGATGTATTGCCAGTAGCCCTCAAGGTGCATGTTGGCCTAATATCCAGGAAGCACCTAAAGGATAAAATCAAACCGCTGACCCTAGTAGCCCCTGAGACTCAGGTCGATTCGTAAAATCAGTCTGGGGATCAATTCCCATCTTGGCAGCATACTTAGGAACGCAGTGTAATATATTAGAGGAAATAGTGATCGGCGAACGGGCCCTTGAGAGAGGGTTTTGAGAAGTCTCCGTAATATATTAGCTTGATGCTGGATAAGTCCGAGATCATACCTATTGTTGTCTGAAGATGCGTTTGCGCATAGTTCGGTCCAGCCGAACATTGAGCACTTTGAATTTTCTGCATTGAATAGGCAATGCAATAGCCCCCAAGACACTGGTCGGGCGGCAACACCAGATCAGGGGATCGGTTTGCTCCTTTAATATTAGTGAATGATAAGCCCGAAGACCAGTAGCCCCCGAGACTTAATGCGGGCATGGGTGGCCGAATTAAGGATCGATATCCAGAGTAAAATCACAAATTATGTGTAATGATTCTATGTATCCAAGTACTTTACATCATTAATGCTCAGATTCGCACTTTACAATACTTTGTCGACCGGCCATCGGCTTCAACCTCCTCGGCCAGAAGCTGGGGAGTGTTTGTCCTACTTTATAAAGCCGTTATAAGGGAAAATATTTATGTAAAACAAGGCAATCCGTCCATACGATTTTATAAACAAAGGTATGCAGAGAGATATGAAAACATCCTCCAAAGAAAATAATCCTGCTACCGGTTCCTTCCTTTGGGTTGTCATGCTGATCATGATCATGAAACACCACCTCCAATCAATGTGGAGAAAATTCCTTATTTGACACTGTCTTAAAATCTTGTTCCTTATTTGACACTGGAAAAGTTTTTCTTCCCTATTTGACACTAGTCCTAAATTTTATTCCCTATACGACACTTCCGTCCATTTTGAGCCTAAATGACACCTGAAAAGATGATTTTGCCCCTCATGCTATATGTGTGTGCGCGCGTGTGTGCTGTTGCGTGTGTGGGTGCAAGCGCACATGTGTGCTACTGCTGCATGTGTGTGTGCATGTGTGCGCTGCGTGTGTGTTTGCTACTGCGTGTGTACGTGCACGCGTGTGTGTGTGCTGTTGCGTGCCTGTGTGCTGCCTGCGTGTGTGCTGCTGCTGCTGCGTGTGTGTGTGTGTGCTGCGTGCGTGTGTGTTTCTGCGTGTGTGTGTGCATGCATGTGTGTTGCTGCGTGTGTGTGCATGTGTGCACGTGCGCATGCGTGTTGTTGCGTGTGTGTTGCTGCGTGTGTGCTCCTGCCCTCGCACTAGTGCTGCGTGTGTGCGCTATTGCCTCCCACATACACATACCCCATGAGGGGCAAAAGAGTCTTTTCAGGTGTCATTTAGGCTCAAAATGAATGGAAATGTCATATAGGGAATAAAATTTAGAACTTGTGTCAAATAGGGAAGAATTTTTTTTCCAATGTCGAATAAGGAGGGAGATTTTAAGATAGTGTCAAATAAGGAATTTTCTCATATGTTTATTTTGACTCCGTTGCGACCGTTTATCAGTTGAAAGTGGCCCATCGTCGGCTTCTACCCCCTTGTAGATGCTACGCAGGGTGTTTTAGCGATAACAAAACAACCCTTAGCTCAAGTTTCGGTGCCCGAAGGCGGTTGTGTTAGCGGAAACGAGGCAATCAGATATGCAGGCTTTCTAACTTTCACTTAGTCATAGGAGCTTAAAATTGGGAGACTAGTAACTAGCCCCTGGTTAGTGTTCACAACAGTCGAGGTCAAGCCGTAAACACTTCGGCCAATGTTATGAATGTCGTCATTTAACACGGGATGACCTCTATCGATCTTATAGTTTAATATAGTCATCGGATCGCTGACCAGTTTACGCTTATTGTGACAGTCAGTTTTCGGCTTTCTCCACTGAGGCGCTTAACCATGCTAGCTGGAAGCACAATCATAGTGGTTCTCCCTTTGCGCACCTGGCCGAACAAGGCGGAACGTAGGAGGCAAGCACAGGAGCCGGGCAACCCAACTATTGACCGAAGACACAATTCGAAACTGATGCATATAAAGCAATATCTGAGAACATTTTGCCGAGGACTCCTCAGAGTACCTTGGCTTTTGGTGGGTTCGGCTCAAGTCACAGCCCCCCGTTGATATTGTCGGTGCTTAAAAAGTGTCCAGCAATGTACTGCGGGGTTTATGCTCGGACCCAACACCGAGGTGCTGGTCGGCAGGAAAAATGCCGAACTATGGGTCGAAAAAGATTTCGCAAGCTGGATTATTACGCAGGGTACCTCGGTCGAGAGGATGTCCTGCCTCATAAAAGAAATACACACAAATAGATCAAAAGTTCCATAAGATTAAAAAACCAAAAACCTTATGCGGAACTTTACGTCCAAAGTAAATCGATTTTTTTGTGCCAATCCGAAAATTGGTCTTAAAATTAGTTTGTGCTTCCGTCGTGCTTTAACATGACATATCCGATCTCAGGACGTTGAGTGGGTCAGCCTTTGGCTTCAACCTCCTATCCCAAAGGCGGAGTACTTCTTGTTAGGCCAGTTTAGCGAACTAAACTCGAGCGGTCATTAGAGACAAAATAGGCTATCCGGCTATTGACCACATACTTGCGTCGAAAAAGGAGTGATAGAAAAATATTTTGCAATGACTAGGAAGAAAACACATTTACTATAAAATGACTCATATAAATTTAAGAGCCCCCAGTTAATTTGGGTAAGAAAAGTTTTTTTTAACAAATAACGTATGTGAGCATGGTCGAACCGAACACAAATTTAAAATTTAAAACTTTGAGCATAAAAGCGACTTAGCTGGTTAATGTGTTCGGCATTAATAACGCGGTTCGAGCTTACGGCGGGATGAGGTCCCAGCCCCCAAGCTGGTCCCGAGGTGGTAGAATGAAGAGCTCGACACTCTGAAGTGGCGACATAGCACGGCCGATGCAGGCCGGCAGTGTGACGCCGAAGTACCCGGCATGGGTTAATGTAGTGATGACGAAGCCCCCAGTCCAGCCGAGGTGACCTGGTATGTCAATACGCCAAGGGGACAACGCTACCCAATCCGAATCATTTACCTATGCACAGAAGATAGTGCAAGATGGAGATAATAGTAGTAATAATAAAAAGATTAAAAAAAGTTGCATCATTAATAATTTATGCAAAGTGAGTAATACAAGAAATATGGCCCGTGCGCCGAACACCCGACGAGGTAGAACCCTCTTGATGATGCCGAAGTCCACGAGGCAACTGAACATGTCGGTATGGCACTTCAATCAACAAGATGGTCATGCAAGCCGATTTATGCCAATTGGGACGATGACGTTGGCTTGCCGAAGTGATCGTGCGACGCGGTCGAGGTCGATCAACTACACACATAAAATAGTGCGGTCCAAAAAGAATAATATAAATATATAAAAAAATCCTTACATAATTGCTTTTTGCAAAAATAATTTATTTAAAGTGATGTGGCCTAGCGCCGAAATCAATGTTGATGTAGGGCGTCGGCGTGACACGGTGAAGGCTTGGCAAAGCCTGAATTCACAGGCCGGTCCGAGTTCCGGATTCGACGTTCACTGAACTATATATGGAAACTGACCGAACCACCACGTGACCGTCTTTAATGCAGCCACCATTTGATAGACCTATGTACAGATGATGGAACAAACCAAATTAATAATTCTTTAGAAAAAATAAACTCAAGCAAGAAAAAATACTAGGATTAATTGCACCTGGTTTATCTGTTGTAGCAATATGAACAAAGATTACTCCCGAAATTGGGACTCAATCCGCAGACCCATTGCCTATTGGGCGATGAAGCGACGGTATGGCGATGCTGACAACAGTTGGCTTGCCGAGGCAAAGCCCCCGATCCAGCTAACGTGACGAAACTGGTCGGCTGGTGACGCCGAAGTCTTTGAAGTAGGCTGATGAAGAGAGGGCGAAGCCCCCGGTCTAGGCTGCGGTAACGGAGCGGGTCGGTAAGGAGACGCTGCAGCTGCCATGTCAGGCAATGTATTGAAGCGGTTCGGTGTGATGGACATCAGCTTGAAAAAGCAACAGTGCGGCCATGCCGACGGTGGTCATAACTTGTGACGCGGTCAAATCCGGATTGACGAAGTGACCGAGCGGCGATGTCGGCGTGCCTGACCCATGCAATCCATGGGGTGATGGTGTTGGTGATGATTTAGTCTTTGTGATGCCAAACTCTTGTTCGGCTTGCCGAGCTGATGATCCGATAAGGTTGGGCTCGGCTCGATGAAGCGACGATCTGTCTAGCATAGGTCGGTAGACGTGGAGTAAAGGCTAGTTTGACACCGGCGTGATGGCGAAGATTACCTCCAAAAAGGAGCAAAATTTGTGAGCATGTGTTCATAAACAAAACACAATACCCTACAAAGAGATTCTTCCAAAAAGGTTGTCCAATATCATGTTCATGAAGAAAGATGAACTCAAGTCGGATTCGTATTCGCGCAGAAAACAGATCCGAAAAGTGATGCACTAATCAGAAGGTTACCGGAGTTTGGACGGTCGGATCGAGCTGAAATTTTGAGAGGTGGTATATATAGGAATTCCACAGCCGATCAACAGTTTCATCTTCTAATGGACGTCCGAGCTAGATGCTGGACACCACGCTCCAAACTTGTCCAGATTCCCGTCCAGATTTGACAGGGCTCCGGTATATTGCAGATCGGTGGAGATTGCTCCATCAAAACGCGATGAAATTTTACAATCTTGTTGTAGACTCAATTCCGCACAATTCCACCGAAGGAATCGTCAAAGCGATGCCCGAGGAGGTGGTGGTAGCGGATACAAGTTCTCTGTTCGGAAAAACAGCACGGTCGCCCGAGGGCAATGTTGACGTTGAGCCCCCGAGCTCCATGGATGATTCCTCCATGATCATGATAGAGATCGGAGTTGATGTTGATGAAGGCCCTCATCCGAATATGACGATTGGAGGCAGGGCACAGTCCTTGGTCAAGCCAAGGAGACCAGTTGAGCCGGCGACGTAGTTGATCTGCAGGCAAGCCATTGATTTTTTTGCCGATCACACAGCAGAACTCTCAATGAAAGCACCATTGTCGGTGTCAAAACCGGAAGATCTCGTGGTAGGGGGTCCCGAGCTGTGGATTCTCGGATCAATGGTAACAGGAACGAAGGAGACTATGTTTTACCCAGGTTCGGGCCCCCTTGATGGAGGTAAAACCCTACGTCCTGCTCTTATTTATATTGATGAAGTATCAAGTACATAGTTGATCTACCTCGAGATCATATGTTATGGTCTAAGCCCTAGATTTATGATGAAAATGTCATAATGATCTATCGACTAGCCTGGCCTTGGCTTATATAATGCACCGGAGGCCTAGGATAACAAGAGTCCTAGTCGAATACATTGATGTAGAGGAGTCCTTGTCTTGATCATCAAGCCTTGTGGAATCTTCCTCGTGTGCGGCATGGGCTGCCCGAAGTAGCCCATGAGTGAACTGCCATGGGGGTCCTCGGCCCGATCCAGCTGGTCGGGAGACGACATGGTGAGTACCCCCTAGTCCAGGACACCGTCAACTGCTCATCAGGAAAACTATCATCAATAGGAAGTGGGTCATCAAGCACATTTTCAATCCTAGAAAAGTTATCGGCTACAGGGTTCTCAGCTCCTTTTCTATCAATAATATGCAAATCAAATTCTTGTAACAAGAGAACCCAACGAATAAGTATGGGTTTAGCATCTTTCTTTTCCATAAGGTATTTAATAGTAGCATGGGTTGTGTTACTTTGAAATCAACAATATAAGGTATAAATTATCACAAGCAAACACCACTGCTAAGAATTGTTTTTCAGTTGTAGCATAATTTCTTTGAGCACTATCTAGAGTTTTACTATCATAGTGAATGGCATTCAATTTCTTATCAACTCTTTGTCCTAGAACAACACCAACAACATAATCACTACCATCACACATAATTTCAAAAGGAAAATTTCAATCAGGTGGTTGAACTATAGGTGCAGTAATTAAAGCTTTATTGGGTGTTTCAAAGGCTTCAAGACAATCATCATCAAAGACAAAAGGAATATCCTTTTGCAAAAGATTAGTAAGTGGCCTAGAAATTTTAGAAAAGTCTTTGATAAATCTCCTATAGAAACCAACATGACCTAGGAAACTACAAATACCTTTGATGTCCTTGGGACATGGCATTTTCTTAATAGCATAAACCTTAGCTTGGTCCACTTTAATACCTTTTTCAGAAATTTTGTGACCCAAGACAATGCCTTCATTTACCATAAAGTGGCACTTCTCCCAATTCAAGACAAGACTTTTTTGTTAACATCTCTGCAAAACTCGATCAAGATTGCTTAAACAATCGTTAAAAGACTTCCCATAAACAGAAAAGTCATCCATGAAAACCTCAACAATCTTTTCACAAAAGTCAGAGAATATAGCCATCATACATCTTTGAAAGGTAGCAACCGCATTACATAAACCAAAAGGCATACATCTATAAGCATAGGTTCCAAAAGGACAAGTAAAAGCAGTCTTTTGTTGATTAAGTTGAGAAATAGGTATTTGAGAGAAACCAGAATATCCATCAAGGAAGCAAAAATGTGTGTGCTTAGATAATCTTTCAAGCATTTGGTCAATAAAAGGAAAAGGGTAATGATCTTTTCTAGTTGCTTTATTTAATTTTCTGAAATCAATTACCATTCTATAGCCTGTAACAATTCTTTGTGGAATAAGTTCATTCTTATAATTGGGGACAACAGTTATACCACCTTTCTTAGGGACACAATGAACAGGACTTACCCATCTAGTATCAGCTATAGGATAGATTATACCTACTTCCAGAAGTTTTAATATTTCCGTTCTTATCACCTCTTTCATCTTTGGATTTAATCGATGTTGGTGATCAACAACTGGTTTAGAATCAGGTTCCATATTAATTTTATGCTAACATAGAGTGGGACTAATGCCCTTTAAATCATCAAGAGTATATCCAATAGCAGCCCGGTGCTTCATTAGAACTTTCAATAATCTTTCTTCTTCATGTTCTGAAAGGTTAGCACTGATAATAACAGGATATATCTTATTTTCATCTAGATAAGCATATTTCAAAGTGTCTGGCAATTGTTTCAATTCAAACACATGATCACCCTTAGGTGGAGGAGGACATCCAGGAGTTTCAATAGGCAAATTGTGTTTAAGCAGAGGACGTTGTTAAAAGAAAATATTATATGTTTTATTTCTTCCATGCATATGTAAATCATTCTCATGGTCTAGCAATAGAAGCAAGACTAATGAATTCATCCTTACTAGGCAATTCTTGTTATGATAATTTCTACTAAACTTGGAAAAATTAAACTCATGAGACTCATCACCAAAGCTAACTTCCACAGTTTGTTTCTGGCAATCTATGCTAGCATTAACTGTGTTCAAGAACGGTCTACCAAAGATGATGGGACAGAAGTCATCAGGTGGAGTACCAAGAACAAGAAAATCGGTAGGATATTTTGTTTTCATACACAAGACTTCAACATCTCTGACAATCCCAACTGGTGACATAGTGTCTCTATTTGCAAGTTTAATAGTAACATCTATGTCTTCTATCTCAACATGTACTATTTCCTCCCTAATTTCTTGATATAACTTGTGAGGAACAACACTCACACTAGCACCCATATCACATAAACCATAATAACAGTGATCTCCTATTTTAACTAAAATGACAGGCATGCCAACAACAGGTCTATGTTTATCTTTTCCATCAGGTTTAGCAATTCTAGCAGCTTCTTCATAGAAGTAGATAACATGCCCATCCACATCTTCTTCCAAGAGATCTTTAACTATAGAAACATTAGGTTCAACTCTAATTTGTTCATCTGGTTTAGGTGTTCTAACATAGCTTTTGTTAACCACATTTGAAACTTTAGCATGTTCCTTTATCCTAATAGGAAAAGGAGGTTTCTATAAATAAGCAGTAGGAACAACTGGATCAACATTATAAAGTATAGTTTCTTCTTTAACTGATACCGGTTCTTTAATTTCTTCTTTAATAGGTGGTTGATATCTAATCCACTTCTTTTTAGGGAGTTCAACATGAGTAGCAAAAGATTCACAAAAGGAGGCTACTATCTCAGAGTCAAGTCCATATTTTGTGCTAAACTTTTGAAAAGCATTTGTACCCATAAAAGATTTAACACAATCATACTTAAGCTTTATACCTGACTCTTTACCTTCGCCGAGTTCCCAATCTTCAGAGTTGTGTTTAATTCTTACCAAAATATCCCACCGGAATTCAATAGTCTTCTTCATAAAAGAACCAGCACAAGAAGTATCCAGCATGGTTTGATCATTACGAGAAAGCCGAGCATAAAAATTATGAATAAGAATTTCTCTTGAGAGCTCATGATTGGGGCATGAATATAACATTGACTTAAGCCTCCCACAAGCTAGAGCGATACTTTATCCTTCACAAGGCCAAAAATTATATATATAGTTCCAATCGCGATGAACTCACTACTAGAAAAAGGGCTATAGATGGGATTGACACTAATGACGCACCAGACAAGAGGTGCGCCATTAGTATATACTAATGGTGCACCACATTCTGATACGCCAGCACCACATTCTGATACGCCATTAGAGTTGAAACTACTAATGGCGCACCTGGCCCAGGGTGCGCCATTAGTATCCAAATTTTTTTTAACTAGTGCGCCTGTCCAAACATACTAATGGCGCATCCAGACACAGTGCGCCATTACTAGTTGTAACTAGTAATGGCGCACCTGCCGGAAAGTGCGCCACTAATGTTGTTTTTTTATTATATTTTTTATTCCCTTTTTTGCAAAACTACTAATGGCGCACTGTTCCACCGTGCGCCATTACTAGTTTAAACTAGTAATGGCGCACTGTGGGACAGTGCGCCATTAGTATGTTTTTTTGCAAAACTACTAATGGCGCACCACCAGAAGGTGCGCCATTAGTAACCTGGATTACTAATGGCGCATTTAGAGTTGGTGCGCCATTAGTAAGTGGGCAACAACAAGATATTTTGGACAGCCTCTCCTACCCACACTCACTTTCTCCCCACTTCATTCTCTCCACCTCCTCCTTGTCTCGGGTGCCTCCTCTTTTTCACCTCATTTCCACCATAGATTCATTCAATTTAAGTGGTTAAATTACCTTGTTTTGATAGGTAAGTAAGGGGGGAAACTATATTTATGTTGTTCTCCCTACAACAATGTGCACATGCACTTTTTATGGCCTAGCTAGATCTATGTATGTTCGTGGTGTTGCATATGTTTGTGGTGTTGCATATGTGTTTGTGTTTGGAGGTGTACCGGTATTTGAAATGCGATAGTTGCCAATATTTTGCCGGAATGTTGATTCATTTCCGTTTCGGCGAGAATTTTGGCATTAAGCATTCTTTTTGGTCCTATTTTTAGGGAAAGTCATGCCAAATTTTTTCTTGTTTCTAAAATATCATTTTGCTCTACCCCGCAGGCGACCATGGTCCGCATGATGACCGAAGGCATCATGAATAGGTTTTTGAGGTCCGCGAAGGCCAAGATGCTTCAAAAGAACGAGATGGAGATAAGATATCCGTGTCGAAGATGCAAGCTAAAGAGCCTTATTGCGGACCCGGAATCCGGGCAGGTGCGGGACCACCTGCTCTTGCATGGTTTCATGGATGGCTATCGGTGGCAAGGTGATGAAGATGACTACGAAGTCGTCCATGGGGGCCGGGCAAGAAATGAGGAAGGGCAGCAAGACAACCACCGCGGCTCGGGCGGGCGAGAAGACGAAGAATCCCCAGGAGATGATCACGACGGTGATGCTGTACACAGTCATCATGTAGAAGATGCAGGACATGATGATGAGGAAGATGCCGGAGCAGACGACGGGCATGATCATGAAGATGATGATGCTGGCGGAGCAGACGATGCTGGACCATCGATGGGCTGGGTGCAGGACCCTCATATTCAAGAGCTGCTTCTCAAGCAGACGGATAACGCAAGAGCTGCCGCCCGAGAGAAAGCCAAGATGGATCAACTTGAGTTAGACGCGGTTACTCCATTGTATGAAGGATGCAGGCCCGAGGATACCCGCCTGAAAGTAACACTCATGGCTCTGGAGATGAAGGTAAAACACAAAATGACCGACGCATGCTTCGACGAGAACATGTCATTCTGGCACGAACGTCTTCCCAAGGGGAACAAGTGCCCGACCAGTTTGGAGGAGGCGAAGAAAATCGTGTGTCCTCTGGATTTACCGCACGTGAAATACCAAGTGTGCATGAACAATTGCATCATTTATCGGGACGAGCACGCGGAGTCTACCATATGTCCGGTGTGCGGCGTCACTCGATACAAGAAGAGGAAGAAAGCTCATCAAAAAGTGGTGTGGTACTTTCCGATCACTCCTCGTCTGCACCGGTATTTCGCGGACCCTAAGGTAGAAAAGCTCCTGCGTTGGCACGCGGATAGGGAGGAGAAGAAGCAAGAAGATGACGCAAATGATCTGGAGATAGATAAAAAAGACAAGATGTTGAGTCACCCTAAGGATGCGAGCCAGTGGCAAGCGTTGAACTTTGAATACCCAGAATTTGGGAAGGATCCAAGGAACATCGTGCTGGGCACGAGCACCGATGGAGTCAATCCGTTTGGCAGTCAGAGAAGCACACATAGCACCTGGCCTGTGTTTGTGTGGATGTACAACCTTCCCCCCTGGTTGTGCATGAAGAGGAAGTACATTCACATGAGTATGCTAATTGAAGGACCGAAACAACCAGGGAACGACATCAATCTGTATCTGGGGCTGCTGAAAGAGGAGCTTGACACGCTGTGGAAAACGCCGGCCAATACGTGGGACGCCGCAGAGAAAGAATATTTCCCTATGAGAGCCGCACTGCTCACGATGGTGCATGACTATCTCGGTTATGGATATGTCGCGGGGCAGGTGGTCCACGGATTTTCTGGATGCATCAGGTGCATGGATGACACAACATATTGCCAGCTAGATAGAGATCCCGGGTCTTCGAAAACTGTGTTCATGGGACATCGAAGGTGGCTTCGCGACGATGACCCATGGAGAAAACGCAAGGATCTGTTCGATGGTTAAACCGAACCCCGAGGACGCCCGCTTACAAGGAGCGGCGAGGAAATAGACGAGCTGTTGAAAAATTGGAAAGACTGCCCACTGCCGGGAAAGAAGCAAAAGGCGCCAGAGCTGGGAAAGAAGCGAAAGGCGCCAGAGCTGCTGCTGAAGGTATGGAAAACGAGGTCTGTTTTCTGGGACTTGCCGTACTGGAAGATCCACCATGTGCCTCACATTCTTGATGTCATGCATATCACAAAGAACATGTGCGAGAGTCTGCTTGGTACCCTGCTCAACATGCCAGAGAGGACCAAAGATGGGCCGAAAGCAAGGGCAGACTTGAAATCAATGGGCATCAGGCAGGAGCTTCACGCTATATATGATGATCATGATGATGATGATGATGATGAGGCGAAGCAGGACACGGAAAGTCGTCGCAAAGGCAAAAAGGCCAAGAAGACCGGAAATGACTACCCTCCCGCGTGCTTCACTCTAAGTCAGGAGGAGATCGAGCAGTTTTTCACCTGCCTCGTAGGAGTAAAACTTCCTTACGGTTAGGCGGGGAAGATAAGCAGATACCTAGACCCAGCGAAGCTGAAGTTCAGTGGGATGAAGTCTCACGATTGTCACGTGCTGATGACGCAGCTACTTCCAGTTGCAATCCGTGGGATCATGGACGCGCACGTCCGTGAAACCCTATTTGGCCTATGCAACTTTTTCGACATCATCTCTCGGAAGTCTGTTGGCGTGAGGCAACTCAGAAGGCTACAGGAAGAGATCGTGGTGATACTATGCGAGCTTGAGATGTACTTCCCACCCGCATTCTTCGACGTTATGGTGCATCTGCTGGTCCATATCGTGGACGATATCATCCAACTCGGGCCGACGTTCCTGCACAGCATGATGCCGTTCGAAAGGATGAATGGTGTCATCAAAGGATACGTTTGCAACATGTCACGTCCAGAGGGAAGCATAGCCAGGGGCTTTCTGACCGAAGAGTGCATCTCCTACTGCATGAATTATCTAGGCATCGAGAACCCTGTTGGTCTACCCGTCAACAGGCACCTCGGCAGGCTCGCTGGATGGGGTCACCATGAGGGTCGTCGCGAAATGCATGTCGACTTCGAGGGTCGACTCGCCGACTTTGAAAGAGCAAACCTAGTCGCGCTACAACACATAGACGTGGTCAATCCTTGGGTGGTACAGCACAAAACCTTTATTAAGAAGACGTACAATGACCGAGGCCAACAGAGGACGGACGGAGATATACTCAAAGAGCACAGCTCATGTTTCACGCGTTGGTTCAGGCATAAGCTTCTGTCGTACCCTTTACATGAGGATTCTTCCGCGGAAGAACAACTCATATTCACCTTGTCACAGGGCGCCGAGCACAACCTGATGACCTATGAGGCGTACGATATCAACGGCTACACATTCTACACTGAGGCCAAGGACATGAAAAGCGATGGTTATCAGAACTTCGGGGTAACGATGGAATCCTACACCGGTAACGACAAGGACAGATACTATGGAAGGATCGAGGAGATCTGGGAGCTGAGCTACGCTGGAGAGAAGGTCCCAATGTTCCGTGTCAGATGGGCCAAGAGCGTCCTAAAAGAAGACCGGTATTTCACCACCATGGTTATACCCGAAGCCAAATCCAAGACCGCGGGCACAAACGTCACCGCGAAAAATGAGCCATGGGTACTGGCTTCCCAAGTGGACCAATGCTTCTTCATTACCGACCCGTCAAAGCCCAGTCGTGTTGTCGTGAGGAGAGGCAAAAGGAAGATCATCGGAATGGATGGAGTAGGCAATGAGCAAGACTTCGACAAGTACGGCGACCCGAGGATCGAACATGACGACGATGATGAAGTAGCAGCATACACCACAAGAAGAAGCAGGACCACCCTACCTAAAGGACGTCCGTTCCACAGAAGAACTCCATTTGCGAAAAAGAAGGGCAAGAAGATTGTGAACAGATAGCTAGCTAAGATCGATTATATTTAAATCGTAGCCTTCATTTCTCGATTGTATTTCATGGGCACTTTTTGAACTATCATGAATATTTTTAAATTTCATGGACACTCGATCTCGATCCCCCTCCATCTCGATCGCTATCCCACCTCGCCAGATCCGGTCCCCCTCGCCGCCGAGCACCCCCCGGTCCACCGGCCGCCGCCGCCGACCCCCCGCACCCTCGATTCCCCTACTCAACCGCCGCCGCCGACCCCCCGCACCCCTCCCCTACTCAACCGCCGCCGCCGACCCCCCGCACCCCGCGCACCCTCCCCCGCTCCACCGGCATTACTATTTGATGATATTTTTAAAAAAATTATTACTGTCTTATAAAAAAATATTACTGTTATGATTTAAACAAGTTTGAACATATTTAAACACAAATAAGTATCAAACAACATTTTAAATGCATAAAAATAATTTGTGGAGCCTGGGAATCGAACCCAGGACCTCCTGGTGTGAGAACTGGCTACTGACCAGTCGAGCTAGTAGAGGGAACTTGGTGTGGATCAGGTCAGGTGGAAGATAACCTTTTGGCTCGAGCAGAAATCAAACAAAAATACTAATGGCGCACCACGGTGAGGTGCGCCATTAGTATGGATGTACTTATGGCGCACCGAGGGGTGGTGCGCCATTAGTATTGTGCCGCCCCCATCCATATTTCCTCCCCGGCCCAAATTAACCTATCCCCTCTCTCTCCCTCGCCCTCGCCCTCGATCCCCTTCCCCTCTCCTCTCCCGACGCCGCTGCCCCGCCGCCTCGACGCTGCCCCGCCGCCCTGACGCCGCCTCGACCCCGCCCCGACGCTGCTGCCCTGCCGCCTCGACGCTGCCCCGACGCCTCGACGCG
>NC_041390.1:434306559-434320491 GCF_002162155.2 Triticum dicoccoides
CTCCCCCTCTCCCCCTCTTGACTGGTTTGGATCTTTTCTACGGTGGAATAGACTGGCATTGAAGCTACCCTGATTGCTTGATTCTAGTACCAAACATTCTTTGGGGAAGTGGAATTAGAATCGGTCACGCAGTTCACATAGATGTCGCTCTGAATCCCACTTCACCCTTCAACCAATCGTTGTTGCTGTAAATTAAGGTTGGAGCTTGTAAAGCTGCCCTTGATGTCAATTTAATTTTGTTCCCTGATTCGGCTAATCTACTCTGGACGCCCTGACTTTCTAGCTTAGCGTGTGTGCCCTGATCTGCTAGATACTACTTAAGAACAATTAAACTTTGATGCCTGCGTAGTTCGTTTACATGTTATCCACAATTTGCACTCAGTTATCTAGTCCGTCCCCCGTTAATTTTATTTGCCTGCCCTATCTGGTAATCTGCTGCCTTCCCCAAGTAGTGTCGTTTGTTTTGACAGATTGTTTAACTCTTATGTGTGTGCCATGTGATGTAATGTAACACATTTGCATTATCCGTGCGTTGGGTTTATGTTCCCCTAAACTCTCACACATGTTGGATTCTTTTTTCAATTTTGATGGTCCCAATCTGACTGAAGGTGTAGACAGTTGGTACTTGTGTTCACAATGGCCAGACCATTGACCATTGTGATTTGGGCATTTTGCTCTTAGTACATTTAGTTTTGGTCCTTTTCACCATGAAGCCTCATGATCCTCCACCCTCCTCCCCCTGTTTAATTGTTGATAAGTAAAAGATGATCTGAGGGTGTACTAGTATAACGCATACTGCATATAGACTACATGCAAATGTACCTGCCATTTCCTCTGAAATTTGCCTCAGTACAGTAGTCTGGCACATAGGTGAAGTATACAGATGCAAGAACAGAAATGCATCTGTAGCTGGTTAATGTCCCAAGTGTTTACTGAATGCAAGTAGCAGCACTGATGCGAATGCGATGTCCTGTGCTTCCTAAATCCCAAGTGTTGGTTGGTTTCTCTTATGTTTCGACATGCCTGACTCATCAAAGTATGCATTGTAGCCGTGAAAGTGCTCGATTTATGGTTACTTCTTACTTGGTGCCGGTCATCTGTGTGCGCGCGCTTTGATTTGCAGTATGCAGGGGGTTCATACTGATTTCTGGGCAGTTTGTGTGTAGGCACTTGTGCAGCACTACAGGTACAGGTTTCTTCAGTAGCTTTGTTTTGGGCATAGGGTGTTTCATACAAAATACCCAACACATGGTCTTATCTCTTCTTCTTCTTTTGTGATAAATCACATGGACCTCTCCTGGTCCATTCGTATTTTTTGTAAGGCTTTTATCGGTTTGGTTAATTGTAAAATCTTATGAGTGTTTGCTCCATGATCTACGCGCAAAGTATATTTAGATTCTCGATGCAGTTATTTAGGGGGGGGGTTATTTGCTTGCTATATATATAGGGAAAGTCATTGCTCTGTTTTCAGTATTTTCTGATCCAGCACCTTTACACGGAAACTGAAACTGCTTCACTGTCATCTTATCAATATTTAAGTCACCGGTGATGAATGCAATTAAGTTCTTCCTTTTTTTGGTTGGCCATTATTCCCTGCTGGTGCTTGCTTTTCTGCAGGCTACTGCTGCTTTAGTTTTCATGCCTAACTAAGAACCATAAAAAAACACTCATCTTTTAGTCCAGTTGGCGACACAGAAGATGCATCAACTTCTTGCTGCCATGCTTAGTTTTTTATCCATTCTCAGTTTTCTATCTGTCATACCAATATTAGTTATGTAGAGTTCTCATCTTATGTAATGTTCAACTCTGACTAAACAGGTTCTGCAAACGGTCTTCTTGGGTTCTCATCTTTTCTGACTGAAGAAGTAGGTGTCTGCTATATCCTGCACTTGAGGTGAGTTGTGTTCTCAGGTTTACATTGCAATGGGCACTCTTCTTGTAAACACAAATTCATATTTATATACTATATGCTGGCATGACTGTTTTTATTAGGCAGGACAGTGCAATAGTTGATGTATCTTGGGTTAATATTAACCTAACTATTCTTTTTTCCTTAGGTTAATATTAAAATGCCCAGTGTATATATATTTGAAAATGATTGCTGCTAGATGTTAATTTTCTGGAGTATGAACAATAGTGCAGTAGTGCACTGCTTACAATAGCCCTAAAATCCAGTAGCAAGTGCTCTCCTTTAACTAAAACTTTAAGTGAAAATTTAATTTAACTTTAAAATCAACTAAAACTTTAATAGAAACTTTAATTTAAACTTTAACTGAAACTTTAATTAAACTTCACGTAAGTCTTTTCCTTTAATAAAAATTGTATGGTGGATGTCTTGTTGTAAAATTGTATGCATAGTCAGACACTTTCATGTTTTCAAGGAAACACCAGACTTTCCAGTTAGTGCTTTCTCAAACTTCTGCAATTTGCACTTCCTGAACTACTACTTGGAACTAAACATAATTATACAATGCACTTCTGTAGGATGATCTGAGTTGGACCATCCTCTACAGCCAACTTGTCTTCGGCAAGTGGAAGAAAGGAGAATTAGGGTAGGGTTTCATGGCTAGAAGATATATTGTTGTACAACAATTTGTTACACATTGCATTTATTGGTATATGTACGCTAGTTTCGTCATATCAGGATCTTAGGAACTTATCTTGACTAATTTTTTATAGAAAGCTCTCAGAGCTCACTTCTAGAAATTAGCAATAGCAAAATGTGGTTAAGATTTAAGGCATAAGGACTAAGCTTTGCGGCCTTTATATCTAATTTTTCATGCATGAATTATGATCATGAGAGCCATGAGATCTTGTTTAGTGCATACACCATTCTTATTTTTTTTCTATCCATTGCTACCCCATCTGGTAATTAGTATATCATGCTACTTTCATCTATGGAAGTCTGACTTGTTACTTCTACAAATCGAACCCATCATTTAGTTATGGACCAGTATAATATAATTTGCAGTACTTGGCGTTGAGCAGCTAGCACTGCTGAAGCTTAGCAGCAAAAGAGGCCCATTTGCTCATGAGAAAAGAATTTTGATGATAGTATTGCTTTTGCTACCTTTTCTTCCCAGGCGTTGTTTCCACTTACTCAGCATTCTGAACCTTTTATTGAGTGGAAATGTAAATTCTTAAGCATATGTTTTGGCATACAAGTATCTCTGTTTTCAAGCCGGTAAATCAAGTTGGTAAATAGATGCTGCTGCTAGACTATATGTTCTGGACTATATGTTCACTGGTACTATATGTTCAGAATGAGTTAACTTGTTGTCATTTATCGAAATTCAGAATCTGTTGGACTATATGTTCATTGGTACTACTTGTGATGTTGCTGCTGTACTACTTGGTAATTTTGTCAACTAGTGATGCTGCTGCTGTACCCCGAGAGGCCCTTGAGTTTGCCGGAATGTCGATTAACTTCCGTTCCGGCAAATTCGGGTACTCCATATGTCCTATTTTCAGCAAAGGTCATGTTGAAATTTTCCGTGAATTTTAGCATGACTTTGCTAAAAATAGCACATATGGGGTACTTGCGACTAATGCATGGGCCGGGGTATCTTAGTACTTAATTGAGTAGGATCAACTGCCCCTTTATTCTTGCTGCATTAAACCATAGGTGGCAATAGAGCCAAGTGATTAGGCCCAACTTAGAATTCTCCTTCCCTTTCCTTGATAGGGTATATTATTAGAAGATACCCATATATATTAGTCAACCTAGGGTGCCTCGGCATCGATAAACCCTAAATGATGAAAACTTAACTTAGCATTCAGGGTGCCTCAGCGTCGACAAAGCCTAAATTATAAAACCTTGGCTTTTAGGGTGCCTCGGTGTCGATAAAAACCAAAATGATGAAAGCTTAGGCTTTTAGGGTGCCTCGGCGTCGAAAAACCCTCAATGATAAAAGCTTAGCTTTTAGGATGCCTCGGTGTCGACAAACCCTAAATGATGAGACCATGATCTTGTTCCTTGACAATAACCAACTTTTTGACCAAACTTTGTTCCTATTTATAGAGAAACATGGCCAACAACGATGAGGCCGGGGGTTTGGGTGGCAAGAAATTCTGGGAGCTGTCCCGGGAGATGGAGGAACAACCTCACTTGTATGAGGACGCCGCCTTCCCCACCGATCCTGAGACCACTGATGGTACCGCCGAGGATGACCCCACTAATGCCACCACTGATGGTGCCGCCAAGGATGCCACCACTGATGATGGCGGCGCACGCACAGATGGCATCCAACCGAAGAGGCAACGGAAGGACCGGCGCCCGACCGTGCTCCGCACCCTCAAGGAGGAAGTTACTGAAGTGGACTCCGACAGGAATCCAACGGTACCCGAACGAATAGTCAAGGGGTACTCGCTTCAGCTCGGGTGGATTCTCCGGAGCACCGTCTCGATCAACACCGAGAACCCGAGGCATCCTGACCGAGGGAATTTGCGCAACCTCCTCTTCACGAAGCTGCACGAACGATACAAGTTCCCCGCTGAATTTGAAAACACAAGCCTCAAAGGGAATAAAGTGAACAATGCTGCCCTCACGAAGATGAGCAAGGCCCTGTCTACTTGGAAAAGCAATGTGAAGAGAATGATCGAGAAAGGTGAGAGTTATGAGAAGATCAAGGAGAAAAATCCTTCGATCACCGAAGATGACTACAACGACTTCAAGATCAATTGCTCGAGCACCGCAAACTCCGAATCAAGTAAGTGGGGGAAAGAAATGCGGGAGCTGAACTTAGGGGAACACACACTCGGTCCCGGCGGTTACAGAGTGGCGGAGCCTATATGGGACAAGGAGGAGGCGGACCGTGCCGAGCAAGGCCTACCGCCCCTCTTCAATAAATATGGTGACAAGCAGACCAGGAACTTTGTCAGGGCCCGGTACAAGAAGGACCCGAAAACAAAGGAGCTTACCACGGATCCGAAGACTAGGGCGCTTGAGCTTGTTCTGGTAAGGAATACACCCCCGCGTAATTAGCTCCATATGGTTGCATTCTAATTAATGAAGCCAAATTTCTAAATGGTTCACATTCCTTCCGCAGGCGACTGAAAGCAGTAGCGTGGGGTCGACTAAGAGCAACCCTTGGGACACCACTCTAAATAGGGCGTTGAATGTAATGAAGAACAAGGATAAGCTCAGTAAGCCGACGTCAGCTGGTCGTGTGGCCGGCAAAGGCTTGTCGACAAAATGGTCGTCATACTATAACACTGGTGGGCGAAAGGAGAAAAAGACCAGCTCGGAAAGCCAGGCGTGCGAGGTTCAAGAACTCAGGGCACAGGTGGCGCGGATTCCAGAGATTGTCCAAGAGCAAGTGCAACAACAGCTCGGAGCGACGATCACCGCCATTGTGCCTACCTTGATCCAGGGGATTAGTGCGTGGATTGCGGGCGGCCAACAGGGGCCACCCCCGATTCCTAGCTTCACGGCCAGCAACTCGCAGAACGCGATGGCGGGGCCATTGGTGTCTCCGGCGGAGGCGGCATTGGTGTCTCCGACGCCGGCACGGGAGCTTATCTCGGCCGAGGACTTCATCTCCTTGCCTTTGACTGGGCATCCCTGACGCCCTACATGTTTTCGCAGGGCGCCGCCGATGTTCCGTGCACTCTCCTGCACTTCGTGAACAACGAGTTGGTCGATGTCGCCAAGGGCAAAATCGTTCAACCGGGCAACCCCTTGTTCCACGGTACCCAGATGCCACCCAACTTGTTTAGGGTTCAACTGGTTCGGGTGCTGCCAGGCTGCGATGAGTTGTTACCTCCGATTCGACCCGTCGGGGCCGACGATGATGATGTGATGAACCTCAGCGCCTGCCTGAGCTGGCCCCTGCTTTGGCCGAATAGCCAGATTCGTTTGGGGGCGGGGGACACGACCCCAAACACAACACCGCCAGTCGTGCCGGCGCCAAGTCGGCCCCATGGCAAGACCGCCACAACGGTGCCGGACATCCCTATGCCAATGGATCCAAACAAGCATATGGCACAGGATCAGAACGACGACGACGACGATACATTTGCCAACGTCGATCAGTACTTTGCCGATCATGGGTACTGTGGCGACTTCATGGGGCCTCCTTCTCAAGAACCCAACCCAACAAAAGACGTGCGCGATCTAGCTGGTACCGCGGAGAAGCCAAGTTCCAACAGGCGTCGTCTGCCGTTCAGCTCTCAGGAGACGCCTCCAGCTGCCGACTTCACCGAGCCTCAGATAGGCGAGGTGCGAAATATTATCAGCCCCAACACACTCAAGAAGGCGGTCTGTGAGCAGAACTCGGTCCCATTACAGGAGAAGAAGAAGGCACGCAAAAGAAAGACTAACAAGGGTGTGGGCCAGCCGGCACCGAGTACGATCCGTGCTCAGGACGGGCCACCTTCACCTGAGGATATCTCGAGGAGGGTGCATATGGCGGGTAGGCCGATGCTACCGAGAAATATGCTCGATGCTGCAACCGGTGCTATGCGGAGTCTGCATGACAGTGTTCTTTCTTTGGAGAAGCAGCGTCTCAGAGAGAAGGATGTGGCATACCCGGTTTTCGCGGCCAAGGTGCCAGAGAGCAAGGGCTTTGTGGATAACTCCATTGGGGGTACGATCGTCCTGCGGTTTGATGATATCCACGCTATGTTGAACCTTCATCCGCTGCACTACACCTTCGTTCGGCTATTTTCGCTGAGTATGGAGATGCGGATCATTCGCGACAAGACCCCGGACATCGTGATAGTCGACCCCTTCTACATGCGTGCCAAGATCTTGGGCAGCGCTAGGGACCGGTAAGTCGCGAGTTCTTACCTCGAAGGCTTCATTCTGGCAAACCAAGATAAGGATAACTTCCTCGTGCCTTACTTTCCTGAGTAAGTCCTCCCCTCAACCGCCCCGTAACATATGAATTCTTAGATTTCGATCATTTTTCTTTTAACATTCCTTGTTTTCTGCAGTGACACACATTGCACGCTCATCCTCCTAAGCCCCAAATATTCCATGGCCACGTATTTCGACCCCGACCGTCAGTCGAACGTAGACTACACAAATGTCAAGAAGGTTCTTGATGATGTTCTCCCCGGCTACGTCAAATCTGGAGGCACCTTCACCAGGCCTATTTGTAAGTACGGCAAGCACATGTTCTCCCACAATACGACGTTCTGCTGCGTCAAGCAGCCGCCTGGCGGTCAGAAGGGTGCCTACTACACCATCCATCACATGCGGGCAATCGTACGGGACCATCATCAACTTCTGCTACCGAGTAGACTCAAAGATTGGGCCACGAGCGTGTCGGCAATCCAGGACGCGGACATCAAACAAGAATTCTTTCGCATCCAGTCGGAGTTTGCGGAAATCATCCATCAAGATGTCCTTCGTACCTCGTGGCAGTTCTACCTCAGAAATCAACCGTCCAACAGTGACATCGACACAATCCTACAAATGCAGGCTGACAACGCCCGTTGTTTCATGACTCCCACGATAGACGGCGGCTTCATCCACGCTCCGGTCCCTTGAGTCGAGTCGAAAGCAGTGATGCTGTGTCTAGTTCTGAAACATCGATTGGCTCATGTTGTAATTAAACTTTAATGAACTTGTAGTATGTCTCTTTGGTTTCGAGAGTCGTTCAACTTAGATGTAATCAATGCTATTAATGTCTTGCTTTTCTCTTTCGATCATTCTGTTGCATACTTATATATTGCTTATGTATTGTCTGTGAATTGGTACTAACATTTTGTTTGGCTACTGCAGAGCGATGTCGTGGTATGTTGTGTACAAGGGTAAGGTTCCCGGAGTCTACGACGACTGGGAGGAGTGTCGGAGACAGGTTCACCGATTCAGCGGTAACAGTTACAAAGGGTACGCCACTAGGGCCGAGGCCGAATCTAGATACGCCCGCTATCTAGCGGGAGAGGGGAGGGAGCGTTGGAGGAACCGGATGAAGACGAGTTTCATCGTGATGATGCTCATCGTGATGACCGCAGCTCTCTTCTATGTGATGGTAGTTTAGATGATCGATATCGACTTGTAATGTGAAGACAAACTCGCGGTCTCGAGACTTGTAATATAATGTTCTATCTTTGTTCGGTCTTTTGAATTCGGAGACTAATATGATGAATTGTATTGGGAGACTAAATGATGAATTGTATTCATAGACTAATCTTCTATTGTATTCGATGAATCTGTTGTTGATGTGTGCTGTCTATATTTTGTCCAATTATACATTTTGTAACCTGTGCAAAAAACAGAAAATTAAAAAATAAAAAAACCTAATATTCATACTAATGGCGCATCACATCATAGTGCGCCATTAGTATGCCAAAGGATACTAATGGCGCATCATTAAACAGTGCGCCATTAGTATGCCGAAGTTACTAATGGCGCATCCTGTTGTTGTGCGCCATTAGTATGCCAAAGCACATGGGTATACATGGCCCCCTGGGAGGCATACTAATGGCACACTGTTGTATATACTAATGGCGCATCTCAGGTGCGCCATTAGTATACCAGATACTAATGGCGCACCAGTGGTGCGCCATTAGTAAAATATACTAATGGCGTGGCACTAATGGCGCACCACTAATGCGCCATTAATGGCCAAATTAGGTGCGCCATTAGTAGGCCTTTTCCTAGTAGTGACTAGATGCATAGGATAATTTTTTTTGGTGAAACTCCAATTTCAAACGATTCCAATTCCACGATCCAATGCCATCGCATAGCCTATACCATGCCAATACTTTTTCCTTCAAAGGTAAAGGGAAAACCTTATTCATAACTTCATCCCTGGGTAAACCTGCAAGCTTAAACAATCCACAAATTTGTTCCACATGTATCAAGTGCATATCAGGATGTTCGGTTCCATCTCCTGCATAAGGATTAGCTAGCAGTTGTTCTATCATACCTGAAGGAATTTCATATTCAATATTTTCAGTAGGTATTGTAGGTTGAGGGGAAATTAATTGTGGTTCCGGTCAATGTGAAGATACCCCGAACATACCCCTGAAAGGATTGTTTTCCATAGTAACAAGTGACAATAAATTTAGGCACACTATATAAATGTTTCTTTACCAAATTCCACTTACCAAAGGCGCTTCACTCCCCGGCAACGACGTCAGAAAATAGCCTTGATGACCCACAAGTATAGGGGAACAATTGTAACTCTTTTCGACAAGTAAGAGTGTCGAACCCAACGAGGAGCAGAAGGAAATGAGAAAGTAGTCTTCAGTAAGGTAGTGTCTGCAAGTGCTGAAATTGTAAGTAGCTAGTAGTTTGATAGCAAGATAGCTTGTAACGAGCAAGTAACAATAATAGTAACAAGTATGCAGTAAGGTAGCCCAATCCTTTTGAGGCAAAGGACAGGCCAAAACAGTCTCTTATGATAAGCAAAGCGTTCTTGAGGGTACATGGGAATTTCATCTAGTCACTTCCATCATGTCGGTTTGATTTGTGTTCGCTACTTTGGTAATTTGATATGTGGGTGGGCTAGTGCTTAGGTGTTGTTCTTACTTGAACAAACCTCCCACTTATGATTAACCCTCCTGCAAGCATCCACAAATATGAGAAAAGTATTAAAGATAAATCCTAACCATGGCATTAAATTCTAGGATCCAATCTATTTACTACTCCACAATGCATTACCTTAGGCCCAAATATGGTGAAGTGCCATGTAGTCGACATTCACATGACACCACTAAGGAAATCACAACATACATACTATCAAAATATCGAACACATATCAAATTCACATGATTACTTGCAACATGATTTATCCCGTGACCTCAAGAACAAAAGTAACTACTCACAAACAACAAACATGCTCATGATTAGATGGGGATTTGAAGGAAATGTGCCCTAGAGTCAATAATAAAGTTACTATTTATTTCCTTATTTCATGATAAATGTTTATTATTCATCCTAGAATTGTATTAACCGGAAACATAATACATGTGTGAATACATAGACACACAGAGTGTCACTAGTATGCCTCTACTTGACTAGCTCGTTAATCAAAGATGGTTATGTTTCCTAACCATAGACATTAGTTGTCATTTGGTAAACGGGATCACATAATTAGGAGAATGATGTGATTGACTTGACCCATTCCGTTAGCTTAGCACTTGATCGTTTTAGTTTACTGCTATTGCTTTCTTCATGACTTATACATGTTCCTATGACTATGAGATTATGCAACTCCCGATTACCGGAGGAACACTTTGTGTGCTACCAAACATCACAACGTAACTGGGTGATTATAAAGGTGCTCTACAGGTGTCTCCGATGGTACTTGTTGAGTTGTCCTAGATCGAGATTAGGATTTGTCACTCCGATTGTCAGAGAGGTATCTCTGGGCCCTCTCGGTAATGCACATCACTATAAGCCTTGCAAGCAATGCAACTAATGAGTTAGTTGCGGGATGATGCATTACGGAAATGAGTAAAGAGACTTGCCGGTAACAAGATTGAACTAGGTATTGAGATACCGACGATCGAATCTCGGGCAAGTAACATACCGATGACAAAGGGAACAACGTATGTTGTTATGCGGTTTGACCGATAAAGATCTTCGTAGAATATGTAGGAGCCAATATGAACATCCAGGTTCCGCTATTGGTTATTGACCCGAGACGTGTCTCGGTCATGTTGACATAGTTGTTGAACCCGTAGGGTCCGCACGCTTAACGTTCGGTGACGATCAGTATTATGAGTTTATGTGATTATGTACCGAAGGTAGTCCGGAGTCCCGGATAAGATCGGCGACATGATGAGGAGTCTCGAAATGGTCAAGACATAAAGATCGATATATTGGACGACTATATTCAGACATCCGAAAGGTTCCGAGTGATTCGGGTATTTTTTGGAGTACCGGGGGGTTACGGGAATACAGGGAAGAAGTATTGGGCCTCATGGGCCAAGTGGTGGAAGAGAGGAGGCAGGGTGCGCGCCCCCCCTAGACCAAACCGAATTGGACTAGGGGGTTGGGCCCCCTTTCCTCCTTTCCTCCCTCTCCTTCTCCCTCTCCTCGTTCCTTTCCTCCTCCTAGTAGGAGTAGGAAAGGGGAGTCCTACTCCTACTAGGAGGAGCACTCCTCCTCCTGGCGCGCCCTGCAAGGGCCGGCCGGCCTCCCCCCTTGCTCCTTTATATACGGGGGCAGGGGCACCCTAGAACACACAAGTTGATTGTTCCAAGCTGTGTGCGGTGCCCCCCTCCACCATAATCCACCTCGATCATATCGTAGCGGTGCTTAGGCGAAGCCCTACGTCGGTAGCAACATCATCACCGTCATCACACCGTCGTGCTGACAGAACTCTCCCGTGAAGCTTTGGTGGATCAGAGTTCATGGGACATCATCGAGCTGAACATGTGCTGAACTCGGAGGTGCCGTGTGTTCGGTACTTGGAACAGCCGGATCATGAAGATGTTCGACTACATCAACCGTGCTCTCATAATGCTTCCACTTATGGTCTATGAGGGTACATGGACGATACTCTCCCCTCTCATTGCTATGCATCACCCTGATCTTGCGTGTGTGTAGGAATCTTTTTGAAATTACTACGTTCCCCAACAGTGGCATCCGAGCAAGGTTTATGCGTAGATGTTATATGCACGAGTAGAACACAAAGGAGTTGTGGGCGTGGGTATATACACATTGCTTGCCGTCACTAGTTGATTCTTGATTCAGTGGCATTGTTGGATGAAGCGACCCAGACCGACATTACGCGTACGCTTGCGTGGGACTGGTTCTACCGACGTGCTTCACACATAGGTGGCTAGTGGGTGTCTGTTTCTCCAGCTTTAGTTGAATCGGATTCAATGAACAGGGTTCTTCCTGAAGATCAAAAAGCAATCACTATACCGCGTTGTGGTTTTTGATGCGTAGGTAAGAACGGTTCTTGCTCAGCCCATAGCAGCCACGTAAAACTTGCAACAACAAAGTAGAGGGCGTCTAACTTGTTTTTGCAGGGCATGTTGTGATGTGATATGGTCAAGACATGATGCTAAATTTTATTGTATGAGATGATCATGTTTTGTAACACATTTATCGGCAACTGGCAGGAGCCATATGGTTGTCGCTTTATTGTATGAAATTCAATCGCCATGTAATTGCTTTACTTTATCACTAAGCGGTAGCGATTGTCGTGGAGGCAATAGTTGGCTGACGACAATGATGCTTCGATGGAGATCAAGGTGTCAAGCCGGTGACGATGGTGATCATGACGGTGCTTTGGAGATGGAGATCACAAGCACAAGATAATGATGGCCATATCATATCACTTATATTGATTGCATGTGATGTTTATCCTTTATGCATCTTATTCTGCTTGATTGACTGTAGCATTATAAGATGATATCTCACTAAATTTCAAGGTACAAGTGTTCTCCCTGAGTATGCACCGTTGCCAAAGTTCGTCGTGCCGAGACACCACGTGATGATCGGGTGTGATAACCTCTACGTTCACATACAACGGGTGCAAGCCAGTTTTGCACACGCAGAAATACTCGGGTTAAACTTGATGAGCCTAGCATATGCAGATATGGCCTTGGAACACTGAGACCGAAAGGTCGAGAGTGATGTTCACCATCGGTCATGGTTTAGTTGATTTGGATCACGTGATCACTTGGATGATTAGAGGGATGTCTATCTAAGTGGGAGTTCTTAAATATGATTAATTGAACTTTAATTTATCATGAACTTAGTACCTCATAGTATTTTGCTTGTCTATGTTGTTGTAGATAGATGGCCCGTGCTGTTGTTCCGTTGAATTTTAATGCGTTCCTTGAGAAAGCAAAGTTGAAATATGATGGTAGCAATTACACTGACTGGGTCCGTAACTTGAGGATTATCCGCATTGCCGCACAGAATAATTATGTCCTGGAAGCACCGCTAGGTGCCAAACCCGCTGCGGGAGCAACGCCAGATGTTATGAACGTCTGGCAGAGCAAAGCTGATGACTACTCGATAGTTCAGTGTGCCATGCTTTACGACTTAGAACCAGGACTTCAACGACGTTTTGAACGTCATGGAGCATATGAGATGTTCCAAGAGTTGAAATTAATATTTCAAGCAAATGCCCGGATTGAGAAATATGAAGTCTCCAATAAGTTCTACAGCTGCAAGATGGAGGAGAATAGTTCTGTCAGTGAACATATACTCAGAATGTCTGGGTACCATAACCACTTGACTCAACTGGGAGTTATTCTTCCTGTTGATAGTGTCATTGACATAGTTCTTCAATCACTGCCACCAAGCTACAAGTGCTTCTTGATGAACTATAATATGCAAGGGACGGATAAGACGATTCCCGAGCTCTTCACAATGCTAAAAGCTTGTAACATCCCAAATTTTCAATTTGGAATGTTATGCATTAGATCATCATTGCATATCATATTTTATTGCATTTTGGTTGATCCTAGAAATTCTACGCAACTCAAGGACCCACAGCGAGAGTTGGGGATTTCGTTATTTTCATATTTGAGTTTTTCTCGAATTTTGAAAAGAGGATCGTTTGATTTTAATTATTTTTCTCTGAAAATATTTCTTTTATTAAAAATAAAACAGAGAGGATAAAATGACTTCCTCAAAATAAAGAAATGTCAGAGATTTAATATTAAAATCAAATAAGATTTTTATTCTGAGTTCTATCGCTATTTTATTTGAATTAGGAAAAATATGCGTTTTTCAAAATTGCATTTTAGGCCGAAATGAATATTCACCTTGTCCGGCTTATTTTTAGAGGACAGGAAAAATTTGTTTCGGGATTTTTGGACTCCGTTTAGTATTTATTTTCTTTCTTTTTCTGCACGTCGAAATAATTTAAAAAAAAGTCAAACCTACTTAGGGCCGTTTCCGGCCAGGACTCTTCGGGCCGGCCCCCTTTATAAGCCGCACCCCCGCAGCCCACCAGCCCTGCCACCCCAAACCCTAACCCTAAGCCGCGCCGCCGCCCCGCCGCAGCC
>NC_041390.1:434321096-434338754 GCF_002162155.2 Triticum dicoccoides
ACCGCCGCCGCCACCCTCGCCGGACTTGCCGGAGGTAGCCGCCACCGCCGCCGCCGGTTTTCTTCGGAAAACCGTACGGTTTTTTTAGATCCACGGTTTTTAATTTATTTATTTAGATCGGTTTTTTTATCGGTTTAGTTATTTAGCGGACGTTCGTTTTTACGAACAGTTTTCACCGTTTAGCCGCAGACAGCGAATGTTTGTTTGTTAGACTGTTCGTCAGTTTTTCTTTTCTCGGATTTTCCGCTATTATTTTCGATCGCGATTTCTGATCCGATTTTCGTTCTAGTATAACTTTTCGCTTGTTAATTGGAATTAGGCGATTCAAGCGCCTGGAGTTTCGTCTCGCAACCCTCTTTCCGTTTAACCAACTTAAACAAGTTTTTGCTACTGTAAAATTTTACTTTAGTCCAAATTAGTAAACGAAGCTTGTTTCCCTCGCCGTTTGAGTTTTGTTGCTTCGTTTGATTTGATTCTTTTTGCAAACCGGAGTTCTTAAGTTGAACTTTCTGGTTAGATCTCTCATTTGAGTTTTATTCGTGCTTTGCTTGATTGCTTATTATATGCTTGTTTGTTTGCGATAGAGTACCCGGAGTGCGAAGCGTGCTACATCGAGTCTCTAGGTTTCCCGGATCATCATCAAGGCAAGTAACACTTTGATCATACCCCTTTACTACCTAGTTTTTATTGCATTAGATCAACCCTCAAACATTGCATGGTTAGGATCTGAATTTAAACTGTGGGTTGGGAAGTAGTAGATGAGGTAGTACCTATTCACCTGTTTATTATCAAACCTTGGGAGTTACTTCTATGTTGCTTATATTGCTATGCTATGCTCATAGACGTGGATTGGGTTTGAGTGTATTCATGACAGATGTGAGATTGTTAAATTAATGGTTAACTTAAGGTGGCAACTTTAATACACATCTGGGTGGATTGAGGCACCTGGGTAACCCAGTGATTGCATGTATTTTTGGAAATCCCGGGGTACCATGTGATTCTCCTATGGACCGCCACCCAGGCTCAAAGGGATCATAAGATTTTTCATACTAGAAACTTTCGTGTGCAGCCACATGCCATTATGGGCTCTGGCATAGTTGAGTAAGTTGTGGGAAACCTTTCCATGATGGGCTAGTAGATGTAGGGGATTGTAGGTGTACCGGCCTATCTATCGGTTAAGGGGACCTCTTCGGAAAGACTGTGTCTCGGTCATCCGTTTCTCAAACATTATGTAGTGCGAGAATTCCAACGGAGGAGATCGAGTCTTGTGGGTAAAAGTGCACAAGCCTCTGCAGAGTGTACAAACTAATCATGGTTAGCCGTGTCCCCGGTTATGGACATATTGAGTATCCGGTTCCTGGATTATCTTGTGGATCTCAACACTCTTAATATAATTTGATTGGTTTTAATGATGATTACTTTTAATTGGGATTGAGTTGGGTGAACCTTCTCAATGTTTAACAACCACCATGATAGTTAAATAAAATTTATTTCTTTGTAGTAGGAAAAAATTGGCTTTTCGCAAAACATTTAACCTTACAGCCTCCACCAGCCATATATGCATGTAGTGATAGCAATTATTATGTTCATTACTCTCTTGTGTTACATTGCCAGCATATTCCATGTGCTGACCCATTTTCGGGCTGCAATCATGTTGCAGACTTTTTAGACGATGAGTAAGGAGCCTTAGGTCATTGTCTTTCACTTAGTGATGCCGTTGGAGTTGATGGACTCACTTTATCTTCCAAGCCTTCCGTTGTTATCGCATTAGATGGCCTGAAGCCATATTTATTGTAGTAAGTTCTCTTTTGTGACATTCGATGTAATAGGTGTGTGATTGCTACTCTGTTATAAATCCTTTGAGTACTTTGTGTGTCAGCATTACTGATCCAGGGATGACACTAATGCACAGAGACTTGACCGTCTGAGGTCGGGTCGCTACAAAGATGGTATCAGAGCACACGCTGATTGTAGGACACGACCAGTAAGCTAAAGCCCTAGATCACTACTCTCTTCTCATTTATAACTCCTCTACATTTTCTACTCTTTAGGATGGCGGATGCAAGGATAAAGTTCATGCAACCGAATGAAGGCACCCCTTTTGGGCGACACTTGAAGGAAGTCACTAGGTACCTGAACATTGGAATATCAAGCTTCACCGGGACCTACAATGCCACTTTACCAGAAGAGGACCGCTGGATGATTCAAGTTCAAGTTCCAGGAAGGACATTCACGCCAGTCACTGAGCCCATAGAGTTTTCTTTCGATGCACCAACCTGGAATCTAGGAAAGAGTATGGCAGCTCACATCACCATGGGACGCATTGGAGAATTTTACCACAAGGATCTCAAGGATATTATCTACCAGATTTGTGGGTGCCGAGATGAGCAATGGGAGACGATTAGCACCAGGAAGGATAGATCTATTGCAGCTTTCATCCAGGAGTTAAACCAGCACATTCGTCGCCAGGAGAACCAGATGTGCACAGGCATGATATATCTGGAGAAGGCGATGACCAGGATCACGGAGCTTGAGGAAGAACTCAAGGCAACTCGCGAAGATTATGAGGAGGAAATCGTCGTACTAGTGGAGAAGAATGACGATCTGGAAAGAAAGCTAGGAGTATTCATGGGAGACCCCGCGCCAGGAGGAGAAGACGATGAAACCAAGGAGATTCGTCCTGAGGACTACATCATCATCGACGACACCGACTCGAACCCTGACGATAGTGATGATGATTATGAAGACGAAGCTGGAGCAGATATCGTGGAGTCTTTGACCGATCAATATTTCTAGTTGACCACCAAAATAGTAGTAGTAGTCTAACATGTAAATAGTATAGTCCAAGCACTTTGTAACGATAGTTCTAGACCGATTGTATGCCCTTGCTTGATTGATTGAGTGATATGATTGTGTTTGTCTCATGTGAATATGGGTAGTGTTTTCTCACTAGACCTCATTCTATTCTATTCTCTTCTCTATAAACCCTCAAATGCCTCAGAGACGTGACCCCAGATTTACCTTTCCACCGGAGCTCACTCAATTGATCCAGCAGCAGAATACCCTGATGCAGTTGTTAGTTCAAAACCAAGGCAACAACAACAACAACAACCCACCACCACCACCAGCTGACAACTTAGCACGTTTTCTGAGGTTGCAGCCACCGGTGTTTTCCAGTAGCACCGAGCCGATAGTGGCAGATGATTGGCTCCACAAGATTGGAAGAGAGTTAACCACTGCAGGATGCAGATATGCTGAGAGGGTGCGTTTTGCCACACACCAATTGGATGGACCCGCAGCCTCATGGTGGAGAATTACACTGTCACCTATCCTATAGCCACTATTACATGGGACCAGTTCCAGTAGGCTTTTCGTACTTCCCATGTATCAGCAGGAGCTATGACCATGAAGAAGCGTGAGTTTTGCAACTTACGCCAAGGAGGACGCACTGTTGGCCAGTATGTGGATGAGTTTAGTAAGTTAGCATGTTATGCCCCAGATGACGTTGCTACAGATGCAGCTAAGAAGGAGAAGTTTCTGGAAGGACTGAATGATGAGCTAAGCATGCAGTTGATGGTAGCAAATTTCAATAATTACCAGGAGTTGGTGGATAGAGCTCTCATGCTTGAAGGGAAGCAGTAGCAGATTGACAGCCGCAAGAGGAAGTATGGACAGGGGAAGTATAATTCTGGAGCTCAGTAGAGACCCCGTTTCACCCCGAACTCGGGAGCACTTGTTCATAACCATGGAGGCCACATTCATAATGGAGGATGTTCGCACAAGCACAGTGGCCCCAAGAACGGCAATAGTAATGGAGGAAGTAGAGGGCAGAACCATTCCAACTCGGCAACACCCGCCAAGAAGGATCTAAGCCACGTTACTTGCTACAAGTGCTAGAAGACCGGACATTACGCCAATGAATGTCCTGAAGCTAAGAATGGAAATGGCAATGGAAGCTCTGGGAAGAAGCCCAACCCTTTCAACAGGGGACAAGTGAACCACGTTAACGTGGAGGAGATTGAAGCCCAGCCAGATGCAGTAATTGGTAAGTTTTTGGTTAAGTCATTTACTGCAGTCGTTCTTTTTGATACTGGTGCATCTCATTCATACATATCAAGGGGATTTGTGGATAAGTATAACCTGCCCACTAGAGTACTTAAGACACCTATGTTAGTAACCACACCCGGAGTAGAGTATATGGAAAGCCATGGATGTTTTCAGATGCCATTGGCCATAGGTAGGCATGTTTTCCCCTCCGATCTGATAATTTTGGAATCGCAAGGTTTGGATGTGATTCTGGGTATGGATTGGCTATCGATGTATGGAGGAAACATCGACTGCGCCAGTAAGACGATTTTACTCACCACCCCAGAGGGAAGAAGGATCAAGTATGTATCCCGGCATGTGCCGAATAGGACTCAAGTAAATTCCTTATCAGGAGTTGTATAGGAGGAAGTACTAGTGGTAAAGGATTTTCCGGATGTATTTCCAGAAGAGTTTCCAGGCATGCCACCAGATAGAGACATAGAGTTTTTGATAGAACTTTTGCCAGGCACTGGGCCAATATCTAAGAGACCGTACAGGATGCCCGCACAGGATTTAGAAGAAATTAAGAAACAGATTAAGGAGTTACTGGATAAGGGATACATTCGCCCAAGTTCATCACCTTGGGGATCACCAGTACTTCTAGTGGAGAAGAAGGATGGATCGTTAAGGATGGTTGTTGATTATCGTGGATTGAATGAAGTAACGATCAAGAACAAATACCCACTGCTGATGATCAATGATTTGTTTGACCAGCTGCAAGGAGCTAAGGTGTTTTCCAAGATCGATCTGCGATCAGGTTATCACCAGTTGAAGATTCAAGAGCAGGACATGATAACCCACAAGTATAGGGGATCGCAACAGCTTTCGAGGGTAGAGTATTCAACCCAAATTTATTGATTCGACACAAGGGGAGCCAAAGAATATTCTCAAGTATTAGCAGCTGAGTTGTCAATTCAACCACACCTGGAAACTTAGTATCTGCAGCGAAGTGTTTAGTAGCAAAGTAATATGATAGTGGTGGTAGCGGCAACAAAAGTAAAGACAGCAATAGTAATGTTTTTGGTATTTTGTAGTGATTGTAACAGTAGCAGCAGGAAAGTAAATAAGCGTAAACCAGCATACAGAAAACTCATAGGCACCGGATCAGTGACGGATAATTATGCCGGATGCAGTTCATCATGTAACAGTCATAACATAGGGTGACACAGAACTAGCTCCAATTCATCAATGTAATGTAGGCATGTATTCCGTATATAGTCATACATGCTTATGGAAAAGAACTTGCATGACATCTTTTGTCCTACCCTCCCGTGGCAGCGGGGTCCTATTGGAAACTAAGGGATATTAAGGCCTCCTTTTAATAGAGAACCGGATAAAGCATTAGCACATAGTGAATACATGAACTCCTCAAACTATGGTCATCACAGGGAGTGGTCCCGATTATTGTCACTTCAGGGTTGCCGGATCATAACACATAGTAGGTGACTATAGACTTGCAAGATAGGATCAAGAACTCACATATATTCATGGAAACATAATAGGTTCAGATCTGAAATCATGGCACTCGGGCCCTAGTGACAAGCATTAAGCATAGCAAAGTCATAGCAACATCAATCTCAGAACATCGTGGATACTAGGGATCAAACCCTAACAAAACTAACTCGATTACATGATAAATCTCATCCAACCCATCACCGTCCAGCAAGCCTACGATGGAATTACTCACGCACGGCGGTGAGCATCATGAAATTGGTGATGGAGGATGGTTGATGATGACGACGGCGACGAATCCCCCTCTCCTGAGCCCCAAACGGACTCCAGATCAGCCCTCCCGAGAGGTTTTAGGGCTTGGCGGCGGCTTCGTATCGTAAAACGCGATGATTTCTTCTCTCTGACTTTTTTTCTCTCCGAAAGCAAATATATAGAGTTGGAGTTAGCGTCGGAGGGCATCCAGGGGGCCCACGAGGTAGGGCGCGCCCCCAGCCTCGTGAGAAGGGTGTGGGCCCCCTGGTCTTCATCTTTGGCGAGGATTTTTTATTATTTTTTCTAAGATGTTCCGTGGAGTTTCAGGTCATTCCGAGAATATTTGTTTTCTGCACATAAAACAACACCATGGCAATTCTGCTGAAAACAGCGTCAGGCCAGGTTAGTTCCATTCAAATCATACAAGTTAGAGTCCAAAACAAGGGCAAAAGTGTTTGGAAAAGTAGATACGACGGAGACGTATCAACTCCCCCAAGCTTAAACCCTTGCTTGTCCTCAAGCAAATCAGTTGACAAACTGAAAGAAGGAAAGAAAAACTTTTACAAACTCGGTTTGCTCTTGTTGTTGTAACTATGTCAAGCCAGCATTCAAGTTTTCAGCATAGATCATAACTAACCACATTTGCAATAATTCTCAGGTCTCATAATTACTCATATCAATAGCATAATCAACTAGCAAGTCATAATAATAAACCTCAGATAACAACACTTTCTCAAAACAATCATAATATGATATAACCAGATGGTATCTCGCTAGCCCTTTCTGAGACCGCAAAACATAAATGCAGAGCACCTTTAAAGATCAAGGAATGACTAGACATTGTAATTCATGGTAAAAGAGATCCAATCATAGTCATACCCAATATAAATTAACAGTGATGAATGCAAATGACGGTTGTGCTCTCCAACTAGTGCTCTTTAATAAGAGGGTGATGACTCAACATAAAAGTAAATGGATAGGCCCTTCGCAGAGGGAAGCAGGGATTTGTAGAGGTGCCAGAGCTCGGTTTTGAAATAGAGATAAATTGTATTTTGAGCGGTATACTTTCATTGTCAATGTAAAAACAAAGAGATGGCGATATCTTCCATGCTAAACACATTATTGGCGGTTCCCAAACAGAATGGTAAAGTTTATACCCCCCCTCCACCAACAAGCAGCAATCCATGGCTTGCTCGAAACAACGAGTGCCTCCAACATACATCAGGTCCCAGGGGGAGTTTTGTTTGCAATTAATTTTGATTTAGTTTGCATAAAGCATGGGACTGGGCATCCCGGTGACCAGCCATTTTCTCGTGAGTGAGGAGCGGAGTCCACTCCTCTTGAGAATAACCCGCCTAACACAGAAGATAAGGACAGCCTTGGTTCATACATGAGCTATTCGAGCATAAAAACAGAATGATTATTTGAAGGTTTAGAGTTTGGCACATACAAATTTACTTGGAACGGCAGGTAGATACCGCATATAGGAAGGTATAGTGGACTCATCTGGAATAACTTTGGGGTTTAAGGGATTGGATGCACAAGCAGTATTCCCGCTTAGTACAGGTGAAGGCTAGCAAAAGACTGGGAAGCGACCAACTAGAGAGCGACAACAGCCATGTACATGCATTAAAATTAATAAACATTGGATGCAAGCATGAGTAGGATATAATCTACCATGAACATAAATATCGTGAAGGCTATGTTGATTTTGTTTCAACTACATGCGTGAACATGTGCCAATTCAAGTCACTTAAATCATTCAAAGGAGGATACCACCTCATTGTACCACATCATAACCATCTCAATAACATGTCGGCACACAAGGTAAATCATTATAACTCATAGCTAATCAAGCATGGCACAAGCAACTATAATCTCTAATTGTCATTGCAAACATGTTTATTCATAATAAGCTGAATCAAGAACGAGGGACTCATCATATTTACAAAAACAAAAGAGGTCGAGTTCATACCAGCTTTTCTCATCTCAGTCAGTCCATCATATATCATCATAATTGCCTTTCACTTGCACGACCAAACGGTGTGAATAATAATAAGAGTGTACGTGCATTGGACTAAGCTGGAATCTGCGAGCATTCAATAAACAGGAGAAGACAAGGCAATATGGGCTCTTGGTTAAATCAACAATAATGCATATAAGAGCCACTTCAACAATTTAATTATGGTCTTCTCTTACTGACCCCCAAAGAAAAGAAAAGAAATAAAACTATTTACACGGGAAAGCTCCCAACAAGCAAAAGAAGAACGGGAAATATTTTTAGGTTTTCTTTTTAATCATTACTACTACAACAAAAAAAATAAACTACTACTATTTTTTTGATTTTTCTTAAGGTTTAACAAACACACAAGAAGAAAGCAGGAAAAAGAAAATAAACTAGCATGGATATTATAGTGAAAAAGTATGAGCACCGACATCTAGCAATGAGTGTGTGTGAACATAAATGTAATGTCGGTGAGAAATATGTACTCCCCCAAGCTTAGGATTTTGGCCTAAGTTGGTCTATGGCCACGGCTGGCCTGGCAGGTATCCATAATAATAGTTGTTGGGGTCGTACTGTGATGAGGAAGAATAGTTGGGATCATACTGATGTGCAGCGGTTATCACCTGCTGAGCTGCAGCGTGGAGTCGAGCTGCCTCCCCTCTCCTCTTGTACTCTTCTACTTCCTCTCTGGTAATAACATATCTTCTTTTTGGCAGTGAATCAAAGAAGGCAGGAGCAGGGAGAGTAATACGGAAAACACGTCGTTTATCAAAAATTAAACTATATAAGAGAGGTGATTCAGGCCTCTCGACAAACTGGTGCAAAGCCATAGAGTCATAATCTAAATATGTAGGAGGAAACTCCGTATCACCCTCACAAATGTCTATCTCAAGAAAATGAGCTAAGCGGGTTGCATAAATTCCTCCAAAGAAATCTCCATTATGTCTATTATGATGCAACCTATGAGCTACAATGGCTCCCATATGATAAGATTGGTCTCCTAACACAGCACTCCTAAGAATGCTAAGATCAGGGACACACATGTGACATGCTTCATCCTTAGCATTTATGCATCTACCGATGAAAAGAGCAAAATAATGTATAGTAGGAAAGTGAATGCTCCCTATGGTAGCCTGCGTTATATCTCTAGATTCCAACACAGTTATACTAGCAAGAAAGTTTCTAAATTTAGATTTAGAGGGATCCCTAACACTACCCCATGATGGAAGTTTGCAAGCAGAAGTGAAATCCTCTAAGTCCATGGTATAAGATTTGTCATAGAGATCAAACATGAGTGAAGGAGAATTACGTGAAGATGAATACTCAAACCTCCTCACAAATGAACTTGTGAGATCATGATACTGGGGGCACTTGTTAGCCTCAAAATCCTCAAGACCGGCATTGCACAAATATGCTTTGAATTCTTCTTTAATTCCCGCACGGTCCATAAAATTTTCCGACGGCCATTCGCAAGGCCGTACCGGAGCGTCTCTTGGTGGATCCTCGTCAGCATCCCGCATAGCAATCTTGGGTCCTTGCTTCTTAGAGGAACCACCTTGGAACATCTTCCTAAGCATAATGTCTTTCTCTGAAAAATTCTGAAATTTTTAGTAACTTCAAACAAAAGTGAACCAACTTCAATAAAACTGATAGCAACTACTCCTACAAGTGCCTAGAGCCTATATCAAGCATTAGAACTACTTGGAACCATATAAGTTTGACATGCAAGCTCAAGAACATGGTCACCTATGCAGCACAAATTTGCAAAGAATAAAGCACTAGAACAAAAACTAATTGGACCAACGGAGGAGTCACATACCAAGGAACAATCTCCCCAAGCAGTTTTGTGAGAGGTGCTTTGAGCAAGGAGATCGAAAATCACAGAAAAAGTGGTTGGAACTCGTGCTTGAGTTGGTTTTTCGGGTTTGTGTGAGACAGAGGAAGAAGATGGGTGCTGGGATAAGTGGAGGAGGGCCACCATGGGCCCACGAGGCAGGGGGTCGTGCCCTAGAGGGGGGGCGCCCACCACCCTCGTGGCCAGGTGGCACCTCCTCCTGCGGTAATTTTTGCACAGTAAATCCTCAAATATTCCCGAAAAAATCATGTTAAATTGGCATGGCATTCCATGGACTTTTATTTTCGGGATATTTTTATATTGCACGGATAAGCCAAGAAACAGACTGAAACTACTATTTTTACTTTATTTAATATAAATAACAGAAAGTAAAAGTGGGGTACAGAAGTTTGTGCTTCTAGTTTCATCCATCTCATGCTCATCAAAAAGAATCCACTAACAAGGTTGATCAGGTCTTGTTAACAAACTCATTCTGATAATCATGAAACCAGAGAAATTTCGAGTAACACTAAGTTACCTCAACGGGGATATGCACATCCCCAATAATAAGAATATCATATTTCTTCTTGACAGTAGGAAGAGGAAATTCAAAACCTCCAAATATAATCGATGGAATTTTTCCAATAGAGTTGATACTATGAACTTGAGGTTGTTTCCTCGGAAAGTGTACCGTATGCTCATTACCATTAACATGAAAAGTGACATTGCCTTTGTTGCAATCAATAACAGCCCCTGCAGTATTAAGAAAAGGTCTTCCAAGAATAATAGACATACTATCATCCTCGGGAATATCAAGAATAACAAAGTCCGTTAAAATAGTAATGTTTGCAACCACAACACGCACATCCTCACAGATACCGACAGGTATAGCAGTTGATTTATCAGCCATTTGCAAAGATATTTCAGTAGGTGTCAGCTTATTCAAGTCAAGTCTACGATATAAAGAGAGAGGCATAACACTAACACCGGCTCCAAGATCACATAAAGCAGTTTTAATATAGTTTCTTTTAATGGAGCAAGGTATAGTAGGTACTCCGGGGTCTCCAAGTTTCTTTGGTATTCCACCCTTAAAAGTATAATTAGCAAGCATGGTGGAAATCTCAGCTTCCGGTATCTTTCTTTTATTAGTAATGACATCCTTCATATATTTAGCATAAGGATTTGTTTTGAGCACATCAGTTAATCGCATACGCAAAAAGATAGGCCTAATCATTTCAGCAAAGCACTCAAAATCCTCATCATCCTTTTTCCTGGATGGTTTCGGAGGAAAAGGCATGGGTTTCTGAACCCAAGGTTCCCTTTCTTTACCATGTTTCCTAGCAAGAAAGTCTCTTTTATCATAACATTGATTCTTTGATTGTGGGTTATCAAGAGCAACAGCAGGTTCAACTTCTACATCATTGTCATTTCTAGGTTGAGCATCATCATGAACATCATCATTAATATTTTCATTATGTTCATGTTCATTACCAGATTGTGTCTCAGCATCAGACATAGAAATATCATTTGGATTATCAGGTGGTTCAGCAATAGGTTCACTAGAAGTTTGCACGGTTCTATCATTTTTCTTCTTCTTCTTTTTAGAAGAACTAGGAACATCAATATTATTTCTTTGAGAATCTTGCTCGATTCTCTTAGGGTGGCCTTTAGGATACAAAGATTCCTGAGTCATTCTACCTGTTCTAGTAGCCACTCTAATAGCATAATCATTTTTCTTACTATTCATTTCATCAAGCACTTCTTTTTGAGCCTCAAGTACTTGTTCTACTTGAGTGGTAACCATAGAAGCATGTTTGCTAACAAGTTTAAGTTCACCTTTAATATTAGCCATATAATCACCCAAGCGTCTAATCATATAAGCATTTTCTTTTAATTGTCTACCAAAATAAGCATTGAAGTCATCTTGCTTAAACATAAAGTTATCAAACTCATCCAAGCACTGACTAGCAATTTTAGTAGGAGGAACTTCGACTTTATCATATCTATAGAGAGAATTTACCTTTACTACCTGTATCGGGATATCGGGATCAGGAGGTTCTTCAATAAATAAAGAATTGAGATCATATGTTTCTTCAACAGGCGGTGAATTAAGACCATGTATTTCTTCAATAGGAGGTAAATTCTTAACGTCTTCAGCTTTAATACCTTTTTATTTCATAGATTTCTTTGCCTCTTGCATATCTTCGGGACAGAGAAATAGAACACCTCTCTTCTTCGGAGTTGGTTTAGGAATAGGTTCAGTAATTGGAGCAGGAGTTGGCTTAGGAGCTGGCTCAGGAGGTGCCCAATTATTTTCATTTGTCAACATATTATTCAATAGGATTTCAGCTTCATCCGGTGTTCTTTCCCTTAAAAGAGAACCAACACAACTATCCAGGTAATCACTGGAAGCATCAGTTAGTCCATTATAAAAGATATCAAGTATTTCAGGTTTCTTCAGAGGATGATCAGGCAAAGCATTAAGTAACTTGAGAAGCCTCCCCCAAGCTTGTGGGAGACTCTCTTCTTTAATTTGCACGAAGTTGTATATTTCCCTCAAAGTAGCTTGTTTCTTATGAGCAGGGAAATATTTAGCAGAGAAGTAATAAATCATATCCTGGGGACAACGCACACAACCAGGATCAAGATAATTAGAACATATCTTAGCATCACCCTTTAATGAGAACGGAAATATTTTGAGTATATAAAAGTAACGCGATCTCTCATCATTAGTAAACAGGGCAGCTATATCATTTAACTTAGTAAGATGTGCCACAACAGTTTCAGATTCATAGCCATAAAACGGATCAGATTCAACCAAAGTAATTATATCAGGATCAACACAGAATTCATAATCCTTATCAAGATCATAGATAGGTGAAGTAGCAAAAGCAGGGTCGGGTTTCATTTTATCTCTAAGTGATTCTTTGTTCCATTTAACTAATAACCTCTTAAATTCATATCTATCTTTGCAAGCTAAAATAGCGGCAGAAGATTCCATATCAAAAAGATAGCCCTCAGGAATAACAAGCATATTTTCATCATCACTATCATCATCGTATTCAGATTCAATATTTTCTTTTTCTCTAGCCCTAGCAATTTGTTCATCAAGAAATTCACTAAGGGGCACAGTAGTATCAGGCATAGAAGCAGTTTCATCATAATTATCATGCATAGCAGAAGTGGTATCATCAATAACATGCGACATATCAGTACGAATAACAGAAGCAGGTGTAGGTGTCGCAAACTTACTCATAACAGAAGGTGAATCAAGTGCAGAGCTAGATGGCAGTTCCTTACCTCCCCTCGTAGTTGAGGGATAGATCTTGGTTTTTGGATTTCTCAAGTTCTTCATAGTGATAAGTAGATATAAGTCCCAAGTGACTCAAAGAATAGAGCTATGCTCCCCGGCAACAGTGCTAGAAATTAGTCTTGATAACCCACAAGTATAGGGGATCGCAACAGCTTTCCAGGGTAGAGTATTCAACCCAAATTTATTGATTCGACACAAGGGGAGCCAAAGAATATTCTCAAGTATTAGCAGCTGAGTTGTCAATTCAATCACACCTGGAAACTTAGTATCTGCAGCAAAGTGTTTAGTGGCAAAGTAATATGATAGTGGTGGTAGCGGCAACAAAAGTAAAGACAGCAATAGTAATGTTTTTGGTATTTTGTAGTGATTGTAACAGTAGCAGTGGGAAAGTAAATAAGCGTAAACCAGTATATGGAAAACTCGTAGGGACCGGATCGGTGATGGATAATTATGCCGGATGCGGTTCATCATGTAAGAGTCATAACATAGGGTGACACAGAACTAGCTCCAATTCATCAATGTAATGTAGGCATGTATTCCGTATATAGTCATACGTGCTTATGGAAAAGAACTTGCATGACATCTTTTGTCCTACCCTCCCGTGGCAGCGGGGTCCTATTGGAAACTAAGGGATACTAAGGCCTCCTTTTAATAGAGAACCGGAACAAAGCATTAGCACATAGTGCATACATGAACTCCTCAAACTATGGTCATCACAGGGAGTGGTCCCGATTATTGTCACTTCAGGGTTGCCGGATCATAACACATAGTAGGTGACTATAGACTTGCAAGATAGGATCAAGAACTAACATATATTCATGGAAACATAATAGGTTCAGATCTGAAATCATGGCACTCGGGCCCTAGTGACAAGCATTAAGCATAGCAAAGTCATAGCAACATCAATCTCAGAACATAGTGGATACTAGGGATCAAACCCTAACAAAACTAACTCGATTACATGATAAATCTCATCCAACCCATCACCGTCCAGCAAGCCTACGATGGAATTACTCACGCACGGCGGTGAGCATCCTGAAATTGGTGATGGAGGATGGTTGATGATGAAGACAGCGACGAATCCCCCTCTCCTGAGCCGCGAACGGACTCCAGATCAGCCCTCCCGAGAGGTTTTAGGGCTTGACGGTGGCTCCGTATCGTAAAACGCGATGATTTCTTCTCTCTGATTTTTTTCTCTCCGAAAGCAAATATATATAGTTGGAGTTGGCGTAGGAGGGTATCTAGGGGGCCCACAAGGTAGGGGGCGTGCCCTAGGGGGGGCACCCTCGTGAGAAGGGTGTGGGCCCCCTGGTCTTCATCTTTGTCGAGGATTTTTTATTATTTTTTCTAAGATGTTTCGTGGAGTTTCAGGTCATTCCGAGAATATTTGTTTTCTGCACATAAAACAACACCATGGCAATTCTGCTGAAAACAGCGTCAGTCCGGGTTAGTTCCATTCAAATCATACATGTTAGAGTCCAAAACAAGGGCAAAAGTGTTTGGAAAAGTAGATACGACAGAGACGTATCAGGACATACCTAAGATAGCTTTGACCACAAGGTTCGGGCTATATGAGTATACCGTTATGTCATTTGGCTTGACTAACGCACCTGCCTACTTTATGAACATGATGAACAAAGTATTTATGGAGTTTTTGGATAAGTTCGTCGTAGTGTTCATTGATGATATTCTGGTCTACTCGATGTGATGCCCCCGGTTTGACCATACACTATTCATACACGCAAACGTGTACGATCAAGATCAGGGACTCATGGGAAGATATCACAACACAACTCTACAAGTAAAATAAGTCATACAAGCATCATATTACAAGCCAGGGGCCTCGAGGGCTCGAATACAAGAGCTCGATCATAGACGAGTCAGCGGAAGCGTATCTGAGTACAGACAGAAGTTAAACAAGTTTGCCTTAAGAAGGCTAGCACAAACTGGGATACAGATCGAAAGAGGCGCAGGCCTCCTGCCTGGGATCCTCCTAACTACTCCTGGTCGTCGTCAGCGGGCATCACGTAGTAGTAGGCACCCCCGGTGTAGAAGGAGTCATCATCGACGGTGGCGTCTGGATCCTGGGCTCCAACATCTGGTTGCGACAACCAGGTAGAAGGGATAGGGGGAAAAGAGGGAGAAAGCAACTGTGAGTACTCATCCAAAGTACTCGCAAGCAAGGAACTACACTACATATGCATGGGTACATGTGTAAAGGCCATATCGGTGGACTGAACTTCAGAAAGCCAGAATAAGAGGGGGATAGCTAATCCGTTCGAAGACTACGCTTCTGGCAGCCTCTGTCTTGCAGCATGTAGAAGAGAGTAGACTGAAGACCTCCAAGTAGCATCGCATAGCATAACCCTAACCGATGATCCTCCCCTCGTCGCCCTGTGAGAGAGCGATCACCAGTTGTATCTGGCACTTGGAAGGGTGTGTTTTATTAAGTATCCGGTTCTAGTTGTCATAAGGTCAAGGTACAACTCCAAGTCGTCCTGTTACCGAAGATCACGGCTATTCGAATAGATTAACTTCCCTGCAGGGGTGCACCACATAACCCAACACGCTCGATCCCATTTGGCCGAACACACTTTCCTGGGTCATGCCCGGCCTCGGAAGATCAACACGTCGCAGCCCCACCTAGACCAACAGAGAGGTCAGCACGCCGGTCTAAACCTAAGCGCCCAGGGGTCTGGGCCCATCGCCCTTAGCACACCTGCATGTTGCGTGGGCGGCCGGAAGCAGACCTAGCCTAGTAGGCGTTCCAGTCCAATCCAGCATGCGCCGCTCCGTTGCTGACGTCACGAAGGCTTCGGCTGATACCACGATGTCGAGTGCCCATAACTGTCCCCGCGTAGATGGTTAGTGCGTATAGGCCAGTAGCAAGACTCAGATCAAATACCAAGATCTCGTTAAACGTGTTAAGTATCTGCGAACGCCGACCAGGGCCAGGCCCACCTCTCTCCTAGGAGGTCTGAACCTGCCCTGTCGCTCCGCCTCAAAGATCCACTCGCGGGTGCTCCTACGAGCCGACCCGTCTTTAATCACCACATGTATCAAGTATAAAGTACATAGTATAAACCCGCGATCACCTCCCGAGTGATCACGGCCCGATAGTATAGCACAACAGACGGACAAGAATGTAGAGCCACAGATGGAAATACTAGCATCATATACTAAGCAAGTAGGATTGCAGGTAAAGGTATCAACAGTAGTAGCAAGGACAGGCTATGCATCAGGATAGGAATAACGAAAACAGTAACATGCTACACTACTCTAATGCAAGCAGTATAGAGGAGAGTAGGTGATATCTGGTGATCAAGGGGGGGGGGCTTGCCTGGTTGCTCTCGCAAGAGAGAGGGGTCGTCAACTCCGTAGTTGTACTGGGTAGCAGCGGCGTCGGTCTCGGTGTCTAGTGAGAGAAGAGGGGGAAGAAACAATAAATATAATGCAAGCAAATGCATGACGATGCATGACATGTCAAGTAACGGTGTTAGAGGTGCCCTAACGCGGTAGTAGGTGATACCGGTGAAGGGGGATGACATCCGGGAAAGTATCCCCGGTGTTTCGAGTTTTCGGGCAGAGGAGCCGGAGGGGGAAAGTTGCGAGTTTGATAGGTTAGGGATGCGTGGCGGACGAACGGGCTGCGTATCCGGGTTCGTCTCGTCGTTCTGAGCAACTTTCATGTATAAAGTATTTTCATCCGAATTACGGATTAAAAGATATGATTTTCTAAAGATTTTATTAATTTCTGGCAATTAATTAATTATCTAAATTAATTTAAAAATGAATTAATGACATCAGCATGATGTCCTACTGACGTCAGCAGTCACAGAGTTGACTGTGTCAAACTGACATGTGGGTCCAGTGGGACCCACCTGTCATACTCTGTTTAGGTTAATTAGGTCTTAGCTAAACTAATTACTATTTAATTAAACTAACTAGTTAATTAGATTAATTAAACATGATTACTTAACTTAATTAATTCACTTATTAATTAATTAATTAATTAATTATTTTAATTCTTTTTTTAATAAAGTTCTGGGGCGTGGGCCCCTGTGTCATTGGGCCAAAGGGGCCACAGCGGTTCGGGCTAACAGGTGCTGGGGTGGAGATGGGCGTCGGGCGCCAGCCCGAGCGGGCGCACGCCCAAGGGCGCACGAGGCGACGACACGCACGACAGCCCGGGGCGGGGCCAACGAGGTCGGGGGAGGACCGGCCCGTACCGGCTAGCGGCGGTGTCGAGCAGGCAAGGGCGGCGGCGGGGCCAGGCAGACATGGGCGTTGCCGGAGCGGGATGAGCAGGGAGCGAACGGGGAGGCGCGGGGTGTGCGGCAGTGCAGGGAAGGCCAGCCGGTGGCTTGGCCGTGGGGGTCAGGCGGGGCTCGGTCGATGCGGGCGCGCGGCCAGGGCGCCGGTGCGGGCGATGGCCACGGCGGGGAGCGCGAGCGGCACCTCCTGTAGCACGAAGCTGCGGGGCGAGGGGCGAATCGTGGGCATGGGACGGAGGCGAGGCCGCCGTGGGCGCAAGCCAGCAGGGCTCACTGACGGCGCGTGTAGAGGGCTAAGAGGAGGACCGGGGTCCTCACCGGCGTTGAAGGGGAGTGGGGGCGTCGAGGCGTGAGGGAGTTCGTCGCGGAGGCAGTCCGGCGAGGAAGGGCTTGACGAATCCGGCGAGGTCCAGCGGCTGCGGTGAGAGGCGGCCCAGGCGTG
>NC_041390.1:434339133-434371518 GCF_002162155.2 Triticum dicoccoides
GTGGCGACGTGGGGGGGGGAGTGGTGCGTGGGCTAGGGTTTCCAGGGGGAAGTGGATAAGAGGGAGTGGGGGAGTGGCCGGCTGGGCCTGGTGGTGGCCCAGTTGGGCCTGTGGTCAGCTGGGCCAAAGCCCGGGGGGTTCTCTTCTATTATTATTTTTTTGTCTTTTGTTTTTATGTTTTATTTCTTTTCTTTTATTTATTTTCCTTTTCTATTCTAATTCAACTTAGGGCATTTAAGTATTTTATAAATTTGTGTTTTCTTTACTATAATTACCTATGCCAATTTTGGCACTGCCCGAACATTTTTGTTTCAATTTTTGGAAAACTTTTGTTGTTTGCATATATTTTAAATTTGAATTTGAAACGGTTTTGAATTAACTCGAGATTAATTACAGTGACCGAGGTGACGTGTCACCATTAACGTGAGATCACTGTAGCATGATTATCCGGGCGTTACAAATCTCCTCCACTACAAGAAATCTCGTCCCGAGATTTAGGAGGTAGAAGGAAACAGTGCAGGGTATTCATCGCGAAGACGATCCTCGCGTTCCCAGGTGGCTTCGTCTTCAGAGTGATTCGACCACTGGACTTTGAGGAATTTGATCGCCTTCTGACGTGTGCGGCGTTCAGCTTGGTCAAGAATGCGGATCGGATGCTCTTTAGAAGAGAGGTCCTGTTGTAATTCGAGCACTTCATGATCCACCGCTCGGATTGGATCCTTGAAGCAACGGCGGAGTTGTGACACATGGAACACATCGTGAACCTGAGAAAGGTTCGGCGGAAGCTCCAGTTGATATGCCACCTTTCCACGCCTTTCGAGAATAGTGAAGGGACCGATATAGCGAGGAGCTAGCTTGCCCTCGATCCCGAAGCGGTGAGCACCTTCATTGGTGTAACTCGAAGATAAGCCTTTTCGCCAGGTTGATAGACCATGTCTTGGTGATGACGGTCATACTGACTTTTCTGACGTGACTGAGCAGTCTTGAGATTCTCGCGAATAATGCGAACTTGTTCTTCAGCCTGTTGGATAATATCCGGACCGAAGAGTGGACGCTCCCCAGTTTCTGACCAGTTCAGAGGGGTTCGACACTTTCGTCCATATAGCACTTCGAAGGGGGACATCTTCAGACTAGCTTGATAGCTATTATTATAAGAGAACTCGGCATATGGAAGAGATTCCTCCCATTTCTTGCCGAATGATATTACACAAGCTCGAAGCATGTCTTCGAGAACTTGGTTGACACGTTCAACCTGTCCTTGCGACTGGGGATGAAATGCAGTACTGAACGACAGATGAGTTCCCATAGCTTCTTGGAAACTCGCCCAAAACCTTGAAGTGAATAAACTGCCACGGTCTAAACTGATAACCAGTGGGATACCGTGAAGTGAAACAATTCTGGCCATGTAGAGAGTAGCAAGCTGACTAGCAGTGATTGTCTCTTTGACCGCCAGAAAATGGGCAACTTTGGAAAGCCGGTCAATGACGACAAGAATAGCATCATTACCTTTCTGCGATTTGGGAAATCCAGTGACGAAGTCCATTTCAACATGGTTCCATTTCCATTCAGGAATAGAGATAGGTTGCAGAGTTCCAGCAGGCCTTTGATGCTCTGCTTTGATTCGGCGACAAACGTCACATTCAGCAACATAACGAGCAATGTCCTGTTTCATATTAGACCACCAGAATCTTTGATGAATATCCTGGTACATCTTCGTACTACCAGGATGGATGGACAGAGGCGTATCATGGGCTTCTTGCATAACCCTTTTAGTCTTATCCAGGTTTTTCTTCGAACATGGTACCACTAGGCGGCCTTTGAAATACAAGGCGCCATCGTCAGCGATAGAGAAGAATGAGGGCTTTCCTTCTGCTAGATGGCGTTTAATCTTATGGACTTCAGAGTCATAACCTTGTATAGTCTTTATACCAGTTACGAGATCTGGTACGACAGCCAGGGTATTTAGAGAACCCTTAGTAACAACAAGAAGATTCATCTTGCGGAACTCCGGGGGAGGGGGAGCGAGTGCTCCAGGAGGAACAATATGGAGGTTCAGCTTTCTAAATTCTTCGACAAGCGAGGGCTGAACTTTATGAACCTGGAGGTGGTTGCAGTAAGACTTGCGGCTCAAGGCATCGGCCATTACATTAGCCTTGCCGGGGGTATAAGATATACCCACGTCAAAGTCTGCAACAGTCTCCATCCATCTTTGCTGACGTAGGTTCAAATCTGGCTGAGTAAACAGATACTTCAGACTTTGATGGTCGGTGAAGATCTCGCAACGATTACCGAGAAGGTAATGTCGCCACTGCTTCAGTGCATGAATGACAGCAGCAAGCTCGAGGTCGTGAACTGGGTAGTTTTCTTCGTGAGGGTGCAATTGACGAGAGGCATAAGCAATCACTCTGCGCTCTTGCATTAGGACACAGCCTAATCCTTGGCGGGAAGCGTCATAGTAAATGATGAAGTCCTTCTTAGTATCAGGTGGTGCAAGCACGGGGGCAGAAGTCAACTTGTCTTTGAGCGCCTGGAAACTTTCCTGACACTTCTCTGTCCAGTCAAACTTGACACCCTTAGGCAACAGATTAGTCAGGGGCCTGGAAATCTTGGAGAAGTTCTCGACGAATCGACGACAATAGCTGGCGAGACCGAGGAAACTTCGGACTTGCTTCAGATTCTTCGGAGGAGTCCAATCGAGAATAGCCTGAACTCGTTCAGGGTTGACGGCAATACCATCTTTGGAGATGACATGCCCAAGATAGGTTACTTCGGGGAGCCAGAATTCACACTTGGAATACTTAGCATACAGCTGATGCTCCCGAAGCTTTTCCAGCACAAGACGAAGATGTTCAGCATGTTCCTCCTTGTTCTTGGAAAATACAAGGATATCGTCCAAATAAACCACGACGAACTTGTCGAGGTAATCCATGAATATATAATTCATCAGACGAGAGAAGGTGGCTGGAGCATTCGTTAAGCCGAATGACATGACGGTGTACTCGTATGATCCATACCGAGTCACGAAGGCGGTTTTTGGGATGTCCTCTTCACGAACACGGATCTGGTGGTAACCCAACCTCAAGTCGAGTTTGGAGAACACTGATGAGCCAGCCAGTTGATCATAAAGATCATTGATCCGGGGAAGAGGATATTTATTCTGAATGGTAGCTTGGTTTATAGGACGGTAGTCTTGGACTGGTCGGTTTGTCCCATCCTTCTTCTTAACAAAGAGAGAAGGTGCTCCCCAAGGAGAGCAACTTGGGCGAATGAAACCTTTGATAAGAGATTTGTCGATTTCCTCCTTAAGCTCAATGAGTTCATGCGGCGGCATCTTGTAGGGTCGTTTAGCTATAGGGGTAGTGCCAGGTTTCAAGTCGATGATGAATTCGACAGCTCTAGCAGGGGGAATCCCTGGAAGTTCTTCTGGGAAGACATCATGGAATTCACGAACGACGGGAATGTTTTCAATGCCCTCGAGTGGTGCAGCGTTCAACGCATTCAAGGCATAAAGTCGTGCCTCGGTGTTCTGAACTAGATGAGCTTGGTAAGCTATTATTTCATCAGAAGGGTGTAGCAGATGGACGACCTTAGTGGCACAAACTATAGAAGCAGTATGCGCTTTTAACCAATTCATTCCCAGAATGAGATCAATGCTACAGGACTTCAGTACGATGGGAGAGACAAGGAATTCCAGTCCTTCAATTTCTACAGGGACGTCGTTACAAATCATGGAGGTTCGACATTGGCCCGCAGGGGTGTGTACTAATAGTGAACCATTCATGTCCTCACATTTAATGTCGTGCAAGCATGCAAAACCTTCTGACATGAATGAATGCGATGCACCTGTATCAAATAAAACAGATGCTGGTACTGAATTTACGAGGAGGGTACCCATCACAGTAGCAGGCTGGTCTTGAGCTTCGCTCAGATCAACGTGGTTGGCATGAACACGGCCATAAGACTTGGCATTGTTGCTGCGGGGCTAGTTATTTCCACGGCCAGTTGCTGGAAGGGCCAGTTGATTCTGGTTCTGGTTGCATTCCCTAGCACGATGCCCTGGTTGTCCACACCTGAATCACAACCCATTATTGGGAGTGGGAACAGGAGCTTGTGGTGGTGGAGCTGGGAGTCTTGGCTGCCTAGTCGGAGGAGCAGGCAGACGAGGTGCAGCATAGGTCTGCCTTGGAGTAGGTGCATCCGGCTGGTACAAGCTATTGGGAATCCATATCTTGCGCTTCTGCGAGGATGGGCCCGAAGAAGAGCCCGTGTCACGGTTGCGCCTGTGAGAGCTCTGGTATTCCTGCAGACCAGTTTCGACATTGATGGCTTTGTTCACCAGAGTGGCGAAATCAGGAAAGTCATGCACTAGAAGTGCGAGCTTGATGTCAGCTTGAAGGCCATCACGGAACTTCTCATGTCTGCGTGCATCAGTTGCAATGTCTTCTTCAGCATAGCGGGACAAGTCAAGAAACTCCCGCTGGTAAGCTTTCACAGTTTTGTTTCCTTGGGTGAGGTTGCGGAACTCACGCTTCTTCCGGTCCATGACTCCCTGAGGAATGAAGCGAGCACGGAAGGCAGCTTGGAAGTCTGGCCAGGTGATGATTGTTCCAGCTGGCAGAGTACGCCTGTGGCTGTCCCACCATTGAGCTGCGGGGCCCTTCAGGAAGAAGGAAGCAAAGGTGACATAGCTGGCAGGGGCTACATCAGCAGACTCCATCTCATAGGTGATTTCACGGAGCCAGTCATCAGCATCCAGAGGCTGAGTTGAGCTGCGGTACATAGTTGGGTTCAGGCGCATGAAATCCTGCAGAGTTACTGGGGTTGGCTGCTGGTTCATATTAGGGCGAGGAAACTGAGCCATCATATTCTCCATGAACTGGCGATTCATCTCAAGCTGTTGGATCATACCAGCCATGTACTCAGGTGGTGGTGGGGCGTTGGCACCACGACCACGACCACCTGGTCTAACCATCCTGCTAATATTTAACAGGGGTAGTTCAGCATTGAGAAATTTGCAAAAAACAAGAGTCATTCATGATGAAACATGCACAACGAAAGCAGCACGATAGATACTACATAGTAGTCGGCATATCTTACAAAAGAGATCATGCATAGAGTTCGTTACACCGTGTTCAGTACATAGGCTAAGACATCATAGGCGGCACACAGGCTCGCGGCGAATGCATCTAACCCTAATAAGCAAGTCTACATCAGTCCCATGCGGTACTGCGAAGGTAGGTGTAGCCCGACAGCTGGTAGTGACGCGAAGGGAAGACCTCCACGCGAGTAGCCTGGGGTCCGCGGATACTCTGGTGCGGAACCCGATGCGCAGGTCGCAGGAGAGGACCAAGTGCAGGAGAGTAGCCTCCCACATCTGGCCAGCCGACGCCCTGGAGCATCACGGTCCTGGCAGGGTAGACCGCAGAACGCGACAGATCACCAGATCGGACAGAGGGGTGCAACAGCGTCAGAGCACGGTACAGGTGCTGACGGGTGGTGTACAACTCGTGGCGAAGAGCTCGGTTAGCTCTATCCAGCCCATCAGCATGCAGAACCAGGTTCTGATGGTAGAAGGGCTCTCGGGTGATAGTGGAGTAGGCAGCAGTGTAGTATCCCTCCGCACCAACGTCGGATGTGATAGCAATGTGCCTGAAGGGGGAGGTATCCAACTCCTGATACTCTCCACGGAGACGTGTCAGAGCAGCATAAGCAGCATCGTGGACCGCCATATCGATAGTCACTCCAACACCATGAGCAGTGTGCAGCACGGTAGTGGAGTCATACTCCCGAGAGTAGAGGTGGACGATAGCACGGTACTGCTCCTAGTTGAAGTCCTGATACTCCTCATAGACGGTGTACTCAGGGTGCCAGCGATAACCCAGATAGGTCATCATCTCAACCAACACAGCAGGTGATCCTGAGGCACCAATGGCCGTCGTGTGGCGCACGACCTGCCTCATGGGTTCCATCTGAAAACAAAGATGTTTTCACAGGAGTCAAATGACAATGTGGATAATGTTCAAGTACTACTCTAAAGAATAACTAGGGCTTATCCAACTTTGGGGTGAACGTGGTCACAGGATCCTAGTGTTAGAGTTAGTAAAATCGTTTAACCCGAGTAGGAGAGAGTTCAGAGTCCCAGAGTAAGGATCGAGGAGTAAAAGATCCTAATACCACCCAGATGGTGACGTGGGCCCATAAGGCACACAACCATGTTAGTAAAAGTTTTTGTAATGTCTAGACTCAACTTCGGCCAAGGAGTGTGGAAGGGGGATTCCTACAGGCAGTCGGCTCTAATACCAACTTGTGATGCCCCCGGTTTGACCGTACACTAATCATACACGCAAACATGTACGATCAAGATCAGGGACTCACGGAAGATATCACAACACAACTCTACAAGTAAAATAAGTCATACAAGCATCATATTACAAGCCAGGGGCCTCGAGGGCTCGAATACAAGAGCTCGATCATAGATGAGTCCGCGGAAGCAACAATATCTGAGTACAGACAGAAGTTAAACAAGTTTGCCTTAAGAAGGCTAGCACAAACTGGGATACAGATCGAAAGAGGCGCAGGCCTCCTGCCTGGGATCCTCCTAACTACTCCTGGTCGTCGTCAGCGGGCATCACGTAGTAGTAGGCACCCCCAGTGTAGTAGGAGTCGTTGTCGACGGTGGCGTCTGGATCCTGGGCTCCAACATCTGGTTGCGACAACCAGGTAGAAGGGATAGGGGGAAAAGAGGGAGAAAGCAACCGTGAGTACTCATCCAAAGTACTCGCAAGCAAGTAACTACACTACATATGCATGGGTACATGTGTAAAGGCCATATCGGTGGACTGAACTGCAGAAAGCCAGAATAAGAGGGGGATAGCTAATCCATTCGAAGACTACGCTTCTGACAGCCTCCGTCTTGCAGCATGTAGAAGAGAGTAGACTGAAGACCTCCAAGTAGCATCGCATAGCATAACCCTAACCGATGATCCTTCCCTCGTCGCCCTGTGAGAGAGCGATCACCGGTTGTATCTGGCACTTGGAAGGGTGTGTTTTATTAAGTATCCGGTTCTAGTTGTCATAAGGTCAAGGTACAACTCCAAGTCGTCCTGTTACCGAAGATCACGGCTATTCGAATAGATTAACTTCCCTGCAGGGGTGCACCACATAACCCAACACGCTCGATCCCATTTGGCCGGACACACTTTCCTGGGTCATGCCCGGCCTCGGAAGATCAACACGTCGCAGCCCCACCTAGACCAACAGAGAGGTCAGCACGCCGGTCTAAACCTAAGCGCCCAGGGGTCTGGGCCCATCGCCCTTAGCACACCTGCACGTTGCGTGGGCGGCCGGAAGCAGACCTAGCCTAGTAGGCGTTCCAGTCCAACCCAGCGCGCGCCGCTCCGTTGCTGACGTCACGAAGGCTTCGGCTGATACCACGATGTCGAGTGCCCATAACTGTCCCGGCATAGATGGTTATTGCGTATAGGCCAGTAGCCAGACTCAGATCAAATACCAAGATCTCGTTAAACGTGTTAAGTATCTGCGAACGCCGACCAGGGCCAGGCCCACCTCTCTCCTAGGTGGTCTGAACCTGCCCTGTCGCTCCGCCTCAAAGATCCACTCGCGGGTGCTCCTACGAGCCGATCCGTCTTTAGTCACCACATGTATCAAGTATAAAGTACATAGTATAAACCCGCGATCACCTCCCGAGTGATCACGGCCCGATAGTATAGCACATCAGACGGACAAGAATGTAGGGCCACAGATGGAAATACTAGCATCCTATACTAAGCAAGTAGGATTGCAGGTAAAGGTATCAACAGTAGTAGCAAGGACAGGCTATGCATCAGGATAGGAATAACGAAAACAGTAACATGCTACACTACTCTAATGCAAGCAGTGTAGAGGAGAGTAGGCGATATCTGGTGATCAAGGGGGGGGCTTGCCTGGTTGCTTTGGCAAGAGAGAGGGGTCGTCAACTCCGTAGTCGTACTGGGTAGCAGCGGTGTCGGTCTCGGTGTCTAGCGAGAGAAGAGGGGGAAGAAACAATAAATATAATGCAAGAAAATGCATGACGATGCATGACATTTCAAGTAACGGCGTTAGAGGTGCCCTAACGCGGTAGTAGGTGATACCGGTGAAGGGGGATGACATCCGGGAAAGTATCCCCGGTGTTTTGCGTTTTCGGGCAAAGGAGCCGGAGGGGGAAAGTTGCGAGTTTGATAGGTTAGGGATGCGTGGCGGACGAACGGGTTGCGTATCCGGGTTCGTCTCGTCGTTCTGAGCAACTTTCATGTATAAAGTATTTTCATCCGAATTACGGATTAAAAGATATGATTTTCTAAAGATTTTATTAATTTCTGGTATTTGATTAATTATTTAAATTAATTTAAAAATGAATTAATGACATCAGCATGATGTCCTGCTGACGTCAGCAGTCACAGAGTTGACTGGGTCAAACTGACATGTGGGTCCAATGGGACCCACCTGTCATACTCTGTTTAGGTTAATTAGGTCTTAGTTAAACTAATTACTATTTAATTAAACTAACTAGTTAATTAGATTAATTAAACATGATTACTTAACTTCATTAATTCACTTATTAATTAATTAATTAATTAATTATTTTAATTCTTTTTTTAATAAAGTTCTGGGGCGTGGGCCCCTGTGTCATTGGGCCAAAGGGGCCACAGCGGTTCGGGCTAATGGGTGCTGGGGTGGAGATGGGCGTCGGGCGCCAGCCCGAGCGGGCGCACGCCCAAGGGCGCACGAGGCGACGACAGGCACGACAGCCCGGGGCGGGGCCGACGAGGTCGGGGGAGGACCGGCCCGTACCGGCGAGCGGCGGTGTCGAGCAGGCAAGGGCGGCGGCGGGGCCAGGCAGACGTGGGCGTTGCCGGAGCGGGATGAGCAGGGAGAGAACGGGGAGGCGCGGGGTGTGCGGCAGTGCAGGGAAGGCCAGCCCGTGGCTTGGCCGTGGGGGTCAGGCGGGGCTCGGTCGATGCGGGCGCGCGGCCAGGGCGCCGGTGCGGGCGATGGCCACGGCGGGGAGCGCGAGCGGCACCTCCTGTAGCACGAAGCTGCGGGGCGAGGGGCGAATCGTGGGCATGGGACGGAGGCGAGGCCGCCGTGGGCGCGAGCCAGCAGGGCTCACTGACGTCGCGTGTAGAGGGCTGAGAGGAGGACCGGGGTCCTCACCGGCGTTGAAGGGGAGTGGGGGCGTCGAGGCGTGAGGGAGTTCGTCGCGGAGGCAGTCCGGCGAGGAAGGGCTTGACGAATCCGGCGAGGGCGGCGCCGTGCGCGGTCGTCGGGGCTGAGGACGGGGACGACGAGGTCCAGCGGCTGCGGTGAGAGGCGGCCCCGGCGTGGGCCACGGGCAACGACGGCGGCGGGGGGGCCTGTGTCGCCGGTGTCGAACGCAGGGCGCGACGGGCCCCGATCCAGATCGGATCGGGGGAGGGGCGGGGAGTGGCGACATGGGGGGAGTGGTGCGTGGGCTAGGGTTTCCAGGGTGAAGTGGATAAGAGGGAGTGGGGGAGTGGCCGGCTGGGCCTGGTGGTGGCCCAGTTGGGCCTGTGGTCAGCTGGGCCAAAGCCCGGGGGGGTTCTCTTCTATTATTATTATTTTTGTCTTTTGTTTTTCTGTTTTATTTCTTTTCTTTTATTTATTTTCCTTTTCTATTTTAATTCAACTTAGGGCATTTAAGTATTTTATAAATTTGTGTTTTCTTTACTATAATTACCTATGCCATTTTTGGCACTGCCCGAACATTTTTGTTTCAATTTTTGGAAAACTTTTGTTGTTTGCCTATATTTTAAATTTGAATTTGAAACGGTTTTGAATTAAATCGAGATTAATTACAGTGACAGAGGTGACGTGTCACCATTAACGTGAGATCACTGTAGCATGATTATCCGGGCGTTACACTTGAAGAATGAAGAACAAAAAGAACATTTGCGTTTGGTACTTGGCAAGCTCAGGGAACATCAGTTATACGCCAAGTTCAGCAAGTGTGAGTTTTGGCTGAAGGAAGTTGGATTTTCTTGGCCATGTTATATCCGGAGAAGGAATAGTAGTAGACCCCACCAAGGTTGTCACCGTGACAAATTGGGAATCACCCACGACAGTTGGAGAGATCCGGAGTTTTCTTGGACTCGCAGGATACTACCGGAGGTTCATTGAGAATTTCTCAAAGATTGCAAAGCCCATGACGGAGCTGTTAAAGAAGGACACCAAGTTCAATTGTACTGAGGAATGTGAGGCCAGTTTTCCAGAGTTGAAGAGACGCTTGGTTACGTCACCGGTGTTGATTCTACCAGATCAACGCAAAGATTATGATGTGTATTGCGATGCTTCTCGTTGGGGACTTGGAGCCGTACTTATGCAGGAGGGAAGAGGTTTTTCATATGCCTCATGATAGCTTAAACCCCATGAGTTAAACTATGCTACGCATGATCTGGAGTTAGCAGCCATAGGGCATGCATTGAAGACATGGAGACATTTTCTCATCGGAAACCATTGTGAGGTATACACGGATCACAAGAGTTTGAAGTATATCTTCACGCAGAAGGAGTTAAATCTCGGGTAGAGGAGATGGTTAGAACTCATTAAGGATTATCATATGAGATTGCATTATCATCCAGGAAAGGCTAACGTAGTATCTGATGCGTTGAGCCGCAAGAGTCATGTAAATACCCTCATGACCGGAGAATTACCCAAGGAGTTAGCAGAAGACCTTCGGGAGCTATGTTTGGATATAGTTCCGAGAGGCTATGTAGCAGCATTGGAGATTCAGTCTACCTTAATGGATAAGATCATAGAAGCTCAGAAGATGGACAAGGAGATTGCCGAGATAAAAGAAAGGATGAGCAAAGGAAAAGCCAAGGGATTTCGTGAGGATGAGCACGATACTTTATGGTTTGAGGACCGCGTATATGTGCCAAATGATCAGGAGATCAGGAAGTTAATTCTGCAAGAGGCCCATGATTCGCCATATTCAATTCACCTAGGAAATACCAAGATGTATTTGGATTAGAAGGACAGTTTCTGGTGGACCGGTATGAAGAAGGATATTGTGGAGTATGTAGCAGTGTGTGATGTATGTGAGAGAGTGAAGGCAGAACATCAGAAGCCAGCAGGATTGCTACAGCCATTGCCTATACCCGAATGGAAGTGGGATAAACTAGGCCTGGATTTTATCACGGGATTGCCCAGGACTCGTTCTGGCTATGACTCGATATGGGTTGTAGTCGATCGTTTGACGAAATTAGCTCATTTCAGCCCAGTAAAGACCACCTACACCAGTGCTAAGTTGGCAAAGATCTATATGACCAGGATCGTATGTCTGCATGGAGTTCCGAGGACCATTGTATCAGATAGAGGAACCCAGTTTACTTCAAAGTTTTGGAATCAATTGCATGAAACTTTGGGAACCAGACTAGAGTTCAGTACAGCTTTTCACCCGCAAACAGATGGACATACTGAAAGAGTAAATCAGATTCTGGAGGACATGTTGAGAGCTTGTGCGCTAGACTATGGATCTAGTTGGGACGAAAATTTGCCTTTTGCAGAGTTCTCTTATAACAACAGTTATCAAGCCAGTTTGAAGATGGCCCCTTTCGAAGCCTTGTACGGAAGGAGGTGCAGAACACCATTGTTGTGGGACGAAGTTAGAGACCGACAGTTGTTTGGACCAGATCTGATTAAAGAGTCTGAAGAGAAGGTTAAGTGGATTCGTGATAGACTCAAGGTAGCCCAATCTAGGCAGAAGAGTTATGCGGATTCGAAATGCAAGGAGACAGTCTACGAAGTCGGAGACAGAGTGTATCTTCAAGTATCACCACTCCGAGGAGTGAAGCGCTTTGGAGTTAAGGGAAAGTTAGCACCATGTTTTTTGGGACCATACAGAGTTTTGGAATGTATGGGAAAAGTTGCTTACAAGTTGGAATTACCCGAAGGATTGTCCAGAGTTCACGATGTGTTCCACGTTTCTCAGTTGAAGAAGTGCCATGCGGAGATGGCTGAAATTCCTCTGAGAGATACAGTGCCGCTAGAACGATACGGTTGGATAGTGATTTGACATATGATGAGAAACCAGTCAAGATACTCGAGTTTGCCAGCCGAGTTACGCGCAACAAGGTTATCAAATTTTGCAAGGTTGAGTGGAGTCACCATACTGAGGATGAAGCCACTTTTGAACGAGAGGAAGACTTACAGAAGGATCACTCTCACCTATTTTCTAGCCAATCCGAATCTCGAGGGTGAGATTCATCTTAAGGGGGGTAGGTTCGTAACATCCCAAATTTTCAATTTGGAATGTTATGCATTAGATCATCATTGCATATCATATTTTATTGCATTTTGGTTGATCCTAGAAATTCTACGCAACTCAAGGACCCATGGAGAGAGTTGGGAATTTCGTTATTTTCATATTTGAGTTTTTCTCGAATTTTGAAAAGAGGATCGTTTGATTTTAATTATTTTTCTCTGAAATATTTATTTTACTAAAAATAAAAGAGAGAGGATAAAACGACTTCCTCAAAATAAAGAAATATCAGACATTTAATATTAAAATCAAATAAGATTTTTATTCTGAGTTTTATCGCTATTTTATTTGAATTAGGAAAATATGCGTTTTTCAAAATTGCATTTTAGGCCCAAATAAATGTTCACCTTGTCTGGCTTATTTTTAGAGGACCGGCAAAATTTATTTCGGAATTTTTGGAGTCCATTTATTATTTATTTTCTTTCTTTTTCTGCATGTCGAAATTATTTTAAAAAAAGTCAAACCGACTTAGGGCCGTTTCCGGCCAGGAGTCTTTGGGCCAGTCCTCTTTATAAGCCACACCCCCGCAGCCCACCAGCCCTGCCACCCCAAACCCTAACCCTAAGCCGCGGCGCCGCCCCGCCGCCGCCGCGTCGCACGCCGCAGCGTCGTCCCGCCGCCGACCCACCACCCATGCCGCCTCGCCAGAGCCGCCCGCTGCCGCCGCCCTCGCCGGACTTGACGGAGGTAGCCGCTGCCGCCGCCGGTTTTCTATGGAAAACCGTACGGTTTTTTATATCCGTGGTTTTTTTATTTATTTAGATCAATTTTTTTATAGGTTCAGTTATTTAGTGGACGTTCATCCGTACGTTCGTTTTTACGAACGATTTTCACCGTTTAGCCGCAGACAGCGAACGTTCGTACATTAGACTGTTAGTCAGTTTTTCTTTTCTCGGATTTTCCGCGATTATTTTCGATCGCAATTTCTAGTCCGATTTTCGTTTTAGTATAACCTTTCGCTCGTTTACCGGAATCAGGCGATTCAAGCGCCTAGAGTTTCATCTCGAAACCCTCTTTCCGTTTAACCAACTTAAACAAGTTTTTGCTAATGCAAAATTTGAATTTAGTCCAAATTAGTAAATGAAGCTTGTTTCCCTCGTCGTTTGAGTTTTGTTGCTTCATTTGATTTGATTCTTTTTGCAAACCGGAGTTCTTAAGTTGAACTTTCTGGTTAGATCTCTCATTTGAGTTTTACCCGTGCTTTGCTTGATTGCTTATTGTATGCTTGTTTGTTTGCGATAGAGTACCCGGAGTGCGAAGCGTGCTACATCGAGTTTCTAGGTTTCGCGGATCATCAGCAAGGCAAGTAACACTTTGATCCTACCCCTTTACTACCCAGTTTTTATTGCATTAGATCAACCCTCAAACATTGCATGCTTAGGATCTGAATTTAAACTGTGGGTTGGGAAGTAGTAGATGAGGTAGTACCTATTCACCTGTTTATTATCAAACCTTGGGAGTTACTTCTACGTTGCTTATATTGCTATGCTATGCTCGTAGACATGGATTGGGATTGAGTGTATTCATGACAGATGTGAGATTGTTAAGTTAATGGTTAACTTAAGGTGGAAACTTTAATAGACATCTGGGTGTATTGAGGCACCTGGGTAACCCAGTGATTGCCTGTATTTTTCGAAATCCCAAGGTACCGTGTGATTCTCCTATGGACCGCCACCCAGGCTCAAAGGGATCATAAGATTTTTCATACTGGAAACTTCCGTGTGCAGCAACATGCCATTATGGGCTCTGGCATAGTTGAGTAAGTTGTGGGAAACCTTTCCATGATGGGCTAGTAGATGTAGGGGATTGTAGGTGTACCGGCCTATCTATCGGTTAAGGGGACCTCTTCGGAAAGACTGTGTCTCGGTCATCCGTTTCTCAAACATTATGTAGTGCGAGAATTCCAACGGAGGAGATCGAGTCTTGTGGGGTAAACTGCACAAACCTCTGCGGAGTGTACAAACTAATCATGGTTAGCCGCGTCCTCGGTTATGTACATCTTGAGTATCTGGTTCTTGGATTATCTTGTGGATCTCGACACTCTTAATATAATTTGATTGGGTTTAATGATCATTACTTTTAATTGGGATTGAGTTGGGTGAACCTTCTCAATGTTTAACAACCACCATGATAGTTAAATAAAATTTATTTCTTTGTAGTAGGGAAAAATTGGCTTTTCGTAGAACATTTAACCTTACAGCCTCCACCGGCCATATATGCATGTAGTGATAGCAATTATTCTGTTCATTAATCTCTTGTGTTACAATGCCAGCATATTCCATGTGCTGACCCGTTTTCGGGCTGCAATCATGTTGCAGACTTTTCAGACAACGAGTAAGGAGCCTTAGGTCATGGTCTTTCACTCAATGATGCTGTTGGAGTTGATGGACTCACTTTATCTTCCAAGCCTTACGATGTTATCGTATTAGATGGCCTTAAGCCATATTTATTGTAATAAGTTCTATTTTGAGACATTCGATGTAATAGGTGTGTGATTGCTACTCTGTTATAAATCCTTCGAGTACTGTGTGTGTCAGCATTACTGATCCAGGGATGACACTTATGCACAGAGACTTGAACGTCTGAGGTCGGGTCGCTACAAAGCTGCCGAGGTAGAAATCAGAAGGAGAATCAAGTGTTGATGGTCAACAAGACCACCAGTTTCAAGAAAAAGGGTAAAGGGAAGAAGAAAGGGAACTTAAAGAAGAACGGCAAACAAGTTGCTGCTCAAGAGAAGAAACCTAAGTCTGGACCTAAGCCTGAGACTTAATGCTTCTACTACAAAGGGACTGGTCACTGGAAGCGGAACTGCCCCAAGTATTTGGCGGATAAGAAGGATGGCAAGGTGAACAAAGGTATATGTGATATACATGTTATTGATGTGTACCTTACTAAAGCTCGAAGTAGCACCTGGGTATTTGATACTGGTTCTGTTGCTAATATTTGCAACTTGAAACAGGGACTACGGATTAAGCGAAGATTGGCTAAGGACGAGGTGACGATGCGCGTGGGAAATGGTTCCAATGTCGATGTGATCGCCGTCGGCACGCTACCTCTACATCTACCTTCAGGATTAGTTTTAGACCTGAATAATTGTTATTTGGTGCCAGCATTGATCATGAACATTATATCTGGATCTTGTTTGATGCGAGATGGTTATTCATTTAAATCAGAGAATAATGGTTGTTCTATTTATATGAGTAATATCTTTTATGGCCATGCACCCTTGAAGAGTGGTCTATTTTTATTGAATCTCGATAGTAGTGATACACATATTCATAATGTTGAAGCCAAAAGATGCAGAGTTGATAATGATAGTGCAACTGATTTGTGGCACTTCCATTTAGGTCATATTGGTGTAAAGCGCATGAAGAAACTCCATTCTGATGGACTCTTGGAATCACTTGATTATGAATCACTTGGTACTTGCGAACCATGCCTCATGGGCAAGATGACTAAAACGCCATTCTCCGGAACTATGGAGCGCGCAACAGATTTGTTGGAAATCATACATACTGATGTATGTGGTCCGATGAAAGTTGAGGCTTGCGGCGGGTATCATTATTTTCTCACCTTGACAGATGATTTAAGTAGATATGGGTATATCTACTTGATGAAACATAAGTCTGAAACATTTGAAAAGTTCAAAGAATTTCAGAGTGAAGTGGAAAATCATCGTAACAAGAAAATCAAGTTTGTACGATCCAATCGTGGAGGTGAATATTCGAGTTACGAGTTTGGTCTTCATTTGAAACAATGCGGAATAGTTTTGCAACTCACGCCACCCAGAACACCACAGCGTATTGGTGTGTCTGAACGTTGTAATCGTACTTTACTAGATATGGTGCGATCTATGATGTCTCTTACTGATTTACCGCTATCGTTTTGGGGTTACACTTTAGAGACAGTTGCATTCATGTTAAATAGGGCACCATCTAAATCCGTTGAGATGACGCCTTATGAACTATGGTTTGGCAAGAAACCAAAGTTGTTGTTTCTTAAAGTTTGGGGCTGTGATGCTTATGTGAAAAAACTTCAACCTGATAAGCTCGAACCCAGATCGGAGAAATGTGTCTTCATAGGATACCCAAAGGAGACTATTCGGTACACCTTCTATCAAAGATCCGAAGGCAAGACATTTGTTGCTAAGAATAGATCCTTTCTAGAGAGGGAGTTTCTCTCAAAAGAAGTGAGTGGGAGGAAAGTAGAACTTGATGAGGTAACTATACCTTCTCCCTTATTGGAAAGTAGTTCATCACAGAAACCGGTTCCTGTGACACCTACACCAATTAGTGAGGAAGCCAATGATGATGATCATGAAACTTCTGATCAAGTTACTACCGAACCTCGTAGGTCAACCAGAGTGAGATCCACACTAGAGTGGTATAGTAATCCTGTTCTGGAGGTCATGTTACTTGACCATGACGAACCTACGAACTATGAGGAAGCGATGATGAGCCCAGATTCCGCAAAATGGCTTGAGGCCATGAAATCTGAGATGGCATTCATGTATGAGAACAAAGTGTGGAGTTTGGTTGACTTGGTCGATGATCGGCAAGCCATCGAGAATAAATGGATCTTCAAGAAGAAGACTGATGCTGACGGTAACATTACTGTCTACAAAGCTCGACTTGTTGCGAAATGTTTTCGACAAGTTCAAGGAGTTGACTACGATGAGACCTTCTCAACCGCAGCGATGCTTATATCTGTCTGAATCATGTTAGCAATTGCCGCATTTTATGATTATGAAATTTGGCAAATGGATGTGAAGACTGCATTCCTGAATGGATTTCTGGAAGAAGAGTTGTATATGATGCAACCTGAAGGTTTATCGATCTAAAGGGTGCTAACAAAGTGTGCAAGCTCCAGCGATCCATTTATGGACTGGTGCAAGCCTCTCGGAGTTGGAATAAACATTTTGATAGTGTGATCAAAGCATATGGTTTCATACAGACTTTTAGAGAAGCCTATATTTACAAAAAAGTGAGTGGGAGCTCTGTATCATTTCTAATATTATATGTAGATGACATATTGTTCCTTGGAAATGATATAGAATTTCTGGATAGCATAAAGGGATACTTGAATAAGAGTATTTCAATGAAAGACCTCGGTGAAGCTGCTTATATATTGGGCATCAAAATCTATAGAGATAGATCAAGATGCTTAATTGGACTTTCACAAAGCACATACCTTGATAAAGTTTTGAAGAAGTTCAAAATGGATCAAGCTAAGAAAGGGTTCTAGCCTGGGTTACAAGGTGTGGAGTTGAGTAAGACTCAATGCCCGACCACTGCAGAAGATAGAGAGAAAATAAAAAGTGTTCCCTATGCTTCTGCCATAGGCTCTATCATGTATGCAATGCTGTGTACCAGACCTGATGTGTGCCTTGCTATTAGTTTAGCAGGGAGGTACCAAAGTAATCCAGGAGTGGATCACTGGACAGCGGTCAAGAACATCCTGAAATACCTGAAAAGGACTAAGGATATGTTTCTCGTTTATGGAGGTGACAAAGAGCTCGTCGTAAATGGTTACGTCGATGCAAGCTTTGACACTGATCCGGACGATTCTAAATCGCAAACCCGATACGTTTTTATATTAAACGGTGGAGCTGTCAGTTGGAGAAGTTCTAAACAAAGCGTCATGGTGGGATCTACGTGTGAAGCGGAGTACATAGCTGCTTCAGAAGCAGCAAATGAAGGAGTCTGGATGAAGGAGTTCATACCCGATCTAGGTGTCATACCTAGTGCATCGGGTCCAATAAAAAAATTGTGACAATACTGGTGCAATTGCCTTGGCAAAGAAATCCATATTCACAAGAGAACCAAACACATCAAGAGACGCTTCAATTCCATCTGCGATCAAGTCCAGGTGGGAGACATAGAGATTTGCAAGATACATACGGATCTGAATGTTGCAGACCCATTTACTAAGCCTCTCTCATGAGCAAAACATGATCAACACCAAGGCTCCATGGGTGTTAGAATCATTACTGTGTAATCTAGATTATTGACTCTAGTGCAAGTTGGAGACTGAAGGAAATATGCCCTAGAGGCAATAATAAAGTTCCTATTTATTTCCTTATTTCATGATAAATGTTTGTTATTCATGCTAGAATTGTATTAACCGGAAACATAATACACGTGTGAATACATAGACACACAGAGTGTCACTAGTATGCCTCTACTTGACTAGCTCGTTAATCAAATTGGGTTGTCATTTGGTAAACGAGATCACATCAACAGGAGAATAATGTGATTGACTTGACCCATTTCGTCAGCTTAGCACTTGATCGTTTTAGTTTACTGCTATTGATTTCTTCATGACTTATACATGTTCTTATGACTATGAGATTATGCAACTCTCGATTACCAGAGGAACACTTTGTGTGCTACCAAACGTCACAACATAACTCGGTGATTATAAAGGTGCTCTACAGGTGTCTCCGATGGTACTTGTTGAGTTGGCACAGATCGAGATTAGGATTTGTCACTCCGATTGTCGGAGAGGTATCTCTGGGCCCTCTCGGTAATGCACATCACTATAAGCCTTGCAAGCAATGCAACTAATGAGTTAGTTGCGGGATGATGCATTATGACAACCAGTAAAGAGACTTGCCGGTAACGAGATTGAACTAGGTATTGAGATACCGACGATCGAATCTCGGGCAAGTAACATACTGATGACAAAGGGAACAACATATGTTGTTATGCGGTTTGACCGATAAAGATCTTCGTAGAATATGTAGGAGCCAATATGAACATCTAGGTTCCACTATTGTTTATTGATCATAGACATGTCTCGGTCATGTCTACATAGTTCTCAAACCCGTAGGGTCCACATGCTTAACAATCGGTGACGATTGGTATTATGAGTTTATGTGATTTGATGTACCGAAGGTAGTTTGGAGTCCCGGATGAGACCGGTGACATGACAAGGAGTCTCGAAATGGTCGAGATGTAAAGATCGATATATTGGACGACTATATTCGGACATCGGGAAGGCTTTGAGTGATTCGGGTATTTTTCAGAGTACCGAGGAGTTACGGGAATACGGGAAGAAGTATTGTGTCTCATGGGCCAAGTGGTGGAAGAGAGGAGGCAGGGCATGAGCCCCCCCTAGCACAAACCGAATTGGACTAGGGGCGGCCCCCCTTTCCTCCTTTCCTCACTCTCCTTCCTTTTCCCTCTCCTCCTTCCTTTCCTCCTCCTAGTAGGAGTAGGAAAGGGGAGTCTCATAACGCTTCCACTTACGGTCTACCAGGGTACGTGGACGATACTCTCCCCTCTTGTTGCTATGCATCACCATGATCTTGCGTGTGCGTATGATTTTTTTTAAATTACTACGTTCCCCAATAGTATTAATATGCATAATGGGTCTGAACATATAATCTTCAACCAAATAAACCATATAGTAATCAACTACAAGATGTAATCAACACTACTAGTCACCCCCTAGCAACAACTATAGTTCCGGTAACAAGATTGGATATAAGAGATGAACTAGGGTTTGAGATGAGATGGTGCTGGTGAAGATGTTGATGGAGATTTCCCTCCCCAAGATGGGAGAGTTGTTGGTGATGATGATGACAATGATTTCCCCATCCGAGAGGGAAATTCCCCTGGCAGAATCGCTTTGCCGGAGGGCAAAAGTGCTCCTACCCAAGTCCCGCCTCGAGGCGGCGGCGCTCCATCCCGGAAGTATTATTGTGATTTTATCTAGGACAAAACCACTTATATACCAGAAGATGGACACCAGAGGTGGGCCGAGGAGGCCACAACTCACCAGGGCGCGCCAGGGGGGCTGGCGCGCCCAGGTGGGTTGTGCCCACCTGGTGGCCCCCCCTCTGGTACTTATTGGATCCAATATTTCTTATATATTCCATAAAAAATCTCCGTAAAGTTTCAGCCCATTTGGAGTTGTGCAGAATAGGTGGCCTGACGTGGCTTTTCCAGGTCCAGATTTCCAGCTGCTGGAATTCTCCCTCTTGGTGTGTTCCTTGAAAATTATGAGATAAAAGGCATTAGATTTACTCCAAAAAGCATTATTATGGATAAAAACATTGTAAATAACAGTAAGAAAACATGATGCAAAATGGATGTATCAGTATGCACATATTCTGGTTGCTGTTGATTATGTTACTAAATGGGTAGAAGCTATTCCAACTAGTAGTGCTGATCACAACACCTCTATTAAAATGCTTAAGGAAGTTATTTTCCCAAGGTTTGGAGTCCCTAGATATTTAGTGACTGATGGTGGTTCACACTTTATTCATGGTGCTTTTCATAAGATGCTTGCTAAGTATGATGTTAACCATAGAATTGCATCACCCTATCATCCTCAGTCTAGTGGTCAAGTTGAACTTAGCAATAGAGAAATAAAATTAATTTTTCAAAAGACTGTTAATAGGTCCAGGAAGAATTAATCTAGAAAATTAGATGATGCACTTTGGGCTTATAGAATAGCATATAAAAATCCTATGGGTAAGTCTCCTTATAAAATGGTTTATGGGAAGGCTTGTCATTTGCCTCTTGAGTTAGCACATAAATCATATTGGGCAGTTAAAGAACTCAACTTTGATTTCAAACTTGCTCGTGAAAAGAGGCTATTTGATATAAGCTCCTTAGATGAATGGAGAACCCAAGCTTATGAGAATGCGAAGTTATTCAAAGAAAAAGTTAAAAGATGGCATGACAAAAGAATTCAAAAGCATGCGTTTAAAGTTGGAGAATATGTTCTTTTGTACAACTCTCGTTTTAGATTTTTTGCAGGAAAGCTCCTCCTGAAATGGGAAGGCCCATACATCATCGAGGAGGTTTACCGGTCTGGAACCATCAAAATAAACAACTCTGAAGGTACTAACCCGAAGGTTGTCAATGGGCAATGAATAAATCATTATATCTCAGGTACGCCTATCAATGTTGAAAGTAATATTATCCAAACTTTGACACCGGAAGATCACATAAAAGAGTCCTTCCGGAACACTCCAGAATTGTGAGTACGTGATACGGTAAGTAAATGGACTCCGAAAAATCCGTAAAAATAGTTTTTATCAGTTTTGGAATATTTTAAAATTTGGAAATAAAGAAACCTTCCAGGAAGCGTCCCCTGGTGGGCACAAGACACCAGGGCGCGCCAGGCTTGCCTGGCACACCAGGTGGGTTGTGCCCATCTGGGACACCTTCCGTACTCCGTTTTGCTACCATATACTTGTCCTCCAAGATAAAAAAATCTATATATACTTCCCGAACTTGTTGATCGCTGTACCGCGGAGAAATCCTCTGTTCTCTTTTCTTGCTGATTTTTGATAGAATCAACTTGACCAATGTCATGTCCTCCTCACCCTTCAACATTGGAGAAGGAGGCATAAGGTCGGTTCAGAAAAATCTAAGGAGGGATGAAGCTGAAGAGGTTGCTATGGAGGAAGAAGGGGAAGCCATGGTATCATCGAACAATCAAGAGAGACTGGAAGTGCTAGAAGAGCTCCCACCAAGGAGGCCCTTACACAGGTTACATCGTAACAATTTTCATAATCTGATTCACAATTATGGGTTCGAGAACACTCCTCGTAGGCACATACCGTCCAACTGGGACATATCCCGGCCAAGAAAAAATAGTACAGGAACTAAACTGTGGGGCCCTGAGAATAAACACACAATGGTTGAGGTGAAGAAAAACAGTGAATTAATTCATCAAGCCCTTTGGGAGATTCAAGGATTGAAGGATTTACTCATGATTATATTGGATAATACTACTTCATCACCACCATCATCTTCTTCACCACCAAAGGAGAATTGAGTATACTGGTATGGGCACTCCCCTTGGCTTCTACCAAGCTTGGGGGAGGTGCCCCGATATCGTATCATCCCACTATCTTTCTGCTTTTACTTAGCCTAGTTCGATCATTTGCTTTTAGATGAAATAAAGTTTAGTTTGATCCTTTCTTCTTTGAGAGTTTGCTTAGTGATCTATCCTTCTAATCATGTGCAAGTTATACAATAAAGTTAGTTTGAGTTTTTGCTTTCATTACTTTCATGTTGCAAGTAAAGAAAATAAATAAAGAAAAAAAGGAGAAAGGAAATAAATGAGAAAGGAAATAAATCAATGAGATTATATGCTAGTCCTATGGTAGGTGATGGCACCGGTCGGTGTCAAAACTGGCGGCTCTCGGGTAGGGGGTCCCGAACTATGTGTCTAAGGTGGATAGTAACAGGAGGCAGGGGACACGATGTTTACCCAGGTTCGGGCCCTCTTGATGGAGGTAATACCCTACGTCCTGCTTGATTGTTCTTGATGATATGAGTATTACAAGAGTTGATCTACCACGAGATCGTAGAGGCTAAAGCCTAGAAGCTAGCCTATGGTATGATTGTTTGTTGTCCTATGGACTAAACCCTCCGGTTTATATAGACACCGGAGGGGGCTAGGGTAAAACAAAGTCGGTTACAAGGGAGGAGATCTACATATCCGTATTGCCTAGCTTGCCTTCCACGCCAAGGAGAGTCCCATTCGGACACGGGACGGAGTCTTCAATCTTGTATCTTCGTAGTCCAATAGTCTGGCCAAAGGATATAGTCCGGCTGTCCGGAGACCCCCTAATCCAGGACTCCCTCAGTAGCCCCTGATCCAGGCTTCAATGACGATGAGTCCGGCGCGCAGTATTTTCTTCGGCATTGCAAGGCGGGTTCCTCCTCTGAATACTCCATAGAAGATTTTGAACACAAGGATAGTGTCCGGCCCTGCAAAACAAGTGCCACATACCACCATAGAGAAAATAATATTTCCACAAATCCAAACTGCTGACACGTTTTGATAGCATGACATCATGTCACGGCCCGGTCTTTATTCGAACCGTTTTCCTCAACCAGCACCACACATATTGTGGGGTGGCTTTCTCGACACGTCTTGTCAAAGCAGAGATCGTGTCCTCCTTATTACGGGATTCTCATCAATACGGATGTGGGTAACCCAACCGCGCCATTACTTACGGCGCTTGGGGAATAAGAGGTTTTACCAAGAGAGGGGGAGGCGCATCGCCTCTTCCGCCCTTATAAAGGGACAAGAATTCACCCTCTTCACCCATACCTTCTTCCCAACTCATTCCATTCTGCTCAGGCTCCAACACGCGAGCATTCACCTCCTTTACCCATAAGAGGTCTTCCGAAGATGTCTGGATCCGGAGCAGGAGGCAAATGGATGGCCTCTACCGTCGGAGAGAATGATATCAAAAAGCTTCAGGAGGCCGGGTATTTGGCCAAGAAAATCGGCCACCGTCTCCCGACGGCGGGACATATCGTCCCCACTCTGGAACCCCACGAGAGGGTTGTATTCCTCCCTCACTTTGTCCGCGGGCTGGGATTTCCCCTCCATCCATTCGTTCGCGGTATTATGTACTATTATGGGATCGATCTTCACGATCTGTCCCCGAATTCCTTCCTCAACATCTTGACATTCATTGTCGTGTGCGAGGCTTTTCTCCGCGTTTTGCCACACTTCGGTTTATGGCTGAAGGTCTTTAATGTGAAGCCCAAGGTGGTGGGCTGCGAGCACGCCGAGAGCGGGGGCGCTATGGTGAGCAAGATGCCCAACGTCATATGGCCAACAGGAACCTTTAATGATTTTGTCAAGGAGTGGCAACAACAGTGGTTTTACATCACTGAGCCGAGCGGCAAGGAGCACGCCGCTTCTCCCGAGTTTCGATCTGGCGCCCCTCTGCGGCTTACATCCTGGGTCAAGAAAGGACTGGATTGGTCCTCGACCGACGAATTGTCGATGCTCTAGACGCGCGTTAAAGATATGGGAGATAAGAACATTGAACTCGTCGACGTAGTCCAGGTGATGTTAGTCCGCCGGATACTTCCTTGCCAACACCGGACTCACAATCTATGGGAGTTTGATCCGGCCAGGCACCAAACCTTGCGAAGGCTCTTCGGCTCGTCGCACGAGGACATTGGGAAGGTGCTTTTTAAGTCCAGCAAATCGTGGCGGACTCTGCTGAAGACCGCGGGTACCAACTGTCCTGCCCTGCAAGTTCCGTGAGTTTATCAAACTTTTCCATCCGCATGACCCAATGGACGCGCTTGACGCGTGTTTATTCAACTTTCCCAGAGCTGGACGAAGAAGGCGGAGCGGATCCATTCTCCGGCCCCGCTGCCCAAAGACCCAGCCATCCCACTTCTGACGAAGATGCTGGTCCCGATGCCTTACAAGGTGCCGAAGAAGATGGCCAAGAAGGGGGCTAAAAAGACCCGGGACGGCCTTCATCATCGTGGCACTTCGGGCACAATACCCGAAGGCTCTAATGCCCATTCCGCCTTCGAAGAGGACGAAAAGGAGGAGGGAGATGAATCCCCTATGGAAGGAAGAAGGAAGAGGATGATCTCCGCATCCTTGGAGGCCGAACTACCCAAAAGAGGAAAGATTCCTCGTCAATAAGAGTCTCCTGCCGCCGCGGAAAGCGGCCCGGCATGGGATCCTAGGGCCCAGCCCCTGGTGAACTCATGAGTATCCGAATACGTTTAAGCATCCGGACTTATTATGGCTTAGTATTTTAACCTACGCCATATATTTCTTGTAGTCCGGCGAGGTCCCGTACCGAACAATCCTCATCGGATGACCTACTAAGCTCAAATGCTGTGGAGAGCGGGACGCCCCCGAAGGACCCTTCCTCCAAACAGGTGCCAAACACCGAGGTCTCGTCCCGAAAGGACCCTAGCCAAGGAGAAAAGGAGAAAACCGTGAACGCAGCGCCTGGAGGTCGAACCGCAGGGGCCGGAGACATGGGGAAAAAGAATCCGCCAGCAACCTCTGTCCATCTAGAAGTGCGGGATGCTTTGTTGGTGGCGCTACGAGATGCCTCCATCGTTGATGAACACCGTGCCCTGATGGGCGCGGTGATTGAGAAAATTCAGTCGACCGAGAGTGGACTGAACGAAGCCTATATCAGTCTTATAATAGGCTTTGAGGTATGTTATATGAGTTATCAAAGAGTGTCGTAGTATAGATAGTAGCCCCTGATACACTGTTCGGTGAAAGAAAGAACCGGACAGGGGATCGAATTCATGATCTTAGGAAGACTCACTAAATGACATTGATTTCTCTCCTGTTTCAAGCAGATACCTGTAGCGGCTGCTGCCTCTAACACTGCGGAGATCGCCGGACTGAATCAAAGTCTGGAGTGGGCCAGAGAAGAAATTGGCCGATTGCAAATGCAGTTGAGGGATAAACAAGGTATGCACCAGTATTATGTGCATTTATTGCGAGATAAATGTTCAGTATGAAATAAGCCGCATAATTTGTGCTAGGAGTTATGACCGAAGTCGAGGCCCTCAAAAGGGCCGTTGCCGAGGCCGAGAAAAAGGCGGCCACGGAGCGGGCTCTTCGTGAGAAACACGAAGCTAGAGCTATTAAAGCTGAGCAGGGGCTGCAAGAGGCCGTAAGTAAATGCGAGGCCTTGGAGCATAGTTTAACGGAGAAAGATTCCGAACTCACCAAGGCACGCCAAGACACGAGCGACGCCCAGGGGGAAACCCAAAGCGCGCTGCAGGGGATCCAAGAGGCGAGGAAGATCGCGGCAGGTAAGCTTTTCCCATGTAAAGAAAATATGTGAAGGAAAAACTATGTTTCCGATTGTGAATCTGGACTTCTCAGGTGTATTTGCTCAGCTGCCGCATAGTATATCAGATGCCGCTCACTTCTACTGAGCCGAAGGAAGGAACACTGCCGGTAAGCTTTTTTGGTCTCAGTATTTGGCGCCGAATTATCCGGTGCCTTTTGCCGATCAACTGAAACAGCTGATCGAACTGCATAAGGCGGCCGAACTAGCCATGAAAGATGTGGTTATCCGGCTATGTCCTGCCGAACCGATTCCAAGCAGCTACTTCGGGCTCGTAAGGCGGCTTATAAGCACTTGCCCTCGACTTGACGTCATCAAGCAGTCGGTCTATATAGAAGGAGTGCGGATGGCCTTCGCCCTTGCAAAGGTGCACTGGGGGGAGATGGATGCCGAAAGGCTGGTGACCGAAGGACCGCCGGAGGGGAAGGAGCACTGCAAGCCCCCGAATCATATTATAAGAGTGTCCTGAAAGGATCCTACCTTGCGGCGGAGCTATGTACCAAGGACATTATATTTCCCTGAATGCGGATCATATTGTCTGTTGTAATGTTTAAACAAGGTCGTTGATATGTTGACTATTATATAAAAGTTTACCCTCCTATGCGGCCATTTGTATATTAAGGCTGAGAGTTGGCCAGTCGTCGGCTTCTGCCCCCGCGTAAGGAGTACGAGAGTGTTCGGGATAAACCTGAGCAATCTTTATCCCAGTTTTGGGTCCTCCAAGGGAGGTGCTCAGCACAACGAACCAGGCAATCGGACTATAGGGCTTTATCACTCTCACTTAGCCAGAGGAGCTTTAGTATGGTCGACTCAGCCCCTTGTGTTCGGAAGACCGTACTAGGGGCTCTATGAGCACCTGACGGAAAAAAGCCGATCCATCGCACGCTCTATTTGTTATGGCATTGTGCAGGAAAAATCCTTAAAGATTTTGTGACCGCTCGAACAGCTGACCAGCTCTCGTCGTATAATGACAGTCAGTTTTCGGGTTTCTCTACTGAGGTGCTCGTCTGGAAGAACCGGGACACAATCGCAGAAGTTCTCCCAGTGCTACCTTAGCCGATATAGCGGAACGTAAGGTACCAAGACATAGGAGCCGGGCAAACCCAACTATTGACCCAAGACATGATTCGGAGCTGATGCATATAATGCTATAAGTTTGGGGTGCCGAACTTCCGTGAAGGTGTTCGGACTTTTATTGCCGTGTTACGGGGAAGACGAAGCCCCTGGCATATTTAGGGCATACCGCTGTGTACGGATGCCATTTGACGAAATGATTTCGATAAGAAATAACCAGCAGGTAAACATCATATGAATCCACATGTTGTATAAATAATACGTCTATGCGTATGGTACAAGTAATGTGATAAAAAAGGAGTTGTGATAGCAGAACCTGCTGTGACCAGGGGAAGAGGTTGAGTGCGGGTCCGTATTGTAGCCGGACGGTCGCAGTAGGGAATGTCTAAGAATCCCCAGGCGCGTTCGAGCTGCCTCTGTGGAGTCCGTCCTGGTCGGTGCAAAGATGGACCTGCGAAAGAAATATAAGAAATGTTTGCGTGCCGGAGGGCGGTTGAGCCGCTGAGTTCGGCCTGTCGTGGCCTTTGCCGGAGTGTTTAATTGAACCCTGGACGAGCCAGAGTATCCTTCCGCAAAGTAGTTCGGAGCCCCTTAACGGTGTCCGGGAGCCGAGGTGTCGACTCGAGGTTCGGCTGCAAGGTGCTGCTCGGTGTTCCTGCTACTAAGGCAGTGATGTATTTGTTGGCGTTGAAAGAAAATTTGGCCTTGCCATGAACCGTGATGACGCCGCGTGGACCGGGCATTTTGAGCTTATGGTAGGCATAATGTGGCACCGCGTTGAATCAAGCGAACGCGGTTCGCCCGAGCAGTGCTTGATAGTCACTACGGAAAGGGGCTATTTTTAAGATTAACACTTCGGTACGGTAATTTTCTGGTGATCCGAAGATTACCTCGAGGGAAATGGAGCCTGTACAGCTGACCTCCAAACCTGGTATGATACCTCTGAAAGTGGCCTTAGTGGGCTTGATCGCTGACTGACTGATGCCCGTCTTGCGCACTGTATCCTGGTAAAAGATTTAAACTGCTACCTCCGTCCATAAGGACTCGAGTGAGGTGGAACCCGTTTATTATTGGGTCGAGGATTAGTGCGGCTGGATTGCCCCAGTTGGCGTTGACCGTACGATCCATGCGGTTGAAGGTGACCGACCCTAGCTTATATTATGGGACGGCGAGTTCCTTTGAGCCGCCATCCTTAAGGGTGTATATCTGGTCAAAGTGGTCCGTTTGGGTGGTATTTACCACATTCACCGATTGAGTATGGGGGGAGTTTCTTTTGCCCTCCTGTGTTCAGAAATCTGGGCTCTTCGTCGCTATCGTCGCTTTGAGACCCCTCTTCGTGTTTGGCGCCTGCCTTGCCGGCTTGTTTGAAGACCCAACATTCTCTGTTGGTATGGGTGGCTGGCGTTTCTGGGGTTCCATGAATTTGGCATTGGCGAGCGAGTATGCGGTCCAGACTTGATGGACCCAGATTTGTATTTTTAGGCGGCCCTTTCCGCTGACCGGGCTTTGGGACCCTGAACCCGGCATTAACTGTCGTATTATTGGTTTTATCACCATATTTGCGGCGCTTGTGTTTGTTGCGTCATGGTTTGCCATTGGCATCTTTGTTATCCGGGGTGCCTGGATTCCTGGATGTGTTGTTGCTACGAGCCAGCCAGCTATCCTCGCCCGCGCAAAAGTGGGTCACGAGTGTCGTGAGGGCTACCACAGACTTCGGCTTCTCTTGGCCGAGGTGCCGGGCAAGCCACTCATCGTGGATGTTATGCTTGAATGCCGCTAAGGCCTCTGCATCCGGACAGTCGACAATTTGGTTTTTCTTAGTCAGGAATCATGTCCAGAATTGTCTGGCCGATTCCCCAGGCTGCTGAGTTATATGGATCAAGTCATCTGCATCCGGTGGTCACACATAAGTGCCCTGGAAGTTGTCAAGGAATGTGTCTTCCAGATCCTCCCAACTGCCGATGGAGTCTGCTGGCAAGCTTTTCAGCCAATGCCGAGCTGGTCCTTTGAGTTTTAGTGGGAGGTACTTGGTGGCATGTAGATCATCACCGCGGGCCATGTGGATGTGAAGGAGGAAATCCTCAATCCATACAGCGGGATCTGTTGTACCATCATATGATTCGATATTTACGGGTTTAAAACCCTCCGGGAATTCGTGACCCATAACTTCATCAGTGAAGCATAGGGGGTGTGCAGCGCCTTTGTGCCGGGCTATATCACGACACAGTTCATATGAGTCTTGTCTGTTGTATTCGGCCCGGCCGGATTTACCTTTGGTGTATCCGGCGCGACGATCATCGTCCCGTGTTGGCGCGCGTGCCCGTGACCCATATATTGACCTTGCAAGTTTTGCCTTACTGTCCAATACGTCTCGCAGGTCCCGTGTGTTGCCCTGGGCCTTGGTATTTTTGATTGAGTGGCGGCGGGGTGCAGGCTGAACTTCAGGCTGAAACGCGTCTCTGGCTCGGCCAGGCAGTGGCTGGTCAGCCACATCGTACACTGGTGAATGAGGTTTCAATGCTTCCTCCTCGAGGTGAGGTAGCAACCTGCGTTTTGGGTAACTCTTGGAGGGGCGCTCGAGTTCGTATTCCTCGGCCGCAAGGACTTCGGTCCATCTGTCTGCTAGCAAGTCTTGATCAGCTTGAAGCTGTTGTTGCTTTTTCTTCAGGCTATTTGCTATGGCCATAAGCCGGCGCTTGAAGCGCTCCTGCTCGACGGGGTCCTCGTGCACGATAAATTCTTCGTCGCCGAGGCTCGCCTCGTCTTTGGAGGGAGGCATGTAATTGTCCTCCTCCGGTTCTCCATCGGCTGCCTGCTCTGGAGGGCTAGCTTGTTCATCCTCCGGCTCTACATCGTGTTGGAGGGGATTGTGTTTGTCTTCGGCACTATTCGGAGTGTTATTATCTCCTGTGCCGGTATCACTATTTTTGCTGTGGCGGGACTTAGAGTGGCACCGCTGATGTCGGCGCTTGGGTTGCTTCTTGGAGGGGTCATCCCCCGCTGTCTCATCGCCATTGCCTTCTTTAGGTGTGTCCACCATGTATATGTCGTACGATGAGGTAGCGGTCCAGCGCCCTGTGGGCGGTGGTTCCTGCTTGTCTCCTGCGTCGTCGTCCATACCGTCGATGTCTTCGGAGTCGAAGTCGATCATGTCGGTTAAATCGTCGACAGTGGCTACTAAGTGGGTGGTGGGTGGGCAGCGAATTTCTTCGTCGTCCGCATCCCATTCTAGCCGGACATAGTTCGGCCAAGGTTCTCCTGACAGGGAGAGAGACCTTAATGAATTTAGCACATCGCCGAAGGGCGAGTGCTGAAAGATATCCACGGAGGTGAACTCCATGATCGGTGCCCAGTCGGATTCGACGGGCACGGATGTAAGTGGCTCAGAGTCCGTGGCCGGAGGTGAATCCAGTGGTTCGGCGACACGGCTCTCGTAAGGGGTGAAGTCAGTATCCGGCTCTATCGCCAGTGAGAGTGCCGCCTCCATGGCAGGGTCTATCCCTCCGCTCTCGGATGGCGCGATTTCTCTGGATTGACGGCCGGAGTAGTTGCAGATGCGATCTCCCGAACACTATCCGACGACAGAGTTACGTCGTGCTCGTCGTGACTGTGCAGCGCACCTGACACGGGCTCGAATCCGTCGAAGATCAAGTCTCCATGGATGTCAGCAGTGTAGTTTAAGTTTCCGAATCTGACCTGATGGCCAGGGGATAGCTCTCGATCTACTCCAGATGGCCAAGCGAATTGGCCCGCAGTGTGAAGCCACCGAACACAAAGATCTGCCCGGGGAAGAAAACCTCACCCTAGACCGCATCGCTACCGATGATCGAAGGAGCCATCAAGCCTTATCGTGACAACACAGTGGACCTCTCAATAAAAGCACAAATGTCGGTGTCAAAACCGGCGGATCTCGGGTAGGGGGTCCCGAACTGTGCGTCTAAGGCGGATGGTAACATGAGGCAGGGGACACGATGTTTACCCAGGTTCGGTCCCTCTTGATGGAGGTAATACCCTACGTCCTGCTTGATTGTTCTTGATGATATGAGTATTACAAGAGTTGATCTACCACGAGACCGTAGAGGATAAACCCTAGAAGCTAGCCTATGGTATGATTGTCTGTTGTCCTACGAACTAAACCCTCTGGTTTATATAGACACTGGAGGGGGCTAGGGTTACACAAAGTCGGTTACAAGGGAGGAGATCTACATATCCGTATTGCCTAGCTTGCCTTCCACGCCAACGAGAGTCCCATCCGGACACGGGACGAAGTCTTCAATCTTGTATCTTCATAGTCCAACAGTCCGGCTGTCCGGAGACCCCCTAATCTAGGACTCCCTCAGCACTGGTACGTCTCCAACGTACCTATAATTTTTTATTGCTCCATGTTATATTATCTACTATTTTGGACATTATTGAGCTTTATTATCTACTTTTATATTATTTTTGGGACTAACCTATTAACCGGAGGCCCAGCCCAGAATTGTTGGTTTTTGCCTGTTTTAGGGTTACGAAGAAAAGGAATATCAAACGGAGTCCAAAGGGAATGAAACCTTCGGGAACGTGATTTTCTCATCGAATACAACTCAGGAGACTTGGACCCTATGTCAAGCCACGTAACAGGAGCCCACGAGGTAGGGGGGCACGCCTACCCCCCCCCCCTAGGCGTGCCCTTGTAACACCCCGGATGTAACTTTCCCTATTTGTACTCCAACTCTTGCCGTTTCCGGCGTTAAGTTATATTTATTTTCTTGGGTTCGGGTTTTGTCTCCGTGTGTTGTTGTCTTGGTCATGCATCTCATATCATGTCATCATGTGCATTGCATTTGCATACGTGTTCGTCTCATGCATTCGAGCATTTTCCCCGTTGTCCGTTTTGCATTCCGGCGCTTCGTTCTCCTCCGATGGTCATTTCTATCTTTCTTTCGTGTGTGGGGATTAAAAATTTCTAGATTGGATCGAGACTTGCCAAGCGGCCTTGGTTTACTACCGGTAGACCGCCTGTCAAGTTTCGTACCATTTGGACTTTGTTTGGTACTCCAACGGTTAACCGAGGGACCGAAAAGGCCTCGTGTGTGTTGCAGCCCAACACCCCTACAATTTGGCCCAAAACCCACCAAACTCTGCTCCATGTCCTAGAGCCTTCGATCACGATCGCGTGGCCAAAAACCGCACCTCATTTGGACTCTCCTAGCTCCCTCTATGCCTATATATACACCCCCCATTCCAAATTCGCGGATCCTCTCCCCCCTAACCCTAAAAATCCTAGATCCGCCGCTCCGGACGTGTCCGGGCAGAGCCGGACAACGTCCGCCGCCACCGCCGCCCAGCCAGGATGCGCCACATGGCGCCCGCCGCTGCCGCGGCCCGCAGGGGCCCA
>NC_041390.1:434372017-434515193 GCF_002162155.2 Triticum dicoccoides
ATCGCTCCGCCGACCGGAGTCGGGCCCGGCGCCGCCAGCCGCCACCCCCACCGACCGGCCTCGCCTCCCCTCTTCTCCCCGCCGACCACCACGACGCCATCGCCGGCGACCTCGGCTCCGGTGAACAGTGCCGCCGCCACCTCGGGCTCCGTGCGATCCAGATCTGGATCGGAGCTACAGTAAACCCCAGGAGAGGTTGATTTTTTTTACTAAGTCCTGAAATTCTTGATCCATATGCTCCTGTTCGCAGCTCCGTAACTTTTCACCCGTAGCTCCGATTTGGGCGTATAGCATATCAAAATGTTCACCTCAGAGATTACATCATTTCATTCCATTGCATCGTTTTCATTTGAGCTCATCTTGATGCCCGAAATGCTGTTAGAAGAGGGCTACTTGAGTTAATTGTCAGATCTGTTACTGCGTTTAGCACTTTTGTCATTTTTGCCATGATTATTATGTGCATGATATGCCCTTGAGTTCTTCATATGTTTTGTTAAGGGTTTTGTCATCTTTCCAGAGGTGAAACCCATGTATTTTTAGGATGTGTGTGGTGACTTGTGCAAGCTTGCAAAGTGGTGCACTTGCTAATTCTGTTTTCAGGGACTTAGTGATTTCACTAAGTCCTGAGATTGTTTAGTTCATGATGCCATATGTTCATGTTGTTTCCTAGTGATCCGTGCCTCTTTTGAGGATGATCACTAAGGGAGTTTTGTTAACCTTGTAGTGATCTATCCATCCATGTCTTTGTTTGCAATTATGGAGCAACCTAGCTTGAGTCAATCGAGCTCTACTTTTACTTCGTTGCGAATTTGGGCAGATCGTCAACTTGTTTGCGATTTTGCCGATGTTATTGTAGTTGATCCATGCATGCTATGCCATTGTTCTTTACATTTCTAGTTTGTATTTTGTGCCTTCTTAAGGGATGTATGCTTGTCTTGCCATGACTTGCACCGTAGTGAGTGCATCGAGCTCGTAAACATGCCTTCGTGAGTTATGTTTCAGCATGTCCCAGTTTTCACTAAGTCTGAAAACTGATTATGTTTTTGCTATGTTCGTGTGCTTGTTAGTGTATTTTGTGATCCCTTTTGGCTCAAGGTCACTAAGGGACTTTTGTTAAGCTTGTTGAGTAGCTCCATGCCATGTCTTTCTTTGTCGTGTTTAGGTCCTGTAGCATGTTGTTTTGTTGCTCCGAAGAGGGCTATATGATCTGAAATTCCAGACAAGTGTTAATTTCACTAAGTCTGAGATCTGTTTTACCATTTGCGTTTTTGCCATGCTTGTTTGAACCTCGTAATGGATGAATTGGCCGTAGCTCAGTGCTAGACTTTTGTTAAGCATCTTGTGTGCATCCCTGCCATGTATTTTATTGTCATGTTTGGGTGCTGTAGCATGTTCATCTCATTGCATTTAGATGCCTACTTGCTGTAAATTGCAGACCGGTGTCATTTTTGAATCGCTTGCCATTTCCAAACCGTAACTCCGATTCCGGCGTTATTTATATCGTTTTCAAGCGATTTCATCTCATCTTTCCAGTGGCACCCTTGGAATTCCAAGTTGAGGCCAGGTTCATGCATTTCCTGACATATCTTGCATTTTGCATCCCGCATCGCATCCCGCATAGCATATCATCATTACATCATAACGCTTGATCCTTGCACGTGGTTGATTGTGTCCTTGTTGCTTGTTTGTCTTGTTTGCGTAGAGCCGGGAGACGAGTTCGCTAACGAGGAGCCCGTTGAGTTTTCTTTTGAGGATCCAGTCAACTCTGACAACTGTGCAGGCAAGATGATCATACCCTCGAAATCACTACTATCTTTGCTATGCTAGTTTGCTCGCTCTTTTGCTATGTCATTGCTACGATGCCTACCACTTGCTTGCAAGCCTCCCAAATTGCCATGTCAAACCTCTAACCCACCATGTCCTAGAAAACCGTTGATTGGCTATGTTACCGCTTTGCTCATCCCCTCTTATAGCGTTGCTAGTTGCAGGTGAAGATTGGAGGCCGTTCCTTGTTGGGACATTTATTTACTTGTTGGGATATCATTATATTGCCATGTTATCTTAATGCATCTATATACTTGGTAAAGGGTGGAAGGCTCGGCCTCTCGCCTAGTGTTTTGTTCCACTCTTGCCACCCTAGTTTCCGTCATATCGGTGTTATGTTCCCGGATTTTTGCGTTCCTTGCGCGGTTGGGTTATAATGGGAACCCCTTGATATTTCGCCTTGATTAAAGCTTTTCCAACAATGCCCAACATTGGTCTTACCATTTGTCACCTAGCCTTTTCTTTCCCTTGGGTTCTGCAGACTCAAGGGTCGTCTTATTTTAACCCCCCCGGGCCAGTGCTCCTCTGAGTGTTGGTCCAACCGAGCGATGTCCGGGGCTACCAGGGGCAACTCTGGGCTGGCCTACCTGACGTCTTGCTCATCTGAGTGTGCCCTGAGAAAGAGATATGTGCAGCTCCTATCGGGATTTGTCGGCACATTCGGGCGGTGTTGCTGGTCTTGTTTTAACCTGTCGATGTGTCTTGAGTTACCGAGATACCGAGTCTGATCGGAATGTCTTGGGAGGAGGTCTATTACTTCATTGACCGTGAGAGCTTGTCATGGGCTAAGTTGGGACTCCCCTGCAGGGATTGAACTTTCGAAAGCCGTGCCCGTGGTTATGGGCAGATGGGAATTCGTTAATGTCTGGTTGTAGATAACTTGAACCTTAACTTAATTAAAATGAATCAACTGAGTGTGTTACCGTGATGACCTCTTCTCGGCGGAGTCCGGGAAGTGGACATGGTGTTGGTGTAATGTTTGCGCAGGTTGTTCTCTAGTTTCTCGCTTGTGCTTGCCTTCTCTTCTCGCTCTCTTTTGCGAATAAATTAGCCAACATACTTGCTAGTCGCTTGCTGCAGCTCCACTCATATTTTACCTTGCCATTCCTATAAGCTTAAATAGTCTTGATCGCGAGGGTGCGAGATTGCTGAGTCCCTATGGCTCACAAATTACTATTACACCAGATGCAGGGCCTGATGATTCCGCTCCAGGAGACACGTATGAGCTCAAGTGGGAGTTCGACGAAGACTCTCAACGATACTATGTTTCCTTTCCCGATGATCAGTAGTGGTGCCCAGTTGGGGGTGATTGGGACCGTGTCGCATGTTGGGTTCTCTTTTATTTTGGCGCCGTAGTCGGGCCATGAGTGTTTGGATGATGTAATGTTATTTATGCACTTGATTGACGTGCCGAGTGTAAGCCAACTATGTTATCTCCCCTTTTATTATTACATTACATGGGATGTTTGTGAAGATTGCCTAACTTGCGACATATGCCTTCAATGCGATTATGTCTCTAAGTCGTGCCTCGACACGTGGGAGCTATAGTCGCATCGAGGGTGTTACAGCCCTCCACCCTCGTGGGGCCCCTGTTGCTCCACCGACATACTTCTTCCTCCTATATATATCCACGTACCCCCAAACGATCAGAACAGGAGCCAAAACCCTAATTCCACCGCCGTAACTTTCTGTATCCACGAGATCCCATCTTGGGGCCTGTTCCGGAGCTCCGCCGAAGGCGGCATCGATCACGTAGGGCTTCTACATCAACACCATAGCCCCTCCGATGAAGTGTGAGTAGTTTACCTCAGACCTACGGGTCCATAGTTAGTAGCTAGATGGCTTCTTCTCTCTTTTTGGATCTCAATACAATGTTCTCCCCCTCTCTTGTGGAGATCTATTCGATGTAATCTTATTTTTGCGGTGTGTTTGTTGAGACCGATGAATTGTGGGTTTATGATCAAGTCTATCTATGAATAATATTTGAATCTTCTCTGAATTCTTTTATGTATGATTGGTTATCTTTGCAAGTCTCTTCGAATTATCAGTTTGGTTTGGCCTACTAGATTGATCTTTCTTGCAATGGGAGAAGTTCTTAGCTTTGGGTTCAATCTTGCGGTGTCCTTTCCCGGTGACAGTAAGGGCAGCAAGGCACGTATTGTATTGTTTCCATCAAGGATAACAAGATGGGGTTTTCTTCATATTGCATGAGTCTATCCGTCTACATCATGTCATCTTGCTTAAGGCGTTACTCTGTTTTTAACTTAATACTCTAGATGCATGCTAGATAGTGGTCGATGAGTGGAGTAATAGTAGTAGATGCAGGCAGGAGTCGGTCTACTTGTCTCGGACGTGATGCCTATATACATGATCATACCTAGATATTCTCATAACTTTTCTCAATTCTATCAATTGCTCAACAGTAATTTGTTCACCCACCGTAGAATACTTATGCTCTCGAGAGAAGCCACTAGTGAAACCTATGGCCCCCGGGTCTATCTTTATCATATCAATCTCCTACTACTTAGTTATTTACTTTGATATTTACTTTGCCTTTATTTTACTTTGCATCTTTATCATAAAAATACCAAAAGTATTATCTTATCATATCTATCAGATCTCACTCTCGTAAGTGGCCCTATAGGGATTGACAACCCCTATTTGCATTGGTTGCGAGGATTTATTTGTTTTGTGCAGGTACCGCGCGTAGCCTCCTACTGGATTGATACCTTGGTTCTCAAAAACTGAGGGAAATACTTACGCTACTTTGCTACATCATCCCTTCCTCTTCAGGGAAAACCAATGCAACACTAAAAGAGGTAGCAAAAAGGATTTCTGGCGCCGTTGCCGGGGAGTCCTATGCAAAAGTCAACATACCAAGTACCCATCACATACCCTTATCTCCCGCATTACATTATTTTTCATTTGCCTCTCGTTTTCCTCTCCCCCCAATTCACCCTTGCCGTTTTATTCGCCCTCTCTCTCTATCCTCCCTCTCTATTTGCTTTTTTTGTCCGCTTGCTTTTTGATTGCTAGTGTATTAGTTTGTTTGCTTGCCGTTATGGCTAGTCCCTTATCTTCTCCGTTGACCCCTGCGTTCGAAATCTTTCACTTTAAACAAAGGTTAGGAGAAAACTTGAAAGATGCCTGGTTGAGAATAATGGAATCTATTGTAATCGTACCTCTGAAATAAATCTAAGAATTTTGCTTCGCAATTTTTATGTTGGATTAAATATGTCTCATAGACAACTCTTGGATTGCGTTGCCAAAGGCAATTTTATTGAAATCGATCCCCATATTGCACTTGAAATTATAGAAGGTATAGTGGGAACACTATCTCAACAAAAGGGGCCTCATCCTACCCAGGAAGAGACACAAGTTTTTGAAAAAAATTGTGAAGTTACTAAAATCTTGCAGAAATCTCTTGAACCTCTTAAGAACATTAGTGGAAATATTCACCGCATGAATATGTTGAGTACCCTTTGCAATAAGCGATTGGATTCATTAGATCTAAAAATTTCAGAATATGAAGGGAAACGTAAAGAACCTCCCGGATTCGAACTTGATTCCGCTAAAAAGTTGAAAACCAAAGATGGCAATACCTAGATCTATTCTTGCTTGTTATGCCTAGCTAGGGGCGTTAAACGATAGCGCTTGTTGGGAGGTAACCCAATTTTATTTTTATTCCTTGCTTTTTTGCTCCTGTTTAGTAATAAATAAATTATCTAGCCTCTGTGTTGGTTGTGTTTTTTGTGTTTAATTAGTGTTTGTGCCAAGTAGAACCGTTGGGAAGACTTGGGGAAAGTCTTGTTGAACTTGCTGTAAAAAACAGAAACTTTAGCGCCCACGAGAACTGCTGTAATTTTTATTTGGAAGGTGCTATTTAGTTAATTATTTTTGAATATAATTAATATATAAATTACTCACGTCCAGAAACTTATTTAGAATTTTTGGGGTTCCAGATCTTGCGCTAGCTACAGATTACTACAGATTGTTCTGTTTTTGACTGATTCTGTTTTTCGTGTGTTGTTTGCTTATTTTGATGAATCTATGGCTAGTAAATTAGTTTATAAACCATAGAGAAGTTAGAATACAGTAGGTATAACACCCATATAAATAAAGAATGATTTAATTACAGTACCTTGAAGTGGTCTTTTGTTTTCTTTCGCTAACGGAGCTCACGAGTTTTCTACTTTAAGTTTTGTGTTGTGATGTTTTCAAGTTTTGGGTAAAGATTTGATGGATTATGGAACAAGGAGTGGAAAGAGCCTAATATTGGAGATTCCCATGGCACCCCCAAGATAATCTAAGGACACCTAAAAGGCAAAGCTTGGGGATGCCCCGGAAGGCATCCCCTCTTTCGTCTACTTCTATCGGTAACTTTACTTGGAGCTATATTTTCATTCGCCACATGATATGTGTTTTGCTTGGAGCGTCTTGTATTATTTGAGTCTTTGCTTTTTAATTTAACACAATCATCCTTGCTGTACACACCTTTTGAGAGAGCCATACATGATTTGGAATTTGTTAGAATGCTCTATGTGCTTCGCTTATATCTTTTGAGTTATATAATTTTGCTCTAGTGCTTCACTTATATCTTTTAGAGCACGGTGGTGGATTTGTTTTATAGCAACTATTGATCTCTCATGCTTCACTTAGATTATTTTGAGAGTCTTAATAGCATGGTAATTTGCTTAAAATCCTAATATTCTTGGTATGCAAGATTAATAATAAAACTTTCTTATGAGTGTGTTGAATACTAAGAGAAGTTTGATGCTTGATGATTGTTTTGAGATATGGAGGTAATAATATCAAAGTCGTGCTAGTTGAGTAGTTGTGAAATTGAGAAATACTTGTGTTGAGGTTTGCAAGTACCATAGCATGCACGTATGGTAAACGTTATGCAACAAGTTTGAAACATGAGGTGTTATTTGATTGTCTTCCTTATGAGTGGCGGTCGGGGACGAGCAATGGTCTTTTCCTACCAATCTATCCCCCTAGGAGCATGCGCGTAGTACCGAGGTTTTTGATGACTTGTAGATTTTTGCAATAAGTATGTGAGTTCTTTATGACTAATGTTGAGTCCATGGATTATACGCACTCTCACCCTTCCATCTTTGCTAGCCTCTTCGGTACCGTGCATTGCCCTTTCTCACATTGAGAGTTGGTGCAAACTTCGCCGGTGCATCCAAACCCCGTGATATGATACGCTCTTTCACACATAAACCTCCTTATATCTTCCTCAAAACAGCCACCATACCTACCTATTATGGCATTTCCATAGCCAGTCCGAGATATATTGCCATGCAACTTTCCATCATTCCATTCATCATTGTCATATTGCTTAGCATGGTCATGTAGTTGACATAGTATTTGTGGCAAAGCCACCATTCATAATTCTTTCATACATGTCACTCTTGGTCCATTGCATATCCCGGTACACCGTCGGAGGCATTCATATAGAGTCATCTTTAGTTCTAGTATCGAGTTGTAATCATTGAGTTGTAAATAAATAGAAGTGTGATGATCATCATTTTCTAGAGCATTGTCCCAAGTGAGGAATAAAAAAAGAGAAGGCCCAAAAAAAGAGAAAGGCCATAAAAAAGATAAAGACCATAAAAAAGAGAAGGCCCCAAAAAATAAACAAAAATGAGAGAAAAAGAGAGAAGGGACAATGCTACTATCCTTTGCCACACTTGTGCTTCAAAGTAGCACCATGATCTTCATAGTAGAGAGTCTCTCATGTTATCACTTTCATATACTAGTGGGAATTTTTCATTATAGAACTTGGCTTGTATATTCCAACAATGGGCCTCCTCAAGTCCCCTAGGTCTTCATGAGCAAGCAAGTTGGACGCACACCCACTAGTTTCTTTTGTTGAGCTTTCATACATTTATAGCTCTAGTGCATCCGTTGCATGGCAATCCCTACTCCTTGCATTAACATCAATCGGTGGGCATCTCCATAGCCCATTTATTAGCCTCGTTGATGTGAGACTTTCTCCTTTTTTGTCTTCTCCACATAACCCCCTCATTATATTCTATTCCACCTATAGTGCTATGTCCATGGCTCGCGCTCATATATTGCGTGAAATTTTATAGGTTTGTGATTACTAAAGTATGAAACAATTGCTGGGCTTGTCATCAGGGTTGTGCATGATGATAACATTCTTGTGTGACGAAAATGAAACATGACTAAACCATATGATTTTGTAGGGATGAACTTTCTTTGGCCATGTTATTTTGAGAAGACATAATTGCTTAGTTAGTATGCTTGAAGTATTATCATTTTTATGTCAATATGAACTTTTGTCTTGAATCTTTTGGATCTGAATATTCATAACACAATTAAGAATAATTACATTAAACTTATGCCAAGTAGCACTCCGCATCAAAAATTCTGTTTTTATCATTTACCTACTCGAGGATGAGCAGGAATTAAGCTTGGGGATCCTTGATACGTCTCCAACGTATCTATAATTTTTGATTCCTCCATGCTATATTATCTATTGTTTTGGACATTATTGGGCTTTATTATCTACTTTTATATTATTTTTGGGACTAACCTATTAACCGGAGGCCCAGCCCAGAATTGTTGTTTTTTGCCTGTTTTAGGGTTTCGAAGAAAGGAATATCAAACGGAGTCCAAACGGAATGAAACCTTCGGGAACGTGATTTTCTCATCGAATACAACTCAGGAGACTTGGACCCTACGTCAAGCCACATAACAGGAGCCCACGAGGTAGGGGGCGCGCCTACCCCCCAGGCGCGCCCTCCACCCTCGTGGGGCCCCTATTGCTCCACCGACATACTTCTTCCTCCTATATATATCCACGTACCCCCAAATGATCAGAATAGGAGCCAAAACCCTAATTCCACCGCCGTAACTTTCTGTATCCACGAGATCCCATCTTGGGGCCTGTTCCGGAGCTCCGCCGGAGACGGCATCGATCACGGAGGGCTTCTACATCAACACCATAACCCCTCCGATGAACTGTGAGTAGTTTACCTCAGACCTACGGGTCCATAGTTAGTAGCTAGATGGCTTCTTCTCTCTTTTTGGATCTCAATACAATGATTATACATAAAAGAATTCAGAGAAGATTCAAATATTGTTCATAGATAATCTTGATCATAAACCCACAATTCATCGGATCTCGACAAACACACCGCAAAAGAAGATAACATTGAATAGATCTCCAATAGAATAGAGGAGAACTTTGTATTGAGATCCAAAGAGAGAGAGAAGAGGCCATCTAGCTAATAACTATCGATCTGAAGGTCTGAGGTAAACTACTCACACATCATCGGAGAGGCTATGGTGTTGATGTAGAAGCCCTACATGATCAATGCCCCCACCGATGGAGCACCGGAAAAGGCCCCAAGATGGGATCTCATGAGTACAGAAGGTTGCAGCGGTGGAATTAGGTTTTCGTGGTGCCCTCTGATGTTTTCAGGGTACGCAGGTATATATAGGAGGAAGAAATAGGTCGGTGGAGCCACGAGGGGCCCAGGAGGGTGGAGGGAGCGCCCCCTGCCTCGTGGCTTCCTCGTTGGTTGCTTGATGTCCACTCCAAGTCCTCTGGATCACGTTTGTTCCAAAAATCACGCTCCCGAAGGTTTCATTCCGTTTGGACTTCGTTTGATATTCTTTTTCTGCGAAACACTAAAATAGGCAAAACAAAATAGCAATTTGGGCTGGGCCTCCGGTTAATAGGTTAGTCCCAAAAATAATATAAAAGTGTATAAATAAGCCCATTAAACATCGAAAACAGAATATATAATAGCATGGAACAATCAAAAATTATAGATACGTTGGAGATGTATCAATCATCCCCAAGCTTAATTCCTACTCGTCCTCAAGTAGGTAAATGATAAATACAGAATTTTTGATGTGGAAAGCTTCCTAACATATTTCTCAATGTAATTTTCTTTACTGTGGCATGAATGTTCAGATCCAAAAAAATTAAAATAAAAGTTTAATATTGACATAAAAATAATAATACTTCAAGCATACTAACTAAGCAATCATGTCTTCTCAAAATAACATGGCCAAAGAAAGTTCATCCCTACAAAATCATATAGTTTGGTCATGCTCCATTTTCGTCACACATGAATGCTCTTATCATGCACAACCCCGATGACAAGCCAAGCAATTGTTTCATATTTAGTAATCTCAAACTTTTTCCAACTTTCATGCAATACATGAGCGTGAGCCATGGATATAGCACTATGGGTGGAATATAATATAATGATGGGGGTTATGTGGAGAAGACAAAAAGGAGAAAGTCTCACATTGACGCGGCTAATCAATGGCCTAGGGAGATGCCCATCAATTGATGTTAATGCAAGGAGTAAGGATTTCCATGCAACGGATGCACTAGAGCTATAAATGTATGAAATCTCAACAAAAGAAACTAAGTGGGTGTGCATCCAACTTGCTTGCTCACGAAGACCTAGGGCACTTGAGGAGGCCCATTATTGGAATATACAAGCCAAGTTCTATAATGAAATATTCCCACTAGTGTATGAAAATGACAAAACAAGAGACTCTCTATCATAAAGATCATGGTGCTACTTTGAAGCACAAGTGTGGAAAAAATGATAGTAGCATTGCTCCTTTTTTTGGGCCTTTTTTTGGCCTTTCTCTTTTCTGGGGACAATGCTCTATGAATGATGATCATCACACTTCTATTTATTTATTTACAACTCAAAGATTACAACTCGATACTAGAACAAGATATGACTCTATATGAATGCCTCCGGCGGTGTACCGGGATGTGCAATGACTCATGAGTGACATGTATGAAAGAATTATGAACGGTGGTTTTGCCACAAATACGATGTCAACTACATGATCATGCAAGGCAATATGACAATGATGATGCGTGTCATAATAAACGGAACGGTGGAAAGTTGCATGGCAATATATCTCGGAATGGCTATGGAAATGCCATAATAGGTAGGTATGGTGGCTGTTTTGAGGAAGATATAAGGAGCTTTATGTGTGATAGAGCGTATCATATCACGGGGTTTGGATGCACTAGCGAAGTTTGCACCAACTCTCAAGGTGAGAAAGGGCAATGCACGGTACCGAAGAGGCTAGCAATGATGGAAGGGTGCGAGTGCTTATAATCCATGGACTGAACATTAGTCATAAAGAACTCACATACTTATTGCAAAAATCTACAAGTCATCAAAAACCAAGTATTACACTCATGCTCCTAGGGGGATAGATTGGTAGGAAAAGACCATCGCTTGTCCCCGACCGCCACTCATAAGGAAGACAATCAAATAATACCTCATGTTTCAAATTTTCTACACAAAGTTTACCATACGTGCATGCTACGGGACTTGCAAATTTCAACACAAGTATTTCTCAAATTCACAACTACTCAGCTAGCACAACTTTAATATCACTATCTCCATATCTCAAAACAAGCATCAAATATCAAACTTCTCTTAGTATTCAATGCACTTATATGAAAGTTTTTATAATATCAAAATAAAATTACCATGCTGTTCTAAAGGAATCTCAAAATAATATAAGTGAAGCACGAGAGATCAATTATTTCTATAAAATGAAACCACCACCGTGCTCTAAAATATATAAGTGAAGCACTAGAGCAAAAACTATATAGCTCAAAAGATATAAGTGAAGCACATAGAGTATTCTAATAAATTCCGATTCATGTATGTCTCTATCAAAAGGTGTGTACAGAAAGGATGATTGTGGTAAACTGAAAAGCAAAGACTCAAATCATACAAGACGCTCCAATTAAAACACATAGCATGTGGTGAATAAAAATACAGCTCCAAGTAAAGTTACCGATAGACGAAGACAAAAGAGGGGATGCCTTCCGGGGTATCCCCAAGGTTAGGCTTTTTGGTGTCCTTGGATTTTACCTTGGGGTGCCTTGGGCATCCCCAAGCTTAGGCTCTTGCACTACTTGTTTCATAATCCATCAAATCCTTACCCAAAACTTGAAAACTTCACAACACAAAACATAACAAAAAATCTCGTGAGCTCCGTTAGCGAAAGAAAACAAAACACCACTTCAAGGTACTGGAATGAACTCATTATTTATTTATATTGGTGTTAAAACTACTGTATTCCAACTTTTCTATGGTTTATAAACTCCATTACTGGCCATATATTCATCAAAATAAGCAAACAACACGCGAAAAACAGAATCTATCAAAAACAGAACAGTCTGTAGTAATCTGTATCAAACGAAAACTTCTGGAACCCCAAAATTTCTAAAATAAATTTCTGGACATGAGGAATTTATCTATTAATCATCTTCAAAAGTAATTAACTAAATAGCACTCTCCAATAAAAAATGGCAGCAAATCTCGTGAGCGCTAAAGTTTCTGTTTTTTTACAGCAAGAATAAAAAGACTTTCCCCAAGTCTTCCCAATGGTTCTACTTGGCTCAAACACTAATTAAACACAAAAGACACAACCAAAACAGAGGCTAGATAAATTATTTATTACTAAATAAGAACAAAAAGCAGGGAATAAACATAAAATTTGGTTGCCTCACAACATGCGCTATCGTTTAACGCCCCTAGCTAGGCATAAAAGCGAGGATAGATCTAGGTATTGCCATGATAATGATAAGGTAAATCACGAAAAATCATCTCATACTCCCTACGTTCAGAAGAAAGTTTTGTTTGTGGCAAGCAAAAGTAATCAAAAGGGCTAAATTTAATGGGACAAAAGTCCCCAAGAACAAGCTCGGGAGGTATTGGTTCCTCCTTTGGCCTCTCATATTGCACAACCAATTCATCATTATAAGCATTCTTTTGGCAAAAAGTCATGAGTCTTTGTTAAAGGGAAAAACCCAACCCATTATTCTGGATAGCAAAATTATCATTAAATTCAGAGATCCTATCAACAAGAACATCGGTAGGAACCTTTTTTCTAAGGTTTTCATTAAAAGCAACATGATCTAAGGATCGTAAACGCATAATGTATTCTTGATAAAAAGGATTGCTTCTATGGGAGGACGGCCGGCATCCACCCTATAATGCGCAAAAATTTCATTGGCCTCTTTTATTATAAATCTGAACTCATGAGCTAAAAAGATGGTTGCTGCTCGCTTAACAGAAGAATGCTCAATATTAGAAAATTCTAGGAAAATCCTTTGTATGGAAGGATGCATATGTAAAAATTGCCATTAAAGTTCAACTATGAGCAAAGATATAGCATCCGAGAGACTACTAGTTTTATGAAGAATAGACCCGCTCATGGTGGGCAAAGCACCGGCACAAGTAAAGAAATCTTGAATAACTCCCTTCCCATTAATATTACCGCTACCAATCTGAAACCTTTTAGTGTGTAAAATAGTAGGATTTTCAAAAGGATCGTCAATAGAATCAAAGTTTTCGATATTATTATCCTTATCAACGATAACCTCCCCAGTTTCAGACATGAGGGCAACAAATTGCAAAAATAATGAGCACACACAAGGCAGGAAGGGAAAAATAAGGCGAACGAGAAAGAGGGCGAATAAAACGGCAAGGGTGAAGTGGGGGAGAGGAAAACGAGAGGCAAATGGAAAATAATGTAATGTGAAGGATAAGAGTTGTGATGGGTACTTGGTATGTCTTGACTTGGTGTAGATCTCCCGGGCAACGGCGCCAGAAATCCTTCTTGCTACCTCTTGAGCATGCTTTGGTTTTCCCTTGAAGAGGAAAGGGTGATGCAGCAAAGCAGCGTAAGTATTTCCCTCAGTTTTTGAGAACCAAGGTATCAATCCAGTAGGAGACCACGCGCGAGTCACCTCGTACCTACACAAACAAATAAGAACCTCGCAACCAACACGATAAAGGGGTTGTCAATCCCTTCATGGCCACTTGCAAAAGTGAGATCTGATAAAGATAATAATAATAAGATAAATATTTTTGGTATTTTTATGATGTAGATCGAAAGTAAAGATTGCAAAAAAAACGGCGTCAGAAATAGCTAGTTGGCGGGAGATTAATATGTTGGAAGATAGACCCGGGGGCCATAGGTTTCACTAGTGGCTTCTCTCAAGATAGCATAAGTATTATGGTGGGTGAACAAATTACTGTCGAGCAATTGATAGAATTGAGCATAGTTGTGAGAATATCTAGGTATGATCATGTATATAGGCATCACGTCCATGACAAGTAGACCGACTCCTGCCTGCATCTACTACTATTACTCCACACATTGACCGCTATCCAGCATGCGTCTAGAGTATTAAGTTCATAAGAACGGAGTAACGCTTTAAGAAAGATGACATGATTTAGAGGGAAAAACTCATGCAATATGATATAAACCCCATCTTTTTATCCTCGATGCAACAATACAATATGTGTCATTTCCCCTACTGTCACTGGGATCAAGCACCGCAAGATTGAACCCAAAGCTAAGCACTTATCCCATTGGAAGAAAGATCAATCTAGTAGGCCAAACCAAACTGAAAATTCGAAGCGACTTGCAAAGATAACCAATCATACATAAAAGAATTCAGAGAAGATTCAAATATTGTTCATAGATAATCTTGATCATAAACCCACAATTCATCGGATCTCGACAAACACACCGCAAAAGAAGATTACATCGAATAGATCTCCAAGAGAATCTAGGAGAACTTTGTATTGAGATCCAAAGAGAGAGAAGAAGCCATCTAGCTAATAACTATGGACCCGAAGCTCTAAGGTAAACTACTCACACATCATCGGAGAGGCTATGGTGTTGATGTACAAGCCCTCCGTGATCAATGCCCCCTCCAGCGGAGCGCCGGGAAAGGCCTCAAGATGGGATCTTACGGGTATAGAAGGTTGCGGCGGTGGAATTAGGTTTTCATGGTGCCATCTGATGCTTTCTGTGTACGTAGGTATATGTAGGAGGAAGAAGTAGGTCGGTGGAGTCACGAGGGGGCCACGAGGGTGGAGGGCACGCCCAGGGGGGTAGGCGCGCCCCCTGCCTCGTGGCTTCCTCGTTGGTTGCTTGACGTCCACTCCAAGTCCTCTGGATCACGTTTGTTGCAAAAATCACGCTCCCGAAGGTTTCATTCCGTTTGGACTCCGATTGATATTCTTTTTCTGCGAAACACTGAAATAGGCAAAAAAATAGCAATTTGGGATGGGCCCCTGGTTAATAGGTTAGTCCCAAAAATAATATAAAAGTGTATAAATAAGCCCATTAAACATCCAAAACAGAATATATAATAGCATGGAACAATCAAAAATTATAGATACGTTGGAGACGTATCATCGACTACATGACAGTTCACCATATTTGGGCCTAATAGAATGCATTGTGGAGTAGCAGTTAGATGGTGGGTTGCGAGATTGACTGAAGCTTAAACCCTAGTTTATGCGCTATTTCGTAAGGGACCGATTGGATCCAAAAGTTTAATGCTATGGTTAGAATTTATTATTAATACTTTTCTCATAAGTAGGAGGTTTGTTCAAGTAAGAACAGCACCTAAGCACCGGTCCACCCACATATCAAATTATGAAAGTAGTGAACACAAATCAAACCAACATGATGAAAGTGACTAGATGAAATTCCTGTGTACCCTCAAGAACGCTTTGCTCATCATAAGAGATCGTTTTGGCCTGTACTTTGCCTCAAAAGGATTGGGCTACCTTGCTGCACTTTTATTACTACTATTGTTATTTGCTTGTTACAAATTATCTTGCTATCAAACTACTCGCTACTTACAATTTCAACACTTGCAGATAATACCTTACTAAAAACCACTTGTCATTTCCTCCTGCTCCTTGTTGGGTTCAACACTCTTACTTATCAAAAAGAGCTACAATTGATCCCCTATACTTGTGGGTCATCAGCGGCTGGCCGTAGGAGAGGGGCTGATAGGGCGCCGCATAGGGCTGCGGCAAGCGCGTAGAACGCCTGGTGAGACGGAGGCCGGGCGCCGAGAATACCCGGGGCAGGGGCACGGGGAACCGGCATGGAGTCGGCGTGCACGACGCCAGTCCAAGGGTTCTGGTCGGTGTACCACGGGGCTGGCTGGTACTATTGCTGCTGTGGGCGGGCTGCTCCTCCCTGAGTGCCCTGGCCCTGCTGCTACTTGCGGCCCCTGTTAGCGGCAGGCTGGGGCGGCAGGAAGGGGGCGGCCAGCGCCTACTGAGGGCCGGCGACGGCACCTGGCCCCCGCAGGTGCTGTCGGATTTCGGGTTCCGGCAGACCCTTGAGGTTCGAACACTGGGGTGCGCGCGGAGATTTCGCCTCCTACCTACCTGCACCCCTCCGCCGCGCTAAGATCTAAGCTACGGAAAGAACAACACAAGAGACACAGGGTTTATACTGGTTCGGGCCACTGTTGTGGTGTAATACCCTACTCTAGTGTGTGTTGTGGTGGATTGCCGCTTGGGCTGATGATGATGATCGATACAAGGAAGAACAGCCTCGCGAGGGTCTGTTCTTGGCTGGGGGGATGAACTGCTGGGAGGAGTCCAGTCACCCTTCTCTCTCTCTCTGATTTTGATCTTCTCTTCTTCGTCCTTCGCCTCTACCTACCTACCCTGTGGGTGGCTGGTCCTATTTATAGAGGCCCTGGTCCTCTTCCCAAATATCGAGCGGGAAGGGAGCCAACAATGGCGGGCTAATTTGAAGGGGGACAGCTAGTACCAGCTATCCTGACAAAAGTAGTCTTCGCCTGTACAAAGCTCTGGTGGTGACGCCGTCTTGGGCTCCACGATGACCTCCGTCTTGTAGTCCTCCTGGTCTTGGTCTTGTTGCACCGAAATGGCAACCTTTGCCTGATGCCTCGGTACTCCGCGGCTGCGCTTGCCCCCTTTGCACCAAAGAGGAAAGGAGGACACTGCGCGGGCTGGCGCCCGCCTGGCGCCTTTGGTTGTCATGGCTTGCGTCACGGGCACCTCGTGAGGTATCCCACCTTGATCTCTCCGCCTCCTCGCGGGCCAGCCTGATGAGGCCGTGCCTGAGGAAGCTTCACGTTGTCCGCCCCACGAGGCTTGGCCCCTCACGAGGGTCTTGGGTCTATGTTGGTGAAGATGGGTCGTGCTGGGCCCCCCTTTGAGCCACGCCGCAGGCCGCAGGCAGGCAAGTCTAGGGACCCCCGTTCCCAGAACGCCGACAGTAGCCCCCGGGCCCAAGGCGCGCCCGGACTTGGCCGTGCAGGGAGGCGGAAGGGCAAGAGCGAAGCGCCGCGGACCCTAACAGCCTGCGGCCTTGGGTGCCGCGTGGCGGTTGATTGGACGTGGGCGTCTCCACTTCCCCATGGCGCCTCGGAAACTGCACGGATTGGACAAGTCCCTGCATGTAAAGCGGTTGGCCCTCGCTGGTCATAAGTACGGAACGGCGCGCGCCCTTCCAGTCCATCCTTCCTTGCTTCTCCTTCTTCCCGGTCCTTTCTCCGTCTTGCTGCGATGGCTTCGATCCGCCGGTTCTCGACGGCGGAGAAGGGAAAGGCTCCCCGAGAGGAACCAGACTCGCTCCTGCCGAAGAAACGGCTCGTCCTCCACGGCCTGGGCGAGGGGGGCCATCAGGTGGTGTCGAGGCCTTGGTGCGAGCGAGCACCGCCGGGGTTCCCGATTCCCTTGTACGCCCACATCGAGGGCCCTGAAGGAGCTGATGCTGATCGCCACGGGCGGCGCCGCCGTCGGCGCCGACGGGTCACGAAGGTGTGGGTCGTCCCCCCTGGGGTCCACACCGAGAGCTCCTCCCGAGAGTTTGTGTTCCACGCCGCCATGCCTCCTCAATCCTGGATTCGCCTTCCTCCCTTCTTCGCCTCCATCATCCCGCAGGGAGAGCCCCTGGAGCTTTGGCTGCAGCACGCCCGCTGCAGCAACCTCGCGACCGAGGCAGAGGTCGCGGTCGTTGCCCTGGGCGAGGTCTTCATGACTCGGGGCTGGAGCGAAATCGCCCGGGTTTGCAGGACAAGAGGCGCCTTCACGATCCACTTGGAGTATGACGGTGCTTCGGTGATGTTCTTCAAGGTCTTCGATGCGAACGGGCGCCGGCTGGAGTCCTGCCCCGGGAGAGGTGGCCGGGACCCTACTGCGGCGAGGACTGGGCCCGCCGACCGCTCCCTTGGTGGCTCCTCAGGCGGTGGAGGCGTCAGAGGTTCCAGCGACTCCGGCGAGCTCTTTGCGGCTCCGGAGACGAGCGACGACAGCTACGAGCCCCCGAGCCGGCGCCGCTCCTGGAGCAGGGCGGGCTCGTCAGGCCGCCGCCGACTCTGATCTGGATGGGGTTGGTGCCGGTGCTTGACGGCCCACTGTTGATGATGGCGTCTTTTGCAAGGGCGCGCGTAGTTAGTGTCCCTTTAGGATCTGTTCCCTGCGAGGAATCAAAGACGCGTCCCGTGGGGGCTTGTAAGGTGCATGTGATCCTGTTTTATTAATATAACCCTTGTCGTAGAATTGTGCAAGTTGCTCATTCCGTTTTAGCTCAGTCCTCCCTTTCGAACCTCACGAGGGCTTGGTGCTCTGCGCCGACAGGTCCCAGTCCCAAGGCGGCTTCAGCCGTCGCTGGTATGCCAGGTCACGATGCCGTGGTCAAGGCCAGGAGGTGAGCGACCCGGGGTCCGTTAAGAGCCCCTGAGTCGCGATGCTCAGCAGGTCCCCTTTGGCGCTCAAGCAGTCGTCATTCGGTGAGAAAGGAGAGCGGCGTCGCTAACACGGGATTGCATTAGGTGCGGGGATGGTGCCACGGTAGCTGGCGCTTCCGGGTGATGACTTATCTCGAGAATCAGGGGCCGCTCTCTCGTGTGTCGCCGGGTTCGTGCATCGGCAGGCGTGAGGTTTCTCGGCGAGGTCCTCGTGTGTCCCTCCCCTCTCCCCTTTGCTCCCCTTTCTGCTCTACGTCCTCGGGTCCCAGCCCTCGAGCGAGTCTCAGCCGTCGCTGGTATGCCAGGTCGCGATGCCGTGGACAAAGCCAGAGGGTGAGGGCTGGAGAGCCAATAGGAGCCCTGAGTCGCGATGCTAAGGCACCCCCCCCTTTAACGTGCAAGCGGTTCGCGCGGATGAGAGTGAAGGAGACACCGCAAGGGCCTCACCTAACGCAGCTCCTTTAAGAGATCCTGTAGACCCATCAGAGAAAGAACGAGGGGTTGCCACGACAATTGACAGTCAGCCGTTGGTTGCTTCCGAGGGCTAATGAGGCACTGAAGGCTTGACGAGGTGGTGCCATGCGGGGCTGCCGCAGCCAGAGCTCAGCCATTCAGGTTTGTCGGCGTTGCAGGGACGGACCCATGCACAAGCGTCGTGCCGTTTGGGAGCAGTTCCGTCAGTTGAGCGGGCAACTAGGTCAAGCACATTAGCCGCGAAGGAGTGGATTCATTCAAATAGATGCTAGGAAGGCAGACATCGCTGGGTCAGGCCCGAGCGACTTGGGGATCATGCAGCCCGAGGGGCGCCCCCAACAAGGTAAGCTAACAACATGAAATAAAGGATACACGCCGCAGGGACGGACCCACGCGGTCTGGGAATAATGCAGCCCTGGGGGGCGCTCCCAGCTGGAAGTGAAAACTTGAAAGACGTCACCTGATGCCGTTGAGGACGAAGGGGTGTTGGTGTAGCAGACTCGGTGGGCTGCGGAAGCCGATCCTCACGAGCCCCTAGGCCCAGGGGCCTCGGGAGGCTCCAGAGGCGCTGGCGGCTCCTCGCAGACCATCTCCATCTCCACCAGGGCTGCGGAACGCCTGGCCTCTTGTGCCTCCGTGACGCCCCTCATGAGGCGCTGGTACGTGGCAGCCGTGTTTGGCAAGCCGTAAGGCATGTGAACGTAGATGTGGGGTGGACCTCCGCATCGCCCCACTCGCGAGGGCCAGAGGCGCTCCAGAGAGGCGACTCGGTTGAGCCCTGGTATGTCGATGCAGACGCGCAGCCCGCCATCCTCACCTGGATGGGGAGCCACTGCTGGTAGGCGGCCGCCGCCTTTCATGACTCTTGACTCCTGTAGCTCCTGAATGGCCTTGCTGACGAACTCCTAAGGGTTTGGCTCTCCTTGCCTTACTCCTTCTTGAGGGAAACGTGCGTCGAAACACGCCTCCATGTGGTGCCCAAGCGCCTCCCTCGTGACCTTAGCCAGGTCGGTGGCCCTCCAGGGGAGAGCCCCCAAGCCCTGCCTGAGGAGGGCACCAGGCGCGCTTTCCTATGCGATGGGCAGGCGCTGGCCCAGAGGGGCTTGCCTCCCGAGGGGCCGGGCTGGACGATGTCTTCTTCTTCTTGGGGGCGGTCTCGGGAAGCCTCCTGCTTCCGCAATCCGGGTCTTCCAGTGACGCGACCTGAAAGGCACGTTCCAGGGAACACACCGCGTCCTTCTCTTCACAGGGCACCGTGATGACTCCGCCACTTCCTGGCATCTTGAAGACGTTGTAGCCGTGGTGAGTTACGGCCATGAACTTGGCCAGCGCTGGGTACCCAAGGATGGCGTTGTGCGGCAGGCGAATGTGAGCGACGTCGAAGTCGATGAGCTCGGTGCGGTAGTTGTCGCGTGCCTCGAAGGTGACAGGGAGGCGGACCTGCCCAATTGGAACCGTGGAGCCATCGGTGATTCCGGAAAAAGGCTTGGTTGGCTGAAGCTGGCTATAGGGCACTTGGAGATTGTTGAATGTTTCCACGGACAGGACGTTGAGCCCTGCCCCGTCATCAATGAGGGTCCTGGTGACCACCACATTGCTGATGATTGGGGAATAAAGCATCGGGAGGACTCCAGCTGTAACCGCACACTTGAGCTGATCTGCTGAGCTGAACGTGATGGCGCACGCCGACCACCTGAGAGGGCGCGTGGCTTCGAGCTTGGGGAGGACTGCATTCACTTCGCGGGCAAATTGCTTGAAGATGCGTTGAGAGGCTGGGGCTTGAGCCCCGCCCAGGATGCAGGCGATCGCGCGCGGCTCCTGGAAGCCCCCAGCCCCCTCGTCTTGGTGGCAGTCCTCGTTTCTCCTTGGCTGCGGCGGCAGCGGAGGGAGGCCTGCGTTGCCTTGCGGGCGATCCTCGCGAGGCTGATCCCTCCAGTCTCCCTCGCGAGGCGGGTCTTGCCAGCGATCCTCGCGAGGTTGATCGCGCCACCCTTGGCGCGGGCCACGGTCTTCCCAGCGTCCTGCGTTCCTTCCTCCTCCTCGACCGTAGCCCCGGTCACCGCGGTCGGGGCGACGGCTGATCCTTCCTTCTTGCACGGCTCGGAGCTCTTGACATTCATTGGTGTTGTGGGTGTGGAGGTCGTGGTACACACAGTACCGGCTGCCCTTGGATGGTTCGGGATGATCTCTGCCCCGCTTGGTGTCTGGTTTTGCCGCGAGCACGGCAGCCCCCTTGTGCTTCACATCCTTGGCCTTGGGCTTCTTCTCTTCTGGGTCTGCAGCAGGTAGCTCGAGGAGGGAGAGACGCCCTTCCTCAGCCCTGGTGCACTTGGTTGCCAAGTTGAACAGCTCCAAGGAAGTGCACAGGTCTTCATGCATCGCCAGCTCCTCCTTCATCTTGACATCGCACACGCCGTCGGAGAAGGCCGAGATGATGGCCTCCTCAGTCACCTTGGGAATCTTGAGGCGTGCATTGTTGAAGCACTGGATGTACTTTTGCATGGTCTCCCTGGGTTGTTGCTTGATGCGGCGCATGTCGCTCACAGTGGGTGGTCGGTCGCGAGTACCTTGGAAGTTGACGAAGAAGCGGGTGCGCGTCTCGTCCCAGGAGGAGATCGTGCCTGGAGCCAGGTTCAGGAGCCAGGTGCGGGCCCCATCCTCGAGCGCCATGGGAAACCAGTTCGCCATGACCTTCTCGTCTCCATTGGTAGCTTTGATGCCCATCTCGTAGAGCTGGAGGAACTCCGCAGGGTCAGCCGTGCCATTGTAACGAGGAGGCAGGTCTGGCTTGAACTTGCCGGGCCACGCGACGCTGCGTAGCTCGGTGGTGAAGGCACGGCAGCCTGCTATGGCCACGAGAGGCCTTGGGTGACGGAGAGCTTGGTCTTGCATGTCCCTACGCACTGCAGCTGGGAGCAGCGCGGGGTCTTGACGTGCGGGAGCAAGAGCATGGTCACGACGTGCTGGAGCAGGGAGCGCCCGGGCAGCTTCTTGCGGGCAAGGGACTTCTTGGCAGCTCTATTCTTGCCGCGCTGGCACCTGACGGAGCGGGTTCCACCCAGGGACCACGCGCCTTGGAGCCATGGCGCCTTCTTAAGGAGGAGGCGGCCGGGGAGCCGCCGGGGCCTCGTCGCCCGCGCGGGGCGGGGTGTGGTGCAGCGGAACGGACGGCGCAGGAGAGCCCCCTGCGGCGTGGACGAGCTCGGCGACGCGGTCGAGCCATTCTTCATAGACGTCGTCGACGGGACGGTAGCGCAGGAGCTCGTTTGCCGCGATGAGCGCAGCTCGAGCCTCCATGGGTGCGCGGAGCGCGCAGGATGAAGAACCAGCTGGGGTGAGCGAGGGAGTTGCGGTGCGGCCGTCTTGTTGCACGGACGGATGCTGAGACGATGCTTGTGTTGGGGAACGTTGTAGAAAACAAAAAATTTCCTACGGTTTCACCAAGATCCATCTATGAGTTCATCTAGCAACGAGTGATTGGATTGCATCTACATACCTTTGTAGATCACGCGCGGAAGCGTTCAAAAAACGGGGATGAGGAAGTCATACTCGACGTGATCCAAATCACCGGAGATCCTAGCGCCGAACGGACGGCACCTCCGTGTTCAACACACGTACGGTCAGCATGACGTCTCCTCCTTCTTGATCCAGCAAGGGGGAAGGAGAGTTTTATGAAGATCCAGCAGCACGACGGCATGGTGGTGGATGCAGGGGTCACCGCAGTAGGGCTTTGCCGTTCTACTACGAGAGGGAGAGGTGTAGCAGGGGAGAGGGAGGCGCCAAGACTCAAGGGTGCGGCTGCCCCTCCCTCCCCCCTTTATATAGGCTCCCCTAGGGGGGCGCTGGCCCTAGGAGATGGGATCTCCTAGGGGGGCGGCGGCCAAGGGTGGAGTAGCCCCCAAGGCAAGTGGGGCGCCCCCCACCCTAGGGTTTCCAACCCTAGGCGCAGGGGGTGTGTTGTGGTTTTGTCACGGCAGATGTCCTAGAGAAAGGACTTAGTCGTGGAGCCATCGCTACGGGTTAGCTTGAAGGGGTTAAAGCGGACACAAGGACGCAAGAGAGTTTATACTAGTTCGGCCCCTTCAATGAAGGTAAAAGCCTACGTCTAGTTGTGATGGAATTGATGGGTGTTTCGATGACTAGGGAGCAAATAAGCTTCGCCTATGTCTCGAGTTGTTGTCCGTCCTTGAACCGCCGCCGGGTCGTCCCCTTATATACATGGGTGACGCCCGTCGGTTTACAGAGTCCCGATACCGGCTCATAGATGCGTCCGGTTCGGTCTCCACTATTCCTAACTTATAACACAAGTTACATACCGACGCCGGTTTATAGCTATAGGCCTTAAACCGATTATGGGCCTTTAGCCCTCATCTGCCCTCATGGGCTTTTATCATACTCAACTACTAATGAAGTTAACCCGGCCTGTCCTGGTCGGTTTACGCCCAGTAGTAATATCCCCAACATTAGGCCCCAAATTGATTTGAACAGGTTCATGTCAATCCTTAGCAAAAATCTTCATCTTCAACATCTTCTTGTATTTTGTTGAACCACCGTGATGTCATCTTCTCTGCTCGCGGTAGACCGGTGTGATGTCACTGGTTATAAAGAACCTTATCCCATTAACAAGCCTGCGACAATTAAGGCCACAACTTCATTTCCAAATTCGCGGCTCCTTGATTCTCGCGCCTGACATATACCTTTCTTTATAAATAGGACCGAAGGGTCATTTCCTTTTTCTTTCCGTCCGACCCCTTCTACTTCATCTTCCTCGCGTTGCCCAGCTTCAGAGCTCCGCCGCCACCGTCGACCTCTGCATCAACCTTGGCCGCTGCATCAACCAAAGCACACTAGAGCATCGCGGCGACCTTCCGCTTCTTCCTCGTTCGTCGAAGTTCATCGAGACTCTGGCGTTGTTCTTCCTTTGTTTCTTCTTTAGCCCATGAATAAAACTTCAAACCTGATGTATTCCCCGCAATGGCTTATCTTCTATTACCAAAGCAAACCTTTATGCGCATAAAACATTGATCTGGTCCCTTGTGAATTGCTTTGAGATCAACCTTTTAGGTCTAAATCCTTTTATTTTCCTGTCTTACGGTAGATCCAAAATTTCACTGCGACCTTATGAAATCTGTTTTTACCTTGCTTAGTCATTCTTGCCTTAGATCTGTATCCTCTTTACCACATAGGCAGTTCACCTTTGAAAAAGCAATCTATCATATATCATTAGTCCCCTTGTTGAACCGCCGTGATGTTGTTGCTTCATAAACTCTGGTTTAGATAGATCTGCTTCCGGTTTAACATTGCACATATCAATGTACTTTGTAGATTTCATCATGGCCAAGCAAGTGTATGAGTGCAATTGGGTCCCTTCTCGCGTCACAGAGGATCAACTGGACGATTTAGTCCTGATTGGCGCCTTGGGCAGCAAAGACACCGTCCATTGGAGGGCTCCTGGCAAAGAATGCCCCCCCACACCTCGAGAAGGAGAGGTTGTTGTTTTCGTAGACCACTTAGCCCGGGGTTTTAAACCGCCCGGTTCTAAATTCTACCGGGATGTTCTAGCTGATTTCCAACTCCATCCGCAAGACACTGGCCCCAACTCTGTTACAAATATGTGCCACTTCCAAGTGCTCTGTGAGGTGTTCTTTCAAGAGGAGCCCACTGTGGAATTATTCAGAGATCTTTTCCATATAAACCGCCGTACTGAGTTTACTGATGGCTCTAATACGGAGTTGGGTGGCATGGCGATTTAAAAAAGGAAAGAGGTCACATACCCTCACGCCAAGCTGCACAGTCACCCCAAGGAGTGGAATCAGACATGGTTCTACTGCAAAGACACCTCCCCTACTGGTGAGAATCCCTTGCCTGGCTTTCGTCCGGAGCGGCTCAGCAATACCCATCCTTTTCCTCAACGATTGAGTGCCCAGGAGAGAAGCAAATATGCTCCTCAGCTGTCAAAGCTCAGAGCCTTTATGGCCAACGGTTTAACAGGGGTTGACCTTGCTCGCTGTTGGATATCATGGAGCATACTGCCCCTTAGTCAGCGCTCCGGTTTGATGTGCGAATATACTGATAGTGTGGATGACCCACTGCGACATTCAAGACTCCAGCTCTCCGGTGAAGAAATCATAGAAGCTGTGCGTAAGATACTAAATGAACCGGAGCACATCTGCGCTAGAACCGGCCTGCTTCCCTTCTGTGCTACCAACAAACCGCCAGCTGTAAGACTTTGATTTTTCTCTTTGCTGAATCTGTTATTGATATGTCTAGTCATTGTTTTTAATATCAGTGTATGCATAATCAGGGCGATGATCCGTTTTGGAGCAAAAAGCTGCCGCAGGAGAAACCAGAGAAAACAGATAAACCGGAAAGAGCAACCTGGCAAAAAACTAAAGCTGTGAAGAAGACTGCCCACCGGAAAAGAACCACTGCATCTTCTAATCCGGCCCCTGATGACGAGGTGGATAATCCGGACTTTGAGGTAGAGCTTGACTCACTTGGTTTATTTTTCATGCATCTTATTGATGATGATATTTGTCAGGATGATGCCGAAGCCAGCCATGCGGATGTTGCAGAGGTAATTATTCTCTCTTCCGATTTAGAAACTTTGCCTTCACAAAAAATCCGTCTGGCAAACCGGAAAGTTAATTTTCTCATCCTATTGCTTATTTGGATCCTAAACTTCTTATGAAGACTCAACAACATGAAGCTCGCCGCACCACCCGGCACAGCGGCCACGTAGTTACCTCCGTCAGTTTACCGAACAGTCCGGTTCGGAAACATCATTCCGAGGTCTCTAATTCGCTTGTCAGTGCTTGTCCTAAAGTGGGCTGCTTTCGTCAACCTCTTAATCCGCCTGACTCCGATTATCAGGTTATTTCCCACTCATCTTCTGGCGAGTCATCGGCTACTCAGCTCCCACCGCTCAAAACGGTGCTTGGGTAAGCTATATTTATTGTGATGTTTGCAGTATATTGCCTTAGAACATATGTTGTATTTAATTTTGTTATTCTTCTCAGGGCCAAACCTAGGCCGAGCAAGAAGGCCCGCCTGGATAAAGCGGCTGAAGAAGATGTCATTCTTGAACCAGGCACCACACCCAATCTTGAAGCGGCTATTCCTGAGGATATTCCCAATGATCCACCGCAACCAGATGATGATCTTACTGCTGAGGAAAGGCCTACTGATACCTTAGGTCCTATCCATCAGCCCACAGGTTCCCTCCGGGTTGAAAGCTCCACCGGTTCCGCAAAACCTACTGACAAGCCAACAGCTCCAGTGCAAACCGGCGGTACCAATGATGATGAAGTTGTCATTACTGGCACTGGCCATACTGAGCCAAGCAATCCTGTCGCTTTATCCAAACATTCTGCCAAGGAAGAATTAGCTGCTTTTGGCAAAGGCAAGTGGAATGCTGATCTGATGGCTTACGCTGCTCTGAACGCCCAAGATATCCATTCTGGCTATCTGAACCGGCTATATACCAGCCGTGACTATGAAGCCGGTCTGGTTAACATGATGAAGGATAAATATGAGGTAACTTCCATATGCTCCTTCCTGCTTGTATGCTTTCATTCTTGCTGACTCTCCTAGCCCCTAAGGGCCGATTTGGAATATTCTTTCAAACCGGGACTTAATAATATGAATCTTGATGCTTTGAAATTTGTTGATGTAGTCCCCAAGGGCCGGTTCAACTTAGTGTAGTTAAAACGGTACTTTAAGTAATTGAAACTGCCGCATCAGAATACATATGATCAAATAGCCATTAGCCCCCAAGTGCCAAGTTGAATACTTGTATTGAGCTTGGGACTTTGTAAACAATTGAAAGATGAAGATCGAATATGCATTAGCCCCCAAGTGCTAAGCGCATAACTTGTTATGTGGTTGGTACTTGAATCCTTCTACCGATTTGTTGAAACATATATCTGTATGCCTGCAGGCGGAGCTGAAGGCGAAAGAAAGCCAAGTCATCGATCTGCAAGAAAACCTGAAAACCCAACAGGCTGAAACCTCAAAGGCAAAAGAGGAATTGGCCAGTGCCTTAAGCGCCATGGAACAACTTAAGGAGAACTTCAAGAAGAAACGGGCGGATTGGGCCACTGAAAAATCCGCTTTGATCAAACGAGCAGACGATGCCGAGGCTGCACTAAAACCAGTGACGGATGAACTGACCAGCATAAAGCGGCACGTTCATGCCATGACCCCTGCTATCTTTGGTAAGCCAGCTTGCGTTCTGAATTGGTTCTGCCTTCTTACAGAGTCGCCGGTTTATTAACCTTTTATGGTATTTCAGGAACACGCATTGGTCACTTGGGGTCAGTTGTGCGGAAGAAATTGAAAGCCGCCTATACCTTGGTTGAACAATTGTATACTGGTGCCCAGCGGATCATCTGTACCGCGTCTCATAACAAACCGGCGCCCACTTTGATTCAAGATACTTTGATGAAACTATCAGTGCTTCCTGCCCGGGTTGAAGAGCTGAAGAAATCTGCTGCTCGAACCAGTGCAATCAATGCTTTAATCCGGGTAAAAGTCTGGGTGCCGTATTTTGATCCTACTGAAGCGGCTCAGGGTTATCCTAGTTTGAAGGAAGACGGGTCATAATTTGGTGAAGCGGATCTGCGAGCCATAAACCGGGAGGTACGTCCGCTAGCTTGTCAACTGGCTGAGGAAGCAGATTTGTCTCATTATCAAGCCCAATATAATAGCCAGAACAAGCGAATAGCTGCACCAATCCATGAATCGGAAAACCTGATCCCTCCAATCCGTAGGCATACTTACGCTCCCGATATTGACCCATCTTCGCTAATCCATGACGAAGCTGTTTTTCAAGCATTGATGGGAATCGACTGGACAACTGTGGATTTCCAGCCACTGGGTAGAGAAACGGAAGCTAAAGCGGCGCAGGATGACCCACAACCATCAGGCCAGGCTGGTGGCCAAGCTTAAACCGGTAGCCGGTTTTAAAATTGTCTCTCCTTCGTGAAAAACAATTATGTTATTATGGGCACCATGTTGCCTTGTAATAGGCTAGCTGATACATGTTGATATGCCTTCGTGCATAACTTGTTCTTCCTATGGTAATGAACTTTCCAAAATACTTTCTGAAATAAGAAATTCGTTAAGTGCCACCGCGGTTGTACCGTCAGGCGGAATATGATGTTTGTATATATAAAGTCAAAATATCCAAAACAAAATTTTAAGTATATGATCAAAAAATTTGAGATACATAATACCTGCCACCGTTGAGTGTGAAGTTGGCTTGGCCAACCTTGAAGCGGAGTTTTTGCAAACCCACACTGTTGGAGGAAATAACAACTCCTGTATATGTATATGACACTGGTTACCATGTAAACCATGCCAGGTTATAATGAACACCGTGTTACTCCATAAGAGGATGTTAACAACAAGGATCAAACCGGACAAATAGTCTCCGGATTGACGTGAACTGTGTTCCGTCAATTGATTGGTTAAAAAACTTTGTCGGTTTAAAGAACACAATAAAAAAAACCCCTTCCAAGAAAAGTATGAAGCAAAAGTAACAACAAAAACGTTTGCCAAAAAAGATTTATTTAAGCTGATCAAATGGCGTAACCATGGCCAAACACGACCAAGCTCCCGTTAGGTGTAACTATGGTTCTAGTTAGCCAGGTCCCCAAGTGATTCTTGTGGCATTTATGCCGACCAAATGGCATGGTCATGGTTCGGGTTCGACCAAGCCCCCAAGTGATTCTGTGGCCTTAGGCCGATCAAGAGGCATGACTGGTTCAGACATGACCAAGTCCCCAAGTGATCTGGTGGCTTTCGCCTATCAAGAGGCATGGTATTGGTTCGGACACGACCAATCCTCCAAGTGATATAACACGATGCTTTTAGTAAAGCGAACTCAAGGGGTAAACCGGAGGCTGCTTTAGAGCAACTCCGTGTAACCCCACATCATGTAAAAAGAACAGATACCCCGCTTTAGCTGAGGTTCCGGTTTATTATACTTAATCATAATATATACATTGTATGTACATAAGTATAGCCAATGGCTCAGGTATAGTAAGGCCGAAGATGAGCTATATTCCGCGGCCTGTTAGTCTCCTCCTCTGATGTACGTGAGTCGTTATGCTCTCGAATATCGATCAGATAGTATGACCCGTTGTGCAGATTCTTGCTGACCACGAAAGGCCCCTCCCAAGGTGGGGATAGCTTATGCATATCAGTCTGATCTTGGATGAGCCGAAGCACCAAATCTCCTTCCTGGAAGGCTCTGGTTCTGACTCGGCGACTATGATAATGACGAAGATCCTGCTGGTAAATCACCGACCGGGCGGCTGCGATGTCACGCTCTTCATCCAACCGGTCCAAAGCATCTTGCCGTGCTGTCTCGTTGTCCGCTTCAACATAAGCCGTGACACGAGGTGAGTCATGACGGATATCGCTGTGGAGAACCACCTCCGCTCCATAAACCATGAAGAACGGTGTGTATCCTGTTGATCTGTTGGGTGTTGTATTGATGCTCCATAACACAGATGGTAATTCTTCTACCCAACAACCCGGCGTTCTATGCAAAGGAACCATGAGCCGGGGCTTGATGCCTCTCAAGATCTCTTGATTAGTTTTTTCTGCTTGACCATTGGACTGTGGATGTGCCACTGATGAAACGTTGAGCCGGATGTGCTCCCGTTCGCAGAACTCCTTCATAGCACCTTTGGACAAATTGGTACCATTATCTGTGATAATACTGTGCGGAAAGCCAAACCGGAAAATCACCTTTTTGATGAACTGAACCGTCGTGGCCGCATCACACTTGCTAACAGGTTCTACCTCCACCCACTTTGTAAACTTGTCCACCGCCACCAGGAGGTGGGTCTTCTTATCTTTGGACCTTTTGAAAGGCCCAACCATATCCAGCCCCCAAGTCGCAAACGGCCAAGTAATTGGAATCATCCTCAATTCTTGAGCCGGTACATGAGCATGTCTTGAAAACCTTTGGCAACCATCACATCGTCTGACCAGATCCTTCGCATCAGCATGAGCAGTTAACCAATAGAAACCATGGCGAAACGCTTTAGCCACCAGAGACTTTGAACCGGCGTGGTGACCACAATCTCCTTCGTGGATCTCACGCAAAATTTCACGGCCTTCTTCAGGAGACACGCAACATTGAAAAGCTCCTGATACACTGCAATGATGCAACTCACCGTTGATGACAGCCATGAACTTGGATCGCCGGATTATCTGCCGGGCCAGAATCTCATCTTCTGGCAACTCGCCCCGGTTCTTGTATGCCAGGTAAGGAAGCGTCCAATCCGGAATAACATGAAGAACTGCCACCAATTGAGCCTCCGGATCAGGAATGGCCAAATCCTCTTCACCAGGGATCTTCACCGACGGGTTGTGCAGCACATCCAGAAAAACATTGGATGGGACCGGTTTGCGCTGAGAGCCCAGCCGGCTTAAAGCGTCTGCCGCTTCATTTTTCCGCCGGTCCACGTGGTCCACCTGATAGCCTCTGAAATAACCTGCAACAATATCCACCTCACGATGATATGCTGCCATGAGTGGGTCCTTGGAGTTCCAAGTTACAAACACTTGCTGAGCCACAAGGTCCGAATCACCGAAGCACTTAACTCGACTTAGATTCATCTCCTTAGCCATCCGAAGACCATGGAGCAAGGCTTCATACTCAGCTACATTGTTAGTACAAGGGAACATTAAACGGAGAACATAACAAAACTTATCACCTCGTGGGGAAGATAATACGACTCCAGCCCCCGAGCCTTCCAACTGCCTGGATCCGTCAAAATGGATGGTCCAATACGTATGATCCGGCTTTTCTTCAGGTGCTTGCATTTCCGTCCAATCATTGATGAAATCAACAAGTGCTTGAGACTTAACCGCTGTCCGAGGCACATATTTCAAACCGTACGGCCCCAGCTCTATAGCCCACTTTGCAATCCGGCCAGTTGCTTCCTGGTTCTGAATGATATCTCCCAAAGGAGCAGAACTGACCACCGTAATTGGGTGCCCTTGGAAGTATTGCTTAAGCTTCCGGCTTGCCATAAAAACTCCGTACACCAGCTTCTGCCAGTGCGGATACCTTTGCTTGGACTCAATGAGTACCTCGCTGATATAATAGACCGGACGTTGAACCGGATGCTCCTTACCTGCCTCCTTTCGTTCCACCACAATAGCCACGCTGACCGCACGAGCATTAGCAGCAACATATAGCAGTAACGGCTCCTTGTCAATGGGAGCGGCGAGCACAGGCGGATTGGCCAATTGCCGCTTTAAGTCCTCAAATGCTTCATCAGCAGCAGAACTCCAGACGAACTGATCCGTCTTCTTCAACATTTGATACAAAGGGATCATCTTCTCACCAAGGCGGCTGATAAACCGGCTTAATGCGGCAATCCGGCCTGCCAGGCGTTGAACATCATTGATACACTTCGGTTTAGCCAGGGAGGTGATGGCTGTGATCTTCTCCGGATTAGCCTCAATTCCCCTGTTGGACACCAGAAAACCCAATAACTTGCCCGCCGATACACCAAAGACACACTTGTCCGGATTAAGCATCATCTTGTATGTCCTTAGGTTATCAAAGGTTTCCTTCAAATCATCAACCAGAGTCTCCTTCTCCCTGGATTTAACCACGATATCATCCACGTAAGCATGTACATTACGGCCAATCTGCTTGTGAAGACAATTTTGTACACACCGTTGATAAGTTGCCTGGGCACTTTTGAGCCCAAAGGGCATAGACACATAGCAGAAGGCTCCAAAGGGAGTTATGAATGGCGTCTTCTCCTGGTCCTTAACTGCCATTTTGATCTGATGATAGCCAGAATATGCATCCAAAAAACTTAAATGCTCACAACCCGCCGTAGCATCAATGATTTGATCAATACGGGGGAGGGCAAAAGGATATGCTGGACAAGCCTTATTAAGATCTGTGTAATCCACACACATACGCTAGGTGCCATTTTTCTTAAGGACTAGCACCGGATTGACAAGCCACTCAGGGTGAAAAACTTCAACAATAAAACCAGCTGCTAAGAGCCTGGCTACCTCTTCTCCAATCGCCTTGCGTCTTTCTTCATTAAACTGGCGGAGGAACTGTTTCACTGGTTTGTATTTAGGATCCACGTTAAGTGTGTGCTCAGCGAGTTGCCTCGGTACACATGGCATGTCAGAGGGCTTCCATGCAAAAATGTCCTGATTCTCACGGATGAACTCGATGAGCGCGCTTTCCTATTTCGGATCCAAATTAGCACTAATGCTGAATTGCTTGGACGAATCGCCAGGTACGAAGTCAACAAACTTAGTTTCTGCTGCCGATTTGATCTTTAGGGCCGGATCATGCTCCGTAGTTGGCTTCTTCAACGGAGTCATGTCCGCCGGATCAACATTGTCTTTATAGTACTTCAACTCCTCGGTGGCACAAACCGACTCTGCATAAGCCGCATCTCCTTCCCCGCATTCCAAAGCGATTTTGCAGCTTCCATGAACCGTTATTGTCCCCTTGTGACCCAGAATCTTGAGCTGCAAATACACATAACAGGGCCGAGCCATAAATTTGGCGTATGTCGGACGCCTAAACAGGGCATGATATGGACTTTGGATTTTCACCACTTCAAACGTTAATGTCTCCGACCTAGAATCATGATCATCCCCAAAGGCCACTTCAAGAGCTATCTTACCAACGGGATATGCTGATCTGCCAGGTACTACACCGTGGAATACTGTATTTGACGGTTTGAGATTCTTATCTGTTAGTCCCATACGACAGAAGGTCTCATAGTATAGGATATTAATGCTGCTCCCTCCATCCATGAGCACCTTGGTGAACTTATAACCTCCCACCTGAGGCGCCACCACCAGAGCCAACTGACCCAGATTATCAACCTGGAGTGGGTGATCCTCTCTGCTCCATATGATTGGTTGTTCAGACCAACGTAAATAACGGGGTGTGGCCGGTTCAATAGAGTTGATTGCCCGCCTCTGAACCTTCCGGTCTCGCTTGTCCAGGCTAGTGGTAAAGACATGGTACTGCCCATTACTCAACTGCTTTGGGTTGCTTTGGTAACCTGACTGTTGCTGCTGTTGGTTGTAACCACCCTGGTTGTTCTGACTATTTTGACCATTATGTCCGCCCGGATTACCATTAAATCCTGAACCGGAACTTCCTCCACCGTAACCCGGCCCAGACCCTGAGCCATCGCCAGATCCGTGATCATACCGGAAATTATTAGAATTCTTGAACTCCTGCATAATAAAGCAATCCTTCCAAAGGTGGTTTGCTGGCTCCTCCTTCGTCCCATGTCTTGGACAGGGCTGGCTTAGCAGATAGTTCAGGCGGTTTGGGTTGGGGTTGGGCGCTCCACTACGATTTTTTGGCCTACCCTTGCGCCGCTGACCATTGTCCTGTACGTTGGTATTAGCCACAAAATCCATGTTGCCATCCGCTTTACGCTTGCCTCCTCCGCCATTGCCTACCCAGTGATGCTGCTGACCTTTGGAGCTGTTGTTCTTCTTCCCCTTCCCTGTCTTGTCATCATCAGATTCGGGATCCTTGGTACTATCAGAATCAGCATATTTTACCAAAGCGGCCATGAGGGTCCCCATGTCGGTGCAATGACGCTTCATCCGTCCCAATTTCAACTTCAGGGGCCCAAACCGGCAGTTGCCTTTTAGGGTTAATAATGCGGTGTCAGCGTTGATGCGGTCTGAGGAGTGCAACACTTGTGAAACCCGGTGTACCCAATGAGTCGTTGACTCTCCTTCCTCCTAGACGCATGCAGCTAAGTCCACTATCGACATAGGCTGTTTACAGGTATCCTTGAAATTGTTGATAAACCGGGCTCGTAATTGGGCCCATGAACTGATAGAATTAGCGGGCAAGATTTTTAACCAAGTATGGGCCGTTCCTTCAAGCATCATGGTGAAGTATTTCGCACACGCCGTGTCATCCACATCAAGCATCTCCATGGCCATCTCATAGCTCTCTACCCATGTCTCTGGTGGTTGATCCACCGTATAATTTGGTACCTTGCGTGGGCCTTTGAAATCCTTGGGCAGGCGCACGTTGCGTAAAGCGGGGACGAGGCAAGGCACCCCCAAAGAACTAGAAGTAACACCAGGTTCGATCGAAATGGTTGGACGAACCGGCGTGAGCTGCCGAGCCTGATGTTGTGCGGCTAACTCGGCCTCCCTACGCGCTCGGGCCCGGTTCACCACTTCCTGAGCGTCATCAGCACCACCAGTCGGGTTGTTACCACGGGGTGCTCCACGTCGTTCATTACTCGACACTGCTGGTTCATCCATATGTCTGCTATAGCTCCGGCTTGGACGGGGAGTCGAGTGGATCCGGTCGCGGCTGTACGAGTACGCCTCCTGTTGGGCCAAAGCTGTCCTCAGAAGTTCCTTGACCTGTCGCATCTCTACTGCCTGCGGCGAGTCACCTTCAACTGGAATGGCCTCCAGTCGTGTAGCAGTGGCAACAAGATTGTCCATTGGGTTGGAGTAGTGACCCGGAGGTGTTAAAGCATCCCGAGGTATAACGGTGTTTTGACGAGGCGGGTCCATCTGACGGGGCTGAACCGGTGCATCGGTCCCAGGGGCTTCTGCCCGGTTCCCCTCCAGCGGATTACTAGCTCTTGGTCCTGGAGTGTTGAAAAGGTCTCTGGCCTCGAAAACCGGAGGTAAGCGGGACCGGTGCTTCCTCCTCATGACTTCATGCGACGCGCTCTGATCCAACATAAGCCTGTAGGCATGTGCGTCTAAAGCGAACCGCTCTGCGGCCATCCTGGTGTCCTCAGCTGCCAGATCTGTTTTGGCCTGGGTGATTTGTTCCTTTACCTTTTCAATCTCCGTGTTGTGAGCGTTCTGATCTGGCAGATTAACTTCTGCCATAAGCACAGCCAACGCATCAAATAGTTCTGATAGAACCTGAGCCGGTGGGCGCACAGGGCCTCCCGCCCCGGCAACCGTTGCCGCTGCTGAACCGGAGATTGTTGCCGCGGCTGTCGAAGAGTGAAGCGCTGCTTGTGTTCCGGTCATGAATATTCCAACCCGGTTAGGCAGATCAGAGGGGTCCGGAATACTGTTGCCATCGGAACAGCTCTCAATCCGGCCATCTTGTAGCTGATAAAGAGATTCGGTTTCTCTGGTCAAAGATTCGTCACTGGAATGAACGGCAGTCGCCCCGGGAAGCTCCGATCCATCCTCATAACTCCCTCCATGGATCATTCCCACGAAGGCATGCTTCATGGCTGGTTTAACCCGGGCGGATCGCGCACGCTGAGCCGTCTCGACGAGGTCGATGCAGATGTCCGGCTCAGGGCCCGGTTCACCGATCTTGCCAATGAAAACGTGAATGCTACCAAAGGGGACCCGGTACCCGTACTCAATTGAGCCGGCCTCGGGGCCCCAGCCTGCGTCTTCGATGTAGAGTTTGCCGTGACGACTCTTAGTCATCCGGCCTACAGCGTAGCCCTCGAGTCCTTTAAAGCGGCCCTCCAAGAACCGGAAACCATCGTGCGATATCCCCATGGTGGGCGCCAACTGTCGTGGTTTTGTCACGGCAGATGTCCTAGAGAAAGGACTTAGTCGTGGAGCCATTTCTATGGGTTAGCTTGAAGGGGTTAAAGCGGACACAAGGACGCAAGAGAGTTTATACTAGTTCAGCCCCTTCAATGAAGGTAAAAGCCTACGTCTAGTTGTGATGGAATTGATGGGTGTTTCGACGACTAGGGAGCAAATAAGCTTCGCCTATGTCTCGAGTTGTTGTCCATCCTTGAACCGCCGCCGGGTCGTCCCCTTATATACATGGGTGACGCCCGTCGGTTTACAGAGTCCCGATACCGGCTCATAGATGCGTCCGGTTCGGTCTCCACTATTCCTAACTTATAACACAAGTTACATACCGACGCCGGTTTATAGCTATAGGCCTTAAACCGATTATGGTCCTTTAGCCCTCATCTGCCCTCATGGGCTTTTATCATACTCAACTACTGATGAAGTTAACCCGGCCTGTCCTGGCCGGTTTACGCCCAGTAGTAATATCCCCAACAGGGTGGGCCAAGGGGGGCGCACCAGCCCACTATGGGCTGGTTCCCCTCCCCACTTTAGCCCATGGGGCCCTCCGGGATGGGTGGCCCCACCCGGTGGACCCCCGGGACCCTTCCGGTGGTCCCGGTACAATACCGGTGACCCCCGAAACTCTCCCGATGGCCGAAACTGCACTTCCTATATATAATTCTTCACCTCCGGACCATTCCGGAACTCCTCATGACGTCCGGGATCTCATCCGGGACTCCGAACAACTTTCGGGTTACTGCATATTATATTTCTACAACCCTAGCGTCACCGAACCTTAAGTGTGTAGACCCTACGGGTTCGGGAGACATGTAGACATGACCGAGATGGCTCTCCGGTCAATAACCAACAGTGGGATCTAGATACCCATGTTGGCTCCCACATGCTCCTAGATGATCTCATCGGATGAACCACGATGTCGAGGATTCAAGCAACCCCGTATACAATTCCCTTTGTCAATCGGTATGTTACTTGCCCGAGATTCGATTGTTGATATCCCAATACCTCGTTCAATCTCGTTACCGGCAAGTCACTTTACTCGTACCGTAATGCATGATCCCGTGACCAGACACTTGGTCACTTTGAGCTCATTATGATGATGCATTACCGAGTGGGCCCAGAGATACCTCTCTGTTATACGGAGTGACAAATCCCAGTCTTGATCCGTGTCAACCCAATAGACACTTTCGGAGATACCCGTAGTATACCTTTATAGTCACCCAGTTACGTTGTGACATTTGGTACACCCAAAGCACTCCTACGGCATCCGGGAGTTACACGATCTCATGGTCTAAGGAAAAGATACTTGACATTGGAAAAACTCTAGCAAACGAACTATACGATCTTGTGCTATGTTTAGGATTGGGTCTTGTCCATCACATCATTCTCCTAATGATGTGATCTCATTATCAATGACATCCAATGTCCATAGTCAGGAAACCATGACTATCTATTGATCAACGAGCTAGTCAACTAGAGGCTTACTAGGGACATGTTGGTGTCTATGTATTCACACATGTATTACGATTTCCGGATAACACAATTATAGCATGAATAAAAGACAATTATCATGAACAAGGAAATATAATAATAATCCTTTTATTATTGCCTCTAGGGCATATTTCCAACAATCTCCCACTTGCACTAGAGTCAATAATCTAGTTACATTGTGATGAATCGAACACCCATGGAATTCTGGTGTTGATCATGTTTTGCTCTAGGGAGAGGTTTAGTCAACGGATCTGCTACATTCAGGTCCGTATGTACTTTACAAATATCTATGTCTCCATCTTGAACATTTTCACGAATGGATTTGAAGCGACGCTTGATGTGCATGGTCTTCTTGTGAAACCTGGGCTCCTTGGCAAGTGCAATAGCTCCAGTGTTGTCACAGAAGAGTTTGATCGGCCCCGACGCATTGGGTATGACTCCTAGGTCGGTGATGAACTCCTTCACCCAAATTGCTTCATGCGCTGCCTCCGAGGCTGCCATGTACTCCGCTTCACATGTAGATCCCGCCACGACGCTCTGCTTGCAACTGCACCAGCTTACTGCCCCACCATTCAAAATATACACGTATTCGGTTTGTGACTTAGAGTCATCCAGATCTGTGTCGAAGCTAGCGTCAACGTAACCCTTCACGACGAGCTCTTCGTCACCTCTATAAACGAGAAACATTTCCTTAGTCCTTTTCAAGTACTTAAGGATATTCTTGACCGCTGTCCAGTGTTCCTTGCCGGGATTACTTTGGTACCTACCTACCAAACTTACGGCAAGGTTATATCAGGTCTGGTACATAGCATGGCATACATAATAGAACCTATGGCTGAGGCGTAGGGGATGACACTCATCTCTTCAATATCTTCTACTGTGGTCAGACATTGAGCTGAGCTCAATTTCACACCTTGTAACACAGGCAAGAACCCCTTCTTAGACTAATCCATATTGAACTTCTTCAATATCTTATCAAGGTATGTGCTTTGTGAAAGACCTATGAGGCGTCTTGATCTATCTCTATAGATCTTGATGCCTAATATATAAGCAGCTTCTCCAAGGTTCTTCATTGAAAAACTCTTATTCAAGTAGGCCTTAATGTTGTCCAAAAGCTCTATATCATTTCCCATCAAAAGTATGTCATCTACATATAATATGAGAAATGCTACAGAGCTCCCACTCACTTTCTTGTAAACGCAGGCTTCTCCATAAGTCTGTGTAAATCCAAACTCTTTGATCATCTCATCAAAGCGAATGTTCCAACTCCGAGATGCTTGCACCAGCCCATAAATCGAGCGTTGGAGCTTGCACACCTTGTCAGCATTCTTAGGATCGACAAAACCTTCCGGCTGCATCATATACAATTCTTCCTTAAGGAAACCATTAAGGAATGCCGTTTTGACGTCCATTTTCCATATCTCATAATCATAGAATGCGGCAATTGCTAACATGATTCGGAAGGACTTCAGCTTCACTACCGGTGAGAAAGTCTCATCGTAGTCAACCCCCTGAACTTGTCGATAACCCTTAGCGACAAGACGAGCTTTATAGATGGTCACATTACCATCCGCGTCTGTCTTCTTCTTCAACATCCATTTATTTTCTATGGCTCGCCGCTCAACAGGCAAGTCAGTCAAAGTCCATACTTTGTTTTCATACATGGATCCTATCTCAGATTTCATGGCTTCCAGCCATTTGTCAGAATCCGGGCCCGCCATCGCTTCTTCATAGTTTGAAGGTTCACCATTGTCTAACAACATCATTTTCAAGACAGGCTTGCCATACCACTCTGGTGCGGAACATGTCCTTGTGGACCTACGAAGTTCAGTAGCAACTTGATCTGAAGTTTCATGATTATCATCATTAACTTCCTCTCTAGTCGGTGCAGGCACCTCAGGAACATTTTCTTGAGTTGCGCCATTTTCCGGTTCAAGAGGTAATACTTCATCAAGTCCTACTTTCCTCCCACTTACTTCTTTTGAGAGAAACTCCTTCTCTAGAAAGGATCCATTCTTGGCAACAAAGATCTTGCCTTCGGATCTGAGGTAGAAGGTATACCCAACAGTTTCTTTAGGGTATCCTATGAAGACGCATTTTTCCGACTTGGGTTCGAGCTTTTCAGGTTGAAGTTTCTTGACATAAGCATCGCATCCCCAAAATTTTAGAAACGACAGCTTAGGTTTCTTCCCAAACCATAATTCATACGGTGTCGTCTCAATGGATTTCGGCGGAGCCCTATTTAAAGTGAATGCGGCAGTCTCTAAAGCATAGCCCCAAAATGATAGCGGTAAATCGGTAAGAGACATCATAGATCGCACCATATCTAATAGAGTGCGATTACGACGTTCGGACACACCATTATGCTGAGGTGTTCCAGGCGGCATGAGTTGTGAAACTATTCCACATTTTCTTAAGTGTGTGCCAAATTCGTGACTCAAGTATTCTCCTCCACGATCTGATCGCATGAACTTGATTTTCCTGTCACGTTGATTCTCAACCTCACTCTGAAATTCCTTGAACTTTTCAAAGGTCTCAGACTTGTGTTTCATTAAATAGACATACCCATATCTACTCAAGTCATCAGTGAGGGTGAGAACATAACGATAACCACCGCGAGCCTCAACACTCATTGGACCGCACACATCAGTATGTATGATTTCCAATAAGTTGGTTGCTCGCTCCATTGTTCCTGAGAACGGAGTCTTGGTCATTTTACCCATGAGGCATGGTTCGCATGTGTCAAATGATCCGTAATCAAGAGACTCTAAAAGTCCATCTGCATGGAGCTTCTTCATGCGTTTCACACCTATGTGACCAAGGTGGCAGTGCCACAAGTATGTGGGACTATCATTATCAACCTTACATCTTTTGGTACTCACACTATGAATATGTGTAGCATTACGCTCGAGATTCATTAAGAATAAACCATTCACCATCGGAGCATGACCATAAAACATATCTCTCATATAAATAGAACAACCATTATTCTCGGATTTAAATGAGTAGCCATCTCGTATTAAACGAGATCCTGATACAATGTCCATGCTCAAACTTGGCACTAAATAACAATTATTGAGGTTCAAAACTAATCCCGTAGGTAAATGTAGAGGTAGCGTGCCGACGGCGATCACATCGACCTTGGAACCATTCCCGACGCGCATCGTCATCTCGCCCTTTGCCAGTCTCCGCTTATTCCACAGCTCCTACTTTGAGTTACAAATGTGAGCAACTGCACCGGTATCAAATACCCAGGAGTTAATACGAGTACTGGTAAGGTACACATCAATTACATGTGTATCACATATACCTTTCGTTTTGCCAGCCTTCTTGTCCGCTAAGTATTTGGGGCAGTTCTGCTTCCAGTGACCACTTTCCTTGCAATAAAAGCACTCAGTCTCGGTCTTGGGTCCATTCTTTGGCTTCTTCCCGGCAGCTTGCTTACCGGGCGCGGCAACTCCCTTGCCGTCCTTCTTGAAGTTCTTCTTACCCTTGCCCCTTTTTGAACTTAGTGGTTTTATTCACCATCAACACTTGATGTTCCTTTTTGACTTCTACCTCTGCTGATTTCAGCATTGCAAATACTTCAGGAATGGTCTTTTCCATCCCCTGCATATTGAAGTTCATCACAAAGCTCTTGTAGCTCGGTGGAAGCGACTGAAGGATTCTGTCAATGACCGCGTCATCCGGGAGATTAACTCCCAGCTGAGTCAAGCGGTTATGTAACCCAGACATAGTGAGTATGTGCTCACTGACAGAACTGTTTTCCTCCATCTTACAGCTGAAGAACTTGTCGGAGACTTCATATATCTCGACCCGGGCATGAGCATGAAAAACCATTTTCAGCTCTTTGAACATCTCATATGCTCCGTGTCTCTCAAAACGCTTTTGGAGCCCCGGCTCTAAGCTGTAAAGCATGCCGCACTGAACGAGGGAGTAATCATCGGTACATGTCTGCCAAGCGTTCATAACGTCTTGTTCTGCAGGGAGAACAGGTGCTTCACCTAGCGGTGCTTGTAGGACATAATCTCTCTTGGCAGCTATGAGGATGATCCTCAGGTTCCGGACCCAGTCCGTATAGTTGCTGCCATCGTCTTTCAGCTTGGTTTTCTCTAGGAACGTGTTGAAGTTGAGGAAAACGTTGGCCATTTGATCTACAATACATGTTGTAAAGATTTTAGACTAAGTTCATGATAATTAAGTTCATCTAAATCAAATTATTCAATGAACTCCCACTCAGATAGACATCCCTCCAGTCATCTAAGTATAACATGATCCGAGTTAACTAGGCCGTGTCCAATCATCACGTGAGACGGACTAGCCAACATCGGTGAACGTCTTCATGTTGATCGTATCTTCTATACGACTCATGCTCGACCTTTCGGTCTTCTGTGTTCCGAGGCCATGTCTGTACATGCTAGGCTCGTCAAGTCAACCTAAGTGTTTGCATGTGTAAATCTGTCTTACACCCATTGTATGTGAACGTTGGAATCTATCACACCCGATCATCACGTGGTGCTTCGAAACAACGAACTGTCGCAACGGTGCACAGTTAGGGGGAACACTTTCTTGAAATTATTGAGGGATCATCTTATTTACTACCATCGTTCTAAGTAAACAAGATGCAAAAACATGATAAACATCACATGCAATCAAATAATAATAGTGACATGATATGGCCAATATCACACAGCTCCTTTGATCTCCATCTTGGGGCTACATGATCATCTTGTCACCGGCATGACACCATGATCTCCATCATCATGATCTCCATCATCGTGTCTCCATGAAGTTGCTCGCCAACTATTACTTCTACTACTAAGGCTAACACGTTTAGCAATAAAGTAAAGTAATTTACATGGCGTTTCTCAATGACACGCAGGTCATACAAAAAATAAAGACAACTCCTATGGCTCATGCCGGTTGTCATACTCATCGACATGCAAGTCGTGATTCCTATTACAATAGCATGAACATCTCATACATCACATATATATCATTCATCATTCATCACAACTTTGGCCATATCACATCACAAAACACTTGCTGCAAAAACAAGTTAGACGTCCTCTAATTGATGTTGCAAGTTTTTACGTGGCTGCAATAGGGTTCTAGCAAGAACATTTTCTTACCTACGTGAAAGCCACAACGTGATTTGTCAACTTCTATTTACCCTTCATAAGGACCCTTTTCATCGAATCCGCTCCAACTAAAGTGGGAGAGACAGACACCCGCCAGCCACCTTATGCAACTAGTGCATGTCAGTCGGTGGAACCGGTCTCACGTAAGCGTACGTGTAAGGTTGGTCCGGGCCACTTCATCCCACAATACCGTTGAAGCAAAATAAGACTAGTAGCGGCAAGAAAGTTGACAACATCTACGCCCACAACAAATTGTGTTCTACTCGTGCAAAAAGAACTACGCATAGACCTAGCTCATGATGCCACTATTGGGGAACGTTGCAGAAAAAAAAATTCCTATGGTTTCACCAAGATCCATCTATGAGTTCATCTAGTAACGAGTGATTGGATTGCATCTACATACCTTTGTAGATCACGCGCGGAAGCGTTCAAAGAACGGGGATGAGGAAGTCGTACTCGACGTGATCCAAATCACCGGAGATCCTAGCGCCGAACGGACGGCACCTCCGTGTTCAACACACGTACGGTCAGCGTGACGTCTCCTCCTTCTTGATCCAGCAAGGGGGGAGGAGATGTTGATGAAGATCCAGTAGCACGACGGCGTGGTGGTGGATGCAGGGGTCACCGCAGCAGGGCTTCGCCATTCTACTACGAGAGGGAGAGGTGTAGCAGGGGAGAGGGAGGCGCCAAGACTCAAGGGTGCGGCTGACCCTCCCTCCCCCCCTTTATATAGGCTCCCCTAGGGGGGCGCCGGCCCTAGGAGATGGGATCTCCTAGGGGGCGGCGGCCAAGGGTGGAGTAGCCCCCAAGGCAAGTGGGGCGCCCCCCACCCTAGGGTTTCCAACCCTAGGCGCAGGGGGTGGGCCAAGGGGGGCACACCAGCCCACTATGGGCTGGTTCCCCTCCCCACTTTAGCCCATGGGGCCCTCCGGGATGGGTGGCCCCACCCGGTGGACCCCCGGGACCCTTCCGGTGGTCCCGGTACAATACCGGTGACCCCCGAAACTCTCCCGATGGCCGAAACTGCACTTCCTATATATAATTCTTCACCTCCGGACCATTCCGAAACTCCTCATGACGTCCGGGATCTCATCCGGGACTCCGAACAACTTTCGGGTTACTGCATATTATATTTCTACAACCCTAGCGTCACCGAACCTTAAGTGCGTAGACCCTACGGGTTCGGGAGACATGTAGACATGACCGAGATGGCTCTCCGGTCAATAACCAACAGTGGGATCTAGATACCCATGTTGGCTCCCACATGCTCCTAGATGATCTCATCGGATGAACCACAATGTCGAGGATTCAAGCAACCCCGTATACAATTCCCTTTGTCAATCGGTATGTTACTTGCCCGAGATTCGATCATCGGTATCCCAATACCTCGTTCAATCTCGTTACCGGCAAGTCACTTTACACATACCGTAATGCATGATCCCGTGACCAGACACTTGGTCACTTTGAGCTCATTATGATGATGCATTACTGAGTGGGCCCAGAGATACCTCTCCGTTATACGGAGTGACAAATCCCAGTGTTGATCCGTGTCAACCCAACAGACACTTTCGGAGATACCCGTAGTATACCTTTATAGTCACCCAGTTACGTTGTGACGTTTGGTACATCCAAAGCACTCCTACGGCATCCGGGAGTTACACGATCTCATGGTCTAAGGAAAAGATACTTGACATTGGAAAAACTCTAGCAAACGAACTATACGATCTTGTGCTATGTTTAGGATTGGGTCTTGTCCATCCCATCATTCTCCTAATGATGTGATCTTGTTATCAATGACATCCAATGTCCATAGTCAGGAAATCATGACTATCTGTTGATCAACGAGCTAGTCAACTAGAGGCTTACTAGGGACATGTTGGTGTCTATGTATTCACACATGTATTACGATTTCCGGATAACACAATTATAGCATGAATAAAAGACAATTATCATGAACAAGGAAATATAATAATAATCCTTTTATTATTGCCTCTAGGGCATATTTCCAACAGCTTGCTGCTCGTCCCCCGCCGGGCCGGTGGCGGCGTTGACGGCAGGTGACGGGGAACGGCGAGGACGCCCGCCGACAGGAGCCGTCTGGGCGACGCGGGAAGCGAGAGCGGCCCGGCGCTCGGCGCGGGCCCGACGAGCGTCAGACCTGGGCGCGATGGTCGGAGGAGAACGGGGTGGTGGAAGACGAATTCCGGCGCACCCCTACCTGGTGCGCCAAATGTCGGATTTCAGGTTCCGGCAGACCCTTGAGGTTCGAACACTGGGGTGCACGCGGAGATTTCACCTCCTACCTACCTGCACCACTCCGCCGCGCTAAGATCTAAGCTACGGAAAGAACAACACAAGAGACACAGGGTTTATACTGGTTCGGGCCACCGTTGTGGTGTAATACCCTACTCCAGTGTGTGGTGTGGTGGATTGCCTCTCGGGCTGATGATGATGATCGATACAAGGAAGAACAGCCTCGCGAGGGTCTGTTCTTGGCTGGGGGGATGAACTGCTGGGAGGAGTCCAGTCACCCTTCTCTCTCTCTCTCTGATTTCGATCTTCTCTTCTTCATCCTTCGCCTCTGCCTACCTACCCTGTGGGTGGCTGGTCATATTTATAGAGGCCCTGGTCCTCTTCCCAAATATCGAGCGGGAAGGGAGCCAACAATAGCGGGCTAATTTGAAGGGGGACAGCTAGTGCCAGCTATCCTGACAAAAGTAGTCTTCGCCTGCACAAAGCTCTGGTGGTGACGCCGTCTTGGGCTCCATGATGACCTCCATCTTGCAGTCCTCCTGGTCTTGGTCTTGTTGCACCGAAATGGCAACCTTTGCCTGATACCTCGGTACTCCGCAGCTGCGCTTGCCCCCTTTGCACCAAAGAGGAAAGGAGGACACTGCGCGGGCTGGCGCCCGCCTGGCGCCTTTGGTCATCATGGCTTGCATCACGGGCACCTCGTGAGGTATCCCGCCTTGATCTCTCCGCCTCCTCGCCAGCCAGCCTGATGAGGCCGTGCCTGAGGAAGCTCCGTGCCGTCCGCCCCGCGAGGCTTGACTCCTCGCGAGGGTCTTGGGTCTGTGTTGGTGAAGATGGGCCGTGCTGGACCCCCCTTTGAGCCACGCCGCAGGCCGCAGGCAGGCAAGTCTGGGGACCCCCGTTCCCAGAACGCCGACAGGTGCCGGCGACGAGAGCCATTTGAGTCGCCCAAGTTCGGGCCATCTTCGTCTGGCGCTCCTCCAGCTTAAGGTACGCCACCACCTTAGCGAATGTAGGCTCTGTGATGAAGGTGAGGTTGGAGGCGGCATTTCCAAAGTCCTCGTTGAGGCCGGCGGTGAGGGTGCTAATGAGGAGCTCATCGCCGACCGTCTCGCCAAGCTCCTGGAGCTCGTCGGCTAGCTTTTTGAGGCGCATGCAAAAATCATTGATGGACGAGTCAAGCTGCTAGCACCCGTAAAACTCACCATGGAGGAGGACCTCGCGCTGCAGCTTGTTGTCGGTAAAGAGGCCATTGAGGTTGGTCCAGACGACGTAGGCGTCGTCGTCATCATCGACCACGTTGTGGAAGAGGTCGCTGAAGTGAGACAGAACCAGCGGATGGTGGTGGCGTCGAGGATCATCCACTCCTCTCGTAAATCATGAGACTCGAGTCCACGGTGCCATCGACGTGGCCGTGGAGTAGGTACTCGCGAAACACCAAGGAAAAGTACCGCTTCCAAGCGGAGTAGGAGGCAGGGGATTGATCAAGCAGCACCGGGACGCGCTCATGGATGTTGAGGTCGTGGACGAGACTGATGTCGGGACCGGCGAAGGGGTTGGAAATGGTGGAGGAGGAGGAGCTCATGGCGCGGGTTGGAGGCGGCTAGGCACTACTAGGGAAAACCCTAGTAGTAGCGCGGGTTTTGAGGCTATCAGCAGCGCGGGCAACCGCGCTACCAATAAGGCGCTACAGCTAACTGTTAGTAGTAGCGGTGTTTGCACCCGCGCTACTACTATTGACTATATCAGCAGCGCTTTTCCAGAACACACTGCTATTAGTTAGTTGTAGCGCTTTCCTAGTCCCGCGCTACTGCTATGTGTTTCATCATTTTTCCCCGCTTCCTACCCAGTTTCAGTATCAATAAACTGCAATTTCCAGATACTAGGTACTACCTCCGTTCCAAATTACTCGTCGTGGTTTTAGTTCAATTTCATAAAGCATTATAGGTACTAGGTAGTACTACCTCCGTTCCAAATTACTTGTCGTGGTTTTAGTTCAAATTTGAACTAAAACCACGACGAGTAATTTGGAACAGAAGGAGTACTAGATAACAATTTCATATATAGTCAATATGCATCCTCAAGTAGTACAAGGTGATATCGATGACGATCATCATATATAGTTCTAGATTATATCGATGACGATCACCATATGTAGTTCTACATGATATCGACGATGATAATCATATGTAGTTCTAGATGATATAGCCACACACACATATGTAGTTCTAGATCATATCGACGACGATCATCATCCTGAAGCCTAGGCGGTGGGTGTTCCTGATAGTAATTAGGATGGCATGTCCAACACGAAGATTCTTACCAACGAGGAATCTCTTCCACCCAACCGAGTTTAAGTGTGTGCGACCATCTGTGTTCATGCGGTAAGTACTGGTGGTGACGGAGCCCCTTGCGGTAAGGCATAGTCCAGCTAAGCCTTCTTCATCAGGCTCGATACCACAACTCACAGATAGGTTCTTTGGCAATTTCTGAATAAGAAAAACATATCAATCAATAAATAGCCTCGCACATACTCTTGCAAATATATTTCTATTAAGTATAGATTTCTACACCATCAAAAGACACAGTACTACGCATTTGCACTAATTAAGCATGAATTCTACTAATAAGTATATATAGATTATCTACACTATTAATAGTTCCTTGGATTCTACACTAATAAGCATGTGATCAGACTCTACACTAAAGCATATCATCGACTAGATTCCAAAAGCATATCATTGGACTCTACACTAAGCATATCATCGGATTCACTAAGCATATCATCGGATAATTTGCATTTGTAAGTATAACAATAAAGCATATATATATATATATATCATCAAATTACTACAGTCGGTATAACATACCATTTCATGCTGATCGACCATGCTACTTGTCAGGCGGGTCACGAATGGCACCCCCACAAAGTCATCACGTGACGGAATTATGTCCCATAGGTTGCACACCTCCTCCTTGCTCAGCCTCATTCTTTGAGCTACGATGGCTTCATGAAGTGGGTTCTCATCATTTTCATCGAGTAGGTCCTCATTATCTTCATCATCTTCATCATCTTGCATCAGGTTGAGATAAATGACAGGCAGCTTGGGTCTTTCTGCTCTGAAGAAGAAGCTGATCAACTCACCACCAGTAAGATGCATGCGGGCGAGGAAACAGGCCCATCCATCTCCTCCAATTTGCGACATATTGCGTCCTTTCTCGACCTCCATAGTGTACGCCCCAGGAGGCTCAAATGTCATAGTGTCTCCTGTCAGCTTGTTGAATTTCAATCTCACATTGCATGGGACGATCTGTGTAAAAAAAGCAAAATGACACAATGCGGTAATGCCAACACTAAAAATAAAATAGTTGTTACATTTCATCTAATTTCTTACCGCCACATGACGAAAACTCGACTGGAAGTAGATGTCGAACAGCTTGCCAGTTGCATGGCTGTTGGCGCACCTTGACTTGCACAGTCGACATGATGGTGGTGGTGGTGACGCCATTTTCCTAAAGCAATATGCGCAAAGGATTAACGATCCACTTCACAGGAAAGAAAAACAGTAGCATGTGATATTTTTTGTTCTTCTTCAGTTATATTTTCGTAGTGGAACCCGAACCCAAAAATTAAACAATAAGCTCTCAATTAACTTACTAACACCTTCTATAATACAACCAACAGCTAGCAGGCCAATGCCAAATCAGCCAACAAGACTCACAGACAACAAGTTCTCAATTACCTTACTAACACCTTCTAGAATATCTCTAGATGAAGAGATTCTTCCGTGAGAAGCAATTTCAGGGGCACCTATTGCCAAAAAAACTATTTGGCCCCTACCAAAGGTATAATCCTAAGATCTGTAATAAGTTATCTACCAAATCAAGGTACCACCTACCAAGACACATTTCATCTAATTTGGCCCCTATTGCCTAAGATAACTGATTAAAAAAAACAAGTGGTAAATTTAATTGGGATTAACTTAGCACTTGCAAACTAAATACTTGTACCACCTACCAAAGCATTTCAACTAAATTGGCACCTACATTTTGCAAAAAATAACTTATTACAGAAAAATAAAACATCTAGTCATCCATATGAAATTCGTAAGCCCTCGCTGCATCTAGGTAGGGCAACCCTCGGGGGGTGCTGACGAGGAGGGGGGATGGCATGGTGACCTCAGTCGAGGGTGCTGACGAGGGGAAGGTCGGTGACTTTCCTATGAGAGGGGGCGACGACAGCGGCCGGCGAGGGGATCGAGGGCAGTCGGCCAAAGGCGTCCGGCCAGGGCTCGCGGGCGGCGATAGAGTGGGCGGCGAGAGGGTGGAGGAGCAGCTAGCAGAGGGGCGGCGAGAGGGGGGAGGAGCATTACCTGCGGCGGTGGTGGTGGTGGCGGAGGAGAAACCCTAACCGCAGCTGCAGGCGTCGGGCGGAGGGGGGCGATTGAGGGATGAGCGTGCGGGGGGCCGGGCCGCGTGTTTTGTTTTGCTGTAGCAGTAGCATGGGTACAGGGAGCGCACTACTGCTAAGCCCAATATCAGTAGCGCTTTGTCCTGAAAAAACGCTACTGCTAAGGCTAAGCATGTAAAAACATCAAATATATACATTGGTCATCATTGATTTATTTGTGTAGAATATAAATAGTCAACATGAATCCTCACCGTACCTGTATAGGCACAGGTGAAGATTTATATTGCAGCCACAAATCCTACACATACAGTTCAATGAAGACCAAGTGCTCGAGATAGTTTGAGAAGTAACATATTTAAGGTGGTAAACACCTTGTACGCTTAGCAGTATGAGACTAAACTTAATTAGTTGCAAGAGGGGATGATACTTAGCAGCAGCGACTTTTAAAGAAAAACGCTGCTACTAAATACTTTAGCAGTAGCGTGTCCAGGAGAAGGGCGCTACTACTGTATCCTGAAGGCAACACGGTGGCAATTGTAGTAGTAGCGATCGTTTCACCTAGAGCGCTACTGCTACTGGGCTATTAGTAGCGCGGTCCTCTGAAGCTCGCTACTGCTAATTAGCAGTAGCGTTTGTTTTTAGGGGTTTTTATCAGTTATGCCATCAGTTGTGTCCCATTACTCAGTTTTGCCACTAGAAAATTCAACTGCTCAAAAATGTCATCGCTTCATTAGACACATGCTCAAAAATGCCACTAAACACCATTATTGTGCTCTCAAATCTCTTTTGCCATGTTATAATGACATAAATACCTATAAACCAACATGTCAGCTCTCCCTCTATCTCACTACAATAAAGTATGGGACCCACTTGATCCCAACAGCGTTCTTATTTTCCTGTAAAATTATTCGTTTGGTTACTCCTGACAAGTGGGGCCACACATATCATTGTGAGATAGAGAGAACTGACATGTGGGTCTAGACTTATTTTTGTCATACAACATGGTCAACGGGTTTGGCGTAAAAATAACAATGTCTAATGGCATTTTTGAGCAAACATCTAACAGAACGATGACATTTTTGAGATATCTAATGGCATTTTTGAGCAAGCATCTCACGGATTGATGGCATTTTTGAGCAGTTGTAACTTCTAATGGCAAAACTGAGTAGTGGGACACAACTAGTGGCATAAATGATAAAAACCCTTGTTTTTAAACCTCGCAGCTGCTAAGATTCTGTGTATAAGGATTTCCCTAGTAGTGACGGTTCGGGCGGCGCGGGTGGGGGCTGCTAGGGTTCGGGAGGCGCGGGTGGGGGTTTCGTGGGTGGGAGAGGGCACGAGTTTGGGAGGGAGGTTGCGGAAGCAGGAGGGGTGCAGCGGCGACCGGAGGGAGTGGCGGCGGCGCGGAAGACCGCGGCGGCAGCAGTGACGGGTGGCGACGGAGGGAGGTGGGTGGGGGCAGCGGCCACGGTGGCGCAAGGGCGTGCGGCGGCGACGGCGGCGGTGGGAAAGCGGCGGCGGCGCGGAGGACGCGCGGCGGCGGCGGCGGCTTAGGGTTAGGTCGATCGGCCTGCAATAGACACCACGTAGAATAGACTGTGCAAACACAATGCATTGATCGGTGCACCAAGCACGTATACATAAGTACAAAGGGAGGCCACTACCTCAACTATACAGATAAACTAGGAGGTGAACCCAAGACACAATATACACGTACACATATATTCAACAAATTTGAAGAGACAAAAAAATCCAACACATACCTCTGCTCCGTGGGGCTTTGGGATGCAGATCCAATAAGCCCTCGGAAACAATCTAAGAGAAGCATGAGAGAGACTTCTCCTCTAACACGATGGTAAGTAATCATCCATAATCCCACTTCAATAACCAAACCGCGTATGTTTCGGTCCGTCTCCCAGCACGGCTCCTTACTCGCAAGAAGTTCCTCTCCGAAGAACTATATAAAGCCAGCTCCTCCCAACACTTTAGGTACGAACTTCCTACGGAGCGATAGCAACAGCGTCACCATGAAGACCGGAAAGACCAAGCAGGGCCAAGAATCGTCTAGCCACGGCCAGGCGGCACGTATGACCAAGGGGTGTGCGGCGTTCTTCGTGGGCAACGACGGCGAGGCTCGGCAGCGGTTCGTGGTGTCGGTGACGCTACTCGGGCACCCCGCGATAGTCGAGCTGCTCGCCGAGGCGTGGGAGAAGTACGGGTACGTGCACAAAGGCGCCATTGTCGTCCCCTGCAGTGTGGAGCGGTTCCAGAGGGCGGTCAACGCGGCGAGGGCCCAAGAACGACACCATCACCATCACCACTTCCGACTTCCGCACCTCATCAGGTGCTTTAGGTCGCCGCATGTTGTTGCGTAGGATCGCTACGCGCGCCTTTGCTTCTATGGTTCTACCTAGTTTGTGCGGCCTTTCTTGGTTTTTTTGGTGCGGTGATCGAATTGATAGACACCCCGGTGATCTGAGAAAGCTTAGTATTACGTAATTGTATGTCGTATCTGGTTGATCGAGTCTCCATGAAGCATGCAGATTCTATCTGTAATCGATTGCTATGATGGAGCGTAGTTTTGTAGCCCCAAGATTAATTAATTGACTGGTACTGCACAGTTTTTGTTTGCATATGTGACGAGAATTCAGGGATTGGTCCATTGTTAGTCAAATTATTCTCCAGTTGACTCTGTTTTCTAAGAAATTTGATCAAGCACACTGATTGCTCGATTATAGTAAGGTTAACTTAACGGACTACTCGTGGTTCCAATAGTTTTTTTTCTTGTAGGTAACGTGGTTCCAATAGTTGACTTGAATTTCGATCAAAATGACGACGAAATTCCCTGAATCATTTTTTACTTACTTTTGGTCATGCAGATGCGCCATCAAACTAAAGCCGTAGGAACCACGCTTGAGTATGATCATCGAGGAGGAGCACACTTCTGTTAAAAAGAGTGTGAGCTACCCTCTGGTTAACCCACACACGCCATGGATCTTGATCTAGAATTTGAATTCGGTGGAAGCTTTTCCGCCCAACCTCCCTCACTTCTCAAATCATAGCCAAAACATAACAAATAGCACAATGGCAAGTACACGAATCGAAAGCTAATGGGCCCAGCTTAGGCTGGCCAGCCATTGTGGTAGCCTTACGGGCCTTGTAGACTTCGGATGGCCTTCCTTCTCTCCACCAATAGATGCATTGTCGACAACAACTGGATCAGAAACAACGTCCTCAGATAAGTCACCTCGGTGCTGTCAGGTTCAGAAGCGGTGACATTGGGTATGCCGACATCCCCTTCCTTCAGTCGAGGCTTGTCCCCAAGCCGAGGCACGAGGGAACTGCTGCTTTACTGCCACCAAATCTTCCCATGTCGCATCATCAGGTGAACAATCACTCCATGCAATCAAGCCTTGCACAATAGTGCGGCACCAAGATTGGCGAAAACGCTTCTAAATAATCTTACGAGGAACCTGCAATGAGAGGACGAAGAAGGTAGAACCAGTCAAACCTCATAAACTAGCTTGGAAAAGCATTTCAACTAAGAAATGTGGAAGACTGGATGTATCTTGCTGCCTTCAGGAAGGTCCAGACGATAAACAACTTCGCAAATGCGAGCAAGCACTTTATAGGGACCATAAAACATGAACGAAAGCTTATGATCCGCGCGGTGTACCACCAATGACTGTAGTACGGCTGCAACTTCAGAAACACCAACTCTCCAGGAAGAAATGTTTGATCTGTATATGCTTGCATGCATATTCCTTCATTCGTTGCTGGGTACGAAGGAGTTGTTGTCTGGCAGAGTCATGCAGTACTTGTCTCTCTTCCAACCGAAGTTGAACATCTATTGGCTCCAATGTATCAAAAGCTGAGATGCAAAAATATCTAGGAGAGTGACCATACAGAACTTTAAAGTGAGACTTGCCCACTGTAGAATGTCAATTGTTGTTATACCAAAATTCACACATGGAAAGTTTGTTTTTCCATTTAGTAGATGGGCACTAATAAAACATCTTAGGTAACCTTCCACATGTTGATTCACCCTCTCTGTTTGACCATCAGTAGCAGATGATAGGCAGAGCTCATGTTGAGAGTGGCCCATGTTCTTGTGACCAAACTTTGCCAAAAAGCACTAGCGAAAATTGGATCACCATCAGAGATTATAAGAGCTGGCATACCATGAAGCTTGGAGATATTATCCAGAAAAGTTTCAGCCACTTCTCGAGCAGAGTAAGGATGCTTGAGTGACAAGAAATGCCCATATGAAATAAACTTGTTAATGACCCCCTAGAATACAATCAAACTGGCAAGATGGGGCAGTCCTGTTATACAATCCATGGTAATAGTTGTTGGAAATATGCCCTAGAGGCGATAATGAATTGATTATTATTATATTTCCTTGTTCATGATAATCGTTTATTATCCATGCTAGAATTGTATTGAAAGGAAACTCAGATAAATGTGTGGATACATAGACAACACCATGTCCCTAGTAAGCCTCTAGTTGACTAGCTCGTTGATCAATAGATGGTTACGGTTTCCTGACCATGGACATTAGATGTCATTGATAACGGGATCACATCATTAGGAGAATGATGTGATGGACAAGACCCAATCCTAAGCATAGCACTAGATCGTGTAGTTCGTATGCTAAAGCTTTTCTAATGTCAAGTATCATTTCCTTAGACCATGAGATTGTGCAACTCCCGGATACCGTAGGAGTGCTTTGGGTGTGCCAAACGTCACAACGTAACTGGGTGACTATAAAGGTGCACTACGGGTATCTCCGAAAATGTCTGTTGGGTTGGCACGAATCGAGACTGGGATTTGTCACTCCGTGTGACGGAGAGGTATCTCTGGGCCCACTCGGTAGGACATTATCATAATGTGCACAATGTGATCAAGGAGTTGATCACGGGATGACGTGTTACGGAACGAGTAAAGAGACTTGCCGGTAACGAGATTGAACAAGGTATCGGGATACCGACGATCGAATCTCGGGCAAGTATCGTACCGCTAGACAAAGGGAATTGTATACGGGATTGATTAAGTCCTTGACATCGTGGTTCATCCGATGAGATCATCGTGGAACATGTAGGAGCCAACATGGGTATCCAGATCCCGCTGTTGGTTATTGACCGGAGAACGTCTCGGTCATGTCTGCATGTCTCCCGAACCCGTAGGGTCTACACACTTAAGGTTCGATGACGCTAGGGTTATAAAGGAAGCTCGTATGTGGTTACCGAATGTTGTTCGGAGTCCCGAATGAGATCCCGGACGTCACGAGGAGTTCCGGAATGGACCGGAGGTAAAGATTGATATATTGGACGAAGGGTTTTGGAGTCCGGGAGTGTTCCGGAGGTACCGGGTGATGACCAGCATGACCGAAAGGTGTTTCGGGAGCCCCGGCAAGTGTTGGGGGGGCTTCATGGGCCAAGGGAAGGGGGCAAACCAGCCCACTAAGGGGCTGTGCGCCCCCCTCACCTAATCCCACGTGACCAGGGGGTTTGGGGCGCCCCATCTAGGGTTCCCACCTCCTGGCTTGGGGGCCAAGTCACCCAAGGGGGAGATCCCATCTGCCCTGGCCGCCGCCCCCCTAGGGGAAACCCTAGGGCGCCTCCCCCTCCCCCTTGCCCCTATATATAGTTGAGGTCTTGGGGCTGCACAGAACACGAGATGAGTTCCTCTCCTCTATATGACGCAGCCCTGCATCTCTCCTTCCTCCTCTCCCGCGGTGCTTGACGAAGCCCTGTAGGATAGCCACGCTCCTCCATCACCACCACGCCATTGTGCTGCTGCTGGATGGAGTCTTCCTCAACCTCTCCCTCTCTCCTTGCTGGATCAAGGCACGGGAGACGTCCCCGGGCTGTACGTGTGTTGAACACGGAGGTGCCGTCCGTTCGGCACTAGGATCTCCGGTGATTTGGATCACGACGAGTACGACTCCTTCAACCCCGTTCTCTTGAACGCTTCCGCTTAGCGATCTACAAGGGTATGTAGATGCACTCTCCTTCCCCTCGTTGCTGGTTTCTCCATAGATAGATCTTGGTGACACGTAGGAAAATTTTGAATTTCTGCTACGTAACCTAACAGTGGCATCATGAGCTAGGTCTATGCGTAGTTACTATGCACGAGTAGAACACAAAGTAGTTGTGGGCGTTGATTTTGTTCAATATGCTTACCGTTACTAGTCCAATCTTGTTTCGACGGCATCGTGGGATGAAGCGGCCCGGACCAACCTTACACATACGCTTACGTGAGACCGGTTCCACCGACTGACATGCACTAGTTGCATAAGGTGGCTGGCGGGTGTCTGTCTCTCCCACTTTAGTCGGAACGGATTCGATGAAAAGGGTCCTTATGAAGGGTAAATAGCAATTGGCATATCACGTTGTGGTTTTTGCGTAGGTAAGAAACGTTCTTGCTAGAAACCCATAGCAGCCACGTAAAACATGCAAACAGCAATTAGAGGACGTCTAACTTGTTTTTACAGGGTATGCTATGTGATGTGATATGGCCAAAGGATGTGATGAATGATATATGTGATGTATGAGATTGATCATGTTCTTGTAATAGGAATCACGACTTGCATGTCGATGAGTATGACAACCGGTAGGAGACATAGGAGTTGTCTTAATTTATTTATGACCTGCGTGTCAACATAAACGTCATGTAATTACTTTACTTTATTGCTAACCGTTAGCTGTAGTAGTAGAAGTAATAGATGACATGACAACTTCAAGAAGACACGATGATGGAGATCATGGTGTCATGCCGGTGATGTTGATGATCATGGAGCCCCGAAGATGGAGATCAAAAGGAGCAATATGATATTGGCCATATCATGTCACTATTTGATTGCATGTGATGTTTATCATGTTTATACATCTTATTTGCTTAGAACGACGGTAGTAAATAAGATGATCCCTCATTAAAATTTCAAGAAAGTGTTCCCCCTAACTGTGCACCGTTGCGACAGTTCGTTGTTTCAATGCACCACGTGATGATCGGGTGTTTGATTCAAACGTTCACATACAACGGATGTAAGACAGATTTACACATGCAAACACTTAGGTTGACTTGACGAGCCTAGCATGTGCAGACATGGCCTCGGAACACAGAAGACCGAAAGGTTGAGCATGAGTCATATAGAAGATACGATCAACATGAAGATGTTCACCGATGTTGACTAGTCCGTCTCACGTGATGATCGGACACGGCCTAGTTGACTCGGATCATGTAATCACTTAGATGACTAGAGGGATGTCTATCTGAGTGGGAGTTCATAAGATGAACTTAATTATCCTGAACATAGTCAAAAAGGTCTTCGCAAATTATGTCGTAGCTCGCGCTTCAGTTCTACTGTTTAGATATGTTCCTAGAGAAAAAATTTAGTTGAAAGTTGTTAGTAGCAATTATGCAGACTAGGTCCGTAAACTGAGGATTGTCCTCATTGCTTCATAGAAGGCTTATGTCCTTAATGCACCGCTCAGTGTGCTGAACCTCGAACGTTGTCTGTGGATGTTGCGAACATCTGACATACACGTTTTGATAACTACGTGATAGTTCAGTTAAACAGTTTAGAGTTGAGGCACCGAAGACATTTTGAAACGTCGCGAAACATATGAGATGTTTTGAGGGCTGAAATTGGGATTTCAGGCTCGTGCCCACGTCAAGAGGTATAAGACCTCCGACGATTTTCTTAGCCTACAAACTAAGGGAGAAAAAGCTCAATTGTTGAGCTTGTGCTCAGATTGTCTGAGTACAACAATCATTTGAATCGAGTGGGAGTTGATCTTCCAGATGAGATAGTGATGTTTCTCCGAAGTCATTACCACCAAGCTGCTAGAGCTTCGTGATGAACTATAGTATATCAGGGACATATATGATGATCCTTGAAATATTCGCAATGTTTGACACCGCGAAAGTAGAAATCAAGAAGGAGCATCAATTGTTGATGGTTAGTGAAACCACTAGTTTCAAGAAGGGCAAGGGCAAGAAGGGATACTTCATGAAACGGCAAATCAGCTGCTGCTCTAGTGAAGAAACCCAAGGTTGAACCCAAACCCGAGACTAAGTGCTTCTGTAATAAAGGGAACAGCCACTAGAGCAGAATTACCTTAGATACTTGGTAGATAAGAAGGCTGGCAAGGTTGATAGAAGTATATTGGATATACATTATGTTAATGTGTACTTTACTAGTACTCCTAGTAGCACCAGGGTATTAGATACCGGTTCAGTTGCTAAGTGTTAGTAACTCGAAATAAAAGCTACGGATTAAACGGAGACTAGCTAAAGGTGAGTTGACGATATGTGTTGGAAGTGTTTCCAATGTTGATATGATCAAGCATCGCACGCTCCTTCTACCATCGAGATTGGTGTTAAACCTAAATAATTGTTATTTGGTGTTTGCGTTGAGCATAGACATGATAGGATTATGACTATAGCAATACGGTTATTCATTTAAGGAGAATAATTGTTACTCTGTTTATTTGAATAATACCTTCAATGGTCTTACACCTAAAATGAATGGTTTAATGAATCTCAATCGTAGTGATACACATGTTCATGCCAAAAGATATAAGATAGTAATGATAGTACCACCTACTTGTGGCACTGCCACTTAAGTCATATCGGTATAAAACGCATGAAGAAGCTCCATGTTGATGGATCTTTGGACTCACTCATTTTTGAAAGAATTGAGACATGCGAACCATGTTTGTTGGTAGATATGCATGAAGAAACTCTATACAGATGGATCGTTTGGACTCACTTGATTTTGAATCACTTGAGACATGCAAATCATACCACATGGGTAAGATGACTGAAAGCCTCGGTTTCAGTAAAATGGAACTAGAAAGCAACTTGTTGGAAGTAGTACATTTTGATGTGTGCAGTCCAATGAGTGCTGAGGCGTGTAGTGGATATCGTTATGTTCTTACTTCACAGAAGATTTCAGTAGATGTTGAGTATATTTACTCGATGAATCACGAGTCTGAATTATTGAAAGGTTCAAGTAATTTCAGGGTGAAGTTGAAAGATCATCGTGACAAGAGGATAAAATATCTATGATATGATCATAGAGATGAATATCTGAATTACGAGTTTGGCACAAAATTAAGACATTGTGGAAATTGTTTCACAACTAAAACAGCCTGGAACACCATAGTGTGATGGTGTGTCCGAACATCATAACTGCACCCTATTGGATATGATGCATACCATGATGTCTCTTATCAAATTACCACGATAGTTTATGGGTTAGGCATTAGAGACAACCACATTCACTTTAAATAGGGCACCACGTAATTCCGATGAGATGACACCGTATGAACTATGGTTTAGAGAAACCTAAGCTGTCATTTCTTAAAAGTTTGGGGCTGCGACGCTTATGTGAAAAAGTTTCAGGCTGATAAGCTCGAACCCAAAGCGGATAAATGCATCTTCATAGGACACCCAAAACAGTTGGGTATACCTCCTGTCTCAGATCCGAAAGCAATAAGGGATTGTTTCTGGAATCGGGTCCTTTCTCGAGGAAAAGTTTCTCTCGAAAGAATTGAGTGGGAGGATGGTGGAGACTTGATGAGGTTTTTGAACCGTCACTTCAACCAGTGTGTGACAGGGCACAGGGAGTTGTTCCTGTGGCACCTACACCAGTTGAAGTGGAAGCTTATGATAGTGATCATGAAACTTCAGATCAAGTCACTACCAAACCTCGCGGGATAACAAGGATGCGTACTACTTCAGAGTGGTACGTAATCCTGTCTTGGAAGTCATGTTGCTAGACAACAATGAACCTACGAGCCATGGAGAAGCGATGGTGGGCCCGGATTCCGATAAATGGCTCGAGGCCATATAATCCGAGAGAGGATCCATATATGAAAACAAAGTGTAGACTTTGGCAGAACAACTCGATGGTCATAAGGCTGTTGAGTACAGATGGATTTTAAAAGGAAGACGGACAATGATGGTAAATGTCACCATTAAGAAAGCTCGACTTGTCGTTAAGAAGTTTCCCGACAAGTTCAAGGAGTTGACTACGATGAGACTTTCTCACCCGTAGCGATGCTAAGAGTCTGTTGGAATTATATTAGCGATTACTGCATTATTTATGAAATCTTGCAGATAGGATGTCAAAACATTGTTTCCTCGATGATTTTCTTGAGGAAAGGTTGTATGTGATACAACCGAAAGGTTTTGTCAATCCTGAAAGATGCTAATAAGTATGCAAAGCCCCAGCAATCCTTCTAAGGACTGGAGTAAGCATCTCGGAGTTGGAATGTATGCTTTGATGAGATGATCAAAGATTTTGGGTGTACACAAAGTTTATGAGAAACTTGTATTTCCAAAGAAGTGAGTGGGAGCACTATAGAATTTCTGATGAATATATGTTGTTGACATATTGTTGATCAGAAATGACGTAGAATTTCTGGAAGGCATATAAGGTTATTTGGAAAGTGTTTTTCAATGGAAAGCCTGGATTAAGCTACTTGAGCATTGAGCATCAAGATCTATAAGGATAGACCAAAACGCTTAATGGTACTTTCAAATGAGCACATACCTTGACATAATCTTGAAGGTGTTCAAGATGGATCAGTCAAAGAAGGAGTTCTTGCCTGAGTTTTAAGGTATGAAGTTAAGACTTAATGCTCGACCACGGCAGAATAGAGAGAAAGGACGAAGGTTGTCCCCTATGCTTAAGACATAGGCTCTACAGTATGCTATGCTGTGTACCGCACCTGAAGTGTGCCTTGCCATGAGTCAGTCAAGGGGTACAAGAGTGATCCAAGAATGGATCACAGGACAGCGGTCAAAGTTATCCTTAGTAACTAGTGGACTAAGGAATTTTCTCGATTATGGAGGTGGTAAAAGAGTTCGTCGTAAAGGGTTACGTCGATGCAAGCTTAACACCTATCCGGATAGCTCTGAGTAGAGATACCGGATACGTATAATGGAGCAACAATTTAGAATTTCTCCAAGTAGAACAGTTATTTGGAATAGCTCCAAATAGAACGTGGTAGCTACATCTAGGAGATGACATAGAGATTAGTAAAGCACACACGGATCTGAAAGGTTCAGACCCGTTGACTAAAACCTCTCTCACAAGCAACATGATCAAACCCAGAACTCATTGAGTGCTAATCACATAGTGATGTGAACTAGATTATTGACTCTAGTAAACTCTTTGGATGTTAGTCACATGGGGATGTGACCTTGAGTGTTAATCACATATCGATGTGAACTAGATTATTGACTCTAGTGCAAGTGGGAGACTGTTGGAAATATGCCCTAGAGGCAATAATAAATTGATTATTATTATATTTCCTTGTTCATGATAATCGTTTATTATCCATGCTAGAATTGTATTGAAAGGAAACTCAGATACATGTGTGGATACATAGACAACACCATGTCCCTAGTAAGCCTCTAGTTGACTAGCTCGTTGATCAATAGATGGTTACGGTTTTCTGACCATGGACATTAGATGTCATTGATAACGGGATCACATCATTAGGAGAATGATGTGATGGACAAGACCCAATCCTAAGCATAGCACTAGATCGTGTAGTTCGTATGCTAAAGCTTTTCTAATGTCAAGTATCATTTCCTTAGACCATGAGATTGTGCAACTCCCGGATACCGTAGGAGTGCTTTGGGTGTGCCAAACGTCACAACGTAACTGGGTGACTATAAAGGTGCACTACGGGTATCTCCGAAAGTGTCTGTTGGGTTGGCACGAATCGAGACTGGGATTTGTCACTCCGTGTGACGGAGAGGTATCTCTGGGCCCACTCGGTAGGACATCATCATAATGTGCACAATGTGATCAAGGAGTTGATCACGGGATGATGTGTTACGGAATGAGTAAAGAGACTTGCCGGTAACGAGATTGAACAAGGTATCCGGATACCGACGATCGAATCTCGGGCAAGTATCGTACCGCTAGACAAAGGGAATTGTATACGGGATTGATTAAGTCCTTGACATCGTGGTTCATCCGATGAGATCATCGTGGAACATGTAGGAGCCAACATGGGTATCCAGATCCCGCTGTTGGTTATTGACCAGAGAACGTCTCGGTCATGTCTGCATGTCTCCCGAACCCGTAGGGTCTACACACTTAAGGTTCGATGACGCTAGGGTTATAAAGGAAGCTCGTATGTGGTTACCGGATGTTGTTCGGAGTCCCGGATGAGATCCCGGACGTCACGAGGTGTTCCGGAATGGTCCGGAGGTAAAGATTGATATATTGGACGAAGGGTTTTGGAGTCCGGGAGTGTTCCGGAGGTACCGGGTGATGACCAGCATGACCGAAAGGTGTTTCGGGAGCCCCGGCAAGTGTTGGGGGGCTTCATGGGCCAAGGGAAGGGGGCAAACCAGCCCACTAAGGGGCTGTGCGCCCCCCTCACCTAATCCCACGTGACCAGGGGGTTTGGGGCGCCCCATCTAGGGTTCCCACCTCCTGGCTTGGGGGCCAAGTCACCCAAGGGGGAGATCCCATCTGCCCTGGCCGCCGCCCCCCCTAGGGGAAACCCTAGGGCGCCTCCCCCTCCCCCTTGCCCCTATATATAGTGGAGGTCTTGGGGCTGCACAGAACACGAGATGAGTTCCTCTCCTCTATATGACGCAGCCCTGCATCTCTCCTTCCTCCTCTCCCGCGGTACTTGGCGAAGCCCTGCAGGATAGCCACGCTCCTCCATCACCACCACGCCGTTGTGCTACTGCTGGATGGAGTATTCCTCAACCTCTCCCTCTCTCCTTGCTGGATTAAGGCACGGGAGACGTCCCCGGGCTGTACGTGTGTTGAACACGGAGGTGCCGTCCGTTCGGCACTAGGATCTCCGGTGATTTGGATCACGACAAGTACGACTCCTTCAACCCCATTCTCTTGAATGCTTCCACTTAGCGATCTACAAGGGTATGTAGATGCACTCTCCTTCCCCTCGTTGCTGGTTTCTCCATAGATAGATCTTGGTGACACGTAGGAAAATTTTGAATTTCTGCTACGTAACCTAACAATAGTGTCCCAAGCGTTTTTTGGAACGGGCAAAGGTGATAGCAACTGAGGGTAATTAACTCTCTTAGCCTTAGCTTGGTAACATATCAAACAAGACTGCACTTGCTCTTTAATAAAAAATTTCATACATTACCATTTGAACAGAGACTCGATTCTTTTATAAGTAATAGGAAATCCAGATTGTCCTTCCAAAGGACTATCATGAAAAGTGAAGAAAAATTTCATATGAAAATCTGAATGCTTGCCAATCCATATACAATTTTTGTACCAAATCACTACATTAAGTAGTTGATAGTTAGGTTTGCCATCTGGCTGTACCGACAGTTCTTTGCTTTACTAACACTTGCATAATAATGTTGTCACCTCTACAACTATACTTAGTTTTCAGGTCAAGAAGCAGAGGGCTATCTAGGCGTATCGATCGTAAGTGAATCAAAATCTTCTCCTCATTTCGGTTTAAACAATTGAGTTCCTCATGATTCGGATTTCTCTCTATATTTCTCGAGGATGATCAAGTTTAAACTTGGGGGATTTGATGAGTGTTATTTTTACACTCCTCCAACCTGAGTTTAAACCGATATATTTCATTAAAACTGAGATACTCCCTCTGATATTGCCACTAATGACTAATGAATGCATAAGATTCCAAAAATCCTTCTTTTTTTGTTTCCACGATAAATGGCCTATATATGGACGAAATCATGTCAATACTTGGAAAGGGATAAAGTGGTTATAGAGTGGATCAAGTGGGAGGCGCACCAAAAAAACAGATTAAAAGACAACGTTCCATGCGACCGCGCCCGCTCGTATGAGCGGTCGTATGGTGTCGAAACTGATGTTCCTCGTCCACCTGAACAACTTTGTAAAGGGGACGAGGCTAAATGGATAATAGAACAAGTTGTGGGAGGCGCAGAACAACCAGTCATCATCGTCCTCATCTCCATCAACCCTAGCCACCGTCATTTCCATCTCCATAGCCACCACCTTCATCTCCATCGTAGTTCTCTAGCATCTAGTCATATCTATAATCGTGTACCACACAGGGCATGTATTGTAAGACATATAATCAAACAATCTATCTTCATGATGTGTTCTTCGTGTGTTTTGCGTGTGATCTCATCTTCATGTGTGAGTAGTTCCGCAAAGTATGGGTCAAGGCAAGAGCCTTCAACCCGATGTATTTGTTGAAGGGATCAAAGGAAGGGCTTTGAATTAACGTCTCGTATGTATAGCATAAAATTGTTTCGTAGTTGTCTCTTATCTCGTCCACATTCTTCATCTCTGCAGGTACCCAAGGTCATGGAGAACGAGCCACGGAGAGGCTAAGGACAGGGAGACTGTAAAGTGTTATTCTGAACACCAGAGACAAAAAGGTTTAGTATGGTAACATGAATCCTATGTCTGGGGATTCAAGAGGTGTAGTCATTAAATGGCCAATGCTTTGTCCGATTATTGCAGTCTTAATTATTGAGGCAACCCCGCACGACGGATAGGGTCTTCGGTTTGACAATTGACTCTTGATGCAGGACGTGTGTCGGTCAAGACGCAATTTAGACACATACCCCACTCCAATACGTAGCAAGCACATCTTAATGGGTGACTTTCATAGAAAAAATTAAGATCATAATTCGTCCCGTCACAAATATATGTTTGTAAGCAGAAGACCTCATACTTATGCCTATTTTTATTATAAGTGTTCTTTCTGTGTCAGTTGGTTTACGATCCGGTCAAAAGATAAAATTAATTCTTTAGCAAAACCTTCTTTGAGACCCTAGCTTAAAGGGCATCGTCCTCCCATGGGTTTGATAACTCAAGATCACCTCCGGGAGAAAAGACGAGAATCCTTTCTGGTCCATTTCAGCATTACAGAACGAAGTAATCAGTCTCACCACCCCCGAGAGAAAAACCCTAACCCTGGCGCCAGAAACCAATCGCATCATGTCGCCTCTCCTCGTAAACCCCTCATGGTGGACCCGCAGTGCACTGTCTCAATTAAATCAACCCGTAATAACTCGCTCCTTCCTAAATATAAGTCTTTTTTAGAAATTTTAATATATATTACATACGAATGTATATAGATATATTTTAGAGTGTATATTCACTCATTTGGCTTCGTATGTAGTTCATATTCGAATCCATAAAAAGACTTATATTTAGTAACTAAGGGAGTACTAGTAGTTATTGTTATTTTAACATAGTAGAGATGCAAACGCTTATACATATGCACATACAACTCATTCATATAAACGCACGCACGCACAACCTATCGCCATGAGCATCTTTACGTCTTCGTCGACTACGGGAACGTCTCCTCCCACTGAACGCACATCGGTAAAAAAGATTAAATTAAATTTAGAAAAATACGAACACTAATGCCAAAGTCTATTACTTGAACTCTGGTAGGCTCGGTATACCATTGCCTTCCTAACTATCCAACCCGTGTTCATTAGGAGTTACTCCCTTCGTTCGGAAATACTTGTCATCAAAATAGACAAAAAAGATGTATCTAGAACTAAAATACATCTAGATACATCTCCTTTTATTCATTTTGATGACAAGTATTTCCGGACGAAGGGAGTACTTTTTTTTGAGCTTGCTAGGAGTTACTTGTGTTAATAAAGAGTAAAATAAGATTATGTGTACCTAGTCCTGGCCATCTCAGGCCCGGCCCTGTCGGCCCACCCAGGCCCGGCCCTAAAATCCAAGGCCTAGGCCCGATGGGCTTGTCCGTGGGCCGGGTTTGGGCCTGAGTTTTGAGCCAATCAGCAGAGCCTGGACGGGCTTGAGCTTGGCATATTGGCATTTTAAGGAAGAGGCCCGGCCCACGGCCCTAAGCCCTAAGGGCTTTTTAGGGCTTTTTACGAGATGGGCCGGGCTTGGGCTTGAAAAGTAGGCCCGCTGGTAGGGCCTGGGAGGGCCTAGGCCTCAGTCTTCTGCCATGGGCTTTTTTAGGCCCGGTCCAAGCCCGGCCCGGCCCGGCCCATGGCTAGATATATGTGTACCTAAGACGCGGTTCCAAGGAGAAGCTGATACGGAGGATCGAGGGAGTGAAGACAGATCATAGGCCGGACGTGTTCCCGAAGGGTGCCAAGAACGGTCCAGATTAATCCCGCGGGAGTCGCGTGATCCGAGTGGGTACCGACGCACCGACGACCTCCGCCGTGATGACTGATTCGTGAAGAAGTAAACCGAAAGCGCGTCCATGCCGCCACCGGCATCAGCCATCACCAATTCAACGCCTGGCCGACTACTATATAAATCCATCGTCCGCTACACCGCAAACTCAAACCGGAAGAGAAGAGAGGAGACCTGCTATCGATTGATCGATCCCGCAGTCGAGTCATCGGGGGTTCGCCCGCCACCGCGTTCGACGGCGAGCAAGAACCAGGAAGGAAGGCTTCGATCGATGAAGCGGAACCAAGAAGAAGCGCGCGGCCACCTCCTCGCCGGGACCGCCTCCCGCCACGACGCTGCGGACGCGGAGGCGCCGGCGCCGATCACCAAGGGATGCGCGACGTTCTGGGTGGGCGCGGAGGAGGAGGGCGAGGCGCCGCGGCGGTTCGCGGTGCCGGTGGCGCTGCTCTGCCACCCCCTGATCCTGGAGCTGCTCGGGGAGGCGCGGGACAAGTACGGGTACGCGCACGAAGGCGCCATCGTCGTCCCCTGCGGCATCGAGCGGTTCCAGAAGGCGGTCGACGCGGCGAGGGCCCAAGAACGGCACCGTCACCACCACCATCATCACTTCAGTCTTCCTCACCTTGCCGGGTGCTTTAGGCCCTCGCACGCTGTTGCTTAGGATCGTCAAGCCCGCGGCTTAGCGTCCAGTTTGCGCGTTTTTCTTGGTTTCTTGGTGTGGTGATCAAATTGGTAGGCATCCAACACCAAGAAGAAGCTCAGCACATGTAGCGTAGTTGATCGAGCTGCCCATGAAGAACGCAGATTCTATCTGTGACCGATCCATCATCGACGCAGATTCTATCTGTGATTGATCCGCTGATCTGTACAGATTTTATTGTGTACATGACGAGAATTCCTTGTTGTTGCTTCAGATCGACGCGGTCCGCTTTTCATGTGTTTTCTTGGTTTATTGTTCTGGTGATCGAATTGACAGACACCCATGATCTAGAGAAAGCTTAGGACGTGCTAGCGTCTAGCTGGTCTAATTGCCAGTTTTTTGTGATCGATTGTTGGAGTCAAATCTCGCCAGATATTACTTGGTCAAGCTATTATCCGTCTGAAACTGTTCTATGTGAAAATTGAGAATTGAGATTGTTCGATTACCAAAGGCTTCACCTTGGAATACTGGTCCTATTGGCTGACTCGACGTCCTCGATCATTCTATCAATTGCACCCTAATACAAATTGCTCCCCGGATGACAATCTGATACATTTGGTGACTCAAGTTTTTTAATGGCTCAAATTTGGGGTTATATCCTTCGGCGCATCAGATGGCGCTTGAGAACTCACGAATAGTTGTATGCTTGGAAACGGCACAGCTAGATCAGGCCTGAACCTGATTGCAGCTCACTAGTGTCCTGATTTTGTCCGCCGAGTGAAACTTTTTTGCTTTTTCACATGCTTTGTCAGGCTTGTAGACCGGACTATCTGGTCAACCCATTTAAGATACACATTCCATATCCGAAAGTTCTATTGTCAACTCAATAAAGTTTGCATGAGGTTCACAAAAAAAAGAGGTTTTCGTCCCCTACATTCTGAAAGTATGAGATGGTCTAATTGTCATCGTTCAATTCTAGCTGTTGTGTAGGTTTCACCCACTAACTTCACAAGACAAATCACTCGGGGAAAGGAGAAGGAAAGAATTTAAAACATCTCCAACAGATGATGTAAAATTTGACATCTTAAAAAGGGCTTTAGACAGGGAGAGGGGAGAATTTTCAGCAACAGAAAACATTTTGCTTTTCCAAATGCTCTAAAGCGGTGCCCTAAAATTTGACATTCTTCATCTACTACACAAATTTGAGCATATACAATAAAATAATATCAAACTCATGTCAAATTAAACCGAAACAAATAAAACAGAAATCGTACTTGATTATTACATAGTTCATCTCCACAACATCAAATTCAACATAAATTGTTTATCAAACATAACACAAAGTTCCTCGGAAATGACATGACACGTAGAGGTAGAACTAGTTGTCTTGTTGCCCATTCCACGTCCACCACTCCTTGATATGATCTTTTGAAGATTTTCATGAAAGTCTGCATCTTGAATTTCACGATGAACTTGAAGAAAGCATCAGATATGGTATTCCCTTCTGTAAATAATGATCTGAGGTGCTTTACCAACACACGCATGAGTTACAATTAGGGTACAATACGTATACAACTAGGACTCAATATCCATTGCTTGACGTATACTCCAAGCCGGCTGGGCTACCACTGTGTCCTTCTCCAACACGCCCCCGCCGTGTCCTTCTCCAACAAGCCGGCTGGGCTATCGACGTGAAGACTGGACCTGAATTCTCTGAACACTAGAGTCGGCAGCCCCTTGGTGAAGATATCAGCAAACTGCGATGATGAAGGAACATGGAGGACTCGCACAACACCAAGGGCAACTTTCTCACGGAAAAAATGAATATCCAGCTCTATATGTTTAGTACGACGGTGATGCACTGGGTTGGCGGTCATGTAAACAATGCTGACATTGTCACAATAGACAATAGTGGCTGTATGAATAGGGTGATGGAGTTCCTGCAGTAGTTGTCGAACCCAACAAGTTTCAGCAACACATGTAGCCACAACATGGTATTCTGCTTCAGCACTAGATCGGGACACAGTTGTTTGACGGCGAGAGGACCAGCTGATAAGGTTGTCTCCAAGATACACACAAAACCCGGAAGTAGAACGTCTGGTGTCTGGGCAACCAGCCCAATCGGCATCCGAATAGGCCACTAAGGAATGTGTAGAGGATCGATGAAGAACAAGACTGTGAGCAAGAGTACCTTTAAGGTAACGGAGGACACGTTTGATAAGAGAGAAGTGAGAGTCACAGGGGTCATGCATATGAAGGCAAATCTATTGAACCGCATAGGCGATCTCAGGTCTAGTTAAGGTGACATACTGAAGGGCGCCAGCAAGGCTGCGATATAAGGAAGGGTCAGAAAAAGGAGAGCCTGCAGTGGCAGAAAGCTTGGACTGGTTGTCAATGGGAGTGGAAACAGGATGACAGTCACGCATACTGGCTCGGGAAAGAACATCCAAGATATATTGTTTTTGAGAAAGATGAAGACTAGTGGGTGTGCGGGTGACAGAGATACCAAGGAAATGATGAAGAGGGCCGAGATCCTTCATGGCAAATTCATGACTAAGAGCATTAGTGATGGTGGTAAGGAAGGTGGTAGAGGAGGCTGTGAGGATAATATTATCGACATATAGAAGAAGGTAGGCCATATCTGAAACACGACGAAGAATAAAGAGGGAAGCATCAGACTTAGATTCGACAAAGCCAAGAGAACGTGCATGCGAAGAAAAAACGTTGGAACCAAGCTCGAGGGGCTTGTTTAAGACCATATAGAGATTTAAGGAGACGAAAAACATGAGTAGGTCATTGAGGATCAATGAACCCAGAAGGTTTTTGGCTGTAGACCACCTCATCGAGGTTACCATGAAGGAAAGCGTTTTTGACTTCGAGTTGATGAATAGGCCAGTTGTTAGTGAGGGATAGGGAGAGAACGATACGGATGGTGGCAGGTTTCACAACAGGGCTGAAGGTTTCATCAAAGTCTATGCCAGGTTGTTGTGAGAAACCTCGGACAACCCAACGAGCTTTGTGGCGAGAGAGAGAGAGCCATCAGAATTTAATTTGTGATGGAAAATGCATTTGCCACTAACTATGTTGGTACCAGGAGGGGGCGGGACAAGAGTCCAGGTCTGGTTGAGAGTGAGAGCATCAAATTCTTCCTGCATGGCATGGCGCCAATTAGAATCACGAAGAGCGGTAAGATAATTGTGAGGAAGGGGGATGAGGCTATAGCGGAGAGGTTAATTTTGTTGGGACGGCCGGGAAGACGACCGATTATGGACCGAGTTCTGTGTAGAGGGGGAGGTGGTGGTGTTGGATGTGGTTCAGGGGAGGGTGGCGGGCTTGGGTGCTGGTGTTGGTCGGCCGGTTCAGGGGAGGGTGGCGAACTGGGTTGGTGTTCTGGGTCTGCCGGTGCAGGGGAGGTTGCAGGGGAGGGTGGCGGGCTAGCCTGGTGGTGATGATCTGTCGGAGAAGATTGGGATGCATGGTGTAGAGGGGCAGGAAGGACAGGGTCAAACAAGTCAGGTTCAGGGGGTGTAGGTGGAGTTGTAGGAGGGGTCGAGGCATAAGGGAAGGTGTTCTCGTCAAAGATGACATGTCTAGAGATAATAACACGTCGTTTAGTGAGGTCAAGGCATCTATATCCTTTGTGGCGAGGTGGGTAACCAAGGAAGACACATTTGGTGGAGCGATGAGATAGTTTGTTGGGTGAGGTTGCAATGGCGTTGGGGTAGCATAGGCAGCCGAAAACTCGAAGAGTGTCATAGGGAGGAGTGGTGCCATATAGGTTTTCGAAAGGTGTAGAGAATGAGGTGGATGATGTAGGTCGGATGTTGAGAAGAAAAATTGCAGTGGAAAGAGCTTCAGCCCAGAACGATGGTGGCATGGAGGCTTGAAAGAGAAGTGTGCGAATAACATTATTGGTGGTACGGATTGCACGCTCGGCTTTGCCGTTTTGTTGGGAGGTATATGGGCAAGAAAAACGGAGGATGATGCCATGGGTGGAGCAAAAGAGATTAAGTTTGGTGTTGTTAAATTCTCGGCCATTGTCACATTGGATAGAAAGGATACGAAGATTGAACTGAGTTTGAGCATAGGCGTGGAAGGCGAGGAAGGTAGCATGGACATCAGATTTCTTGCGTAAAGGAAAACTCCAAAAGTAATGCATATAATCGTCAACAATAATAAGATAGTAGCAAAAACCCGAAGAACTGGGAATCGGAGATGTCCATAAATCACAGTGTAATGGTTGAAAAGGTTTAATACTAGATGACATCAAACAGTAAAACGGTAATCTAACATGGCAGCCTAATTGACAAGCATGACAAAGTGTTGACGATGATTTATTGGGTGGTATGTGTTGACGTTGCTGAAGGCGGGACATAGTATCATGGCCAGGATGTCCAAGCCGGCGATGCCAAAGGTCGGTGAGGGTGCCGGCGAGTACGGCTTGAGCTTGGGTCGGACTGCAGAGTGTGCAGAGGGAGCCGGAGCTATTGCATCGAAGAATCACGGTCTTGGTGAGAAGATCCTTCACAGAAAAACCAAACGGATCAAACTCGATAGAACAAAGGTTACCAATGGTGAATTGTCTAACAGATATAAGGTTTTTGATAATATGAGGAACAACAAGAATATTATGAAGATAAAAGGGTTTAGAGGAGGAGGAGAAAAGGGTGGATGAACCGGTGTGAGTAGTGATGTCTACTATACAACCTTCTTCTTGTAGACGTTGTTGGGCCTCCAAGTGCAGAGATTTGTAGGACAGTAACAAATTTCCCTCAAGTGGATGACCTAAGGTTTATCAATCCGTGGGAGGCGTAGGATGAAGATGGTCTCTCTCAAGCAACCCTGCAACCAAATAACAAAGAGTCTCTTGTGTCCCCAACACACCCAATACAATGGTAAATTGTATAGGTGCACTAGTTCGGTGAAGAGATGGTGATACAAGTGCAATATGGATAGTAGATAATGGTTATTGTAATCTGAAAATATAAAAACAGCAAGGTAGCAAGTGGTAAAAGTGAGCACAAACGGTATTGCAATACGTTGAAACAAGGCCTAGGGTTCATACTTTCACTAGTGCAAGTCCTCTCAACAATAATAACATAATTGGATCATATAACTATCCCTCAACATGCAACAAAGAGTCACTCCAAAGTCACTAATAGCGGAGAACAACCGAAGAGATTATGATAGGGTACGAAACCACCTCAAAGCTATCCTTTCTGATCGATCTATTCAAGAGTCCGTAGTAAAATAACACGAAGCTATTCTTTCCGTTCAATCTATCGTAGAGTTCGTACTAGAATAACACCTTAAGACACAAATCAACCAAAACCCTAATGTCACCTCAAGTATCCGTGGGTATGATTATACGATATGGATCACACAATCTCAGATTCATATTTCAACCAACACAAAGAACATCAAAGAGTGCCCCAAAGTTTTTACCGGAGAGTCAAGACGAAAACGTGTGCCAACCCTTATGCACAAGTTCACGAGGTCACGGAACTCGCAAGTTGATCACCAAAACATACATCAAGTGGATCACGTGATATCCCATTGTCACCACAGATAAGCACATGCAAGACATACATCAAGTGTTCTCAAATCCTTAAAGACTCAATCCGATAAGATAACTTCAAAGGGAAAACTCAATTCATCACAAGAGAGTAGAGGGGGAGAAACATCATAAGATCCAAATATAATAGCAAAGCTCGCGATACATCAAGATCGTATCACCTCAAGAACACGAGAGAGAGAGAGAGATCAAACACATACCTACTGGTACATACCCTCAGCCCCGAGGGAGAACTACTCCCTCCTCGTCATGGAGAGCTCCGGAGTGATGAATATGGCCACCAGAGAGGGATTCCCCCCTCTGGAAGGGTGCCAGAATGGGTCTAAACTGGGTTTTCGGTGGCTACGGAGGCTTATGGTGGCATAACTCCCGATCTATTCTGCTCTCCAATGTTTTTAGGGTATACGGACATATATAGGTGAAAGAAGTCGGTCAGGGGAACCACGAGGGGCCCACGAGGGTGGGGGTGCGCCCAGGGGGGTAGGGCGCCCTCGAAGCTTCCCTCACGTCTACTCCAAGTCTCCTTGATTGCTTCCATTCCAAAAATAAGTTCCGTGAAGTTTCAAGTCAATTGGACTCCGTTTGATTTTCCTTTTCTGCGATACTCTAAAACAAGGAAAAAACAGAAATTGGTACTGGGCTCTAGGTTAATAGGTTAGTCCCAAAAATAATATAAAAGTGTTCAATAAAGCCCATAAACATCCAAAACAGATAATATAATAGCATGGAATAATCAAAAATTATAGATACGTTGGAGACGTATCAGCATCCCCAAGCTTAATTCCTGCTCGCCCTTGAGTAGGTAAATGATAAAAACATAATTTTTGATGTGGAATGCTACCTAACATATTTCTCTAAGTAATTCTCTTTATTGTGGCATGAATGTTGAGATCCATAAGATTCAAGACAAAAGTTTAATATTTACATAAAAATAATAATACTTCAAGCATACTAACAAAGTAATCATGTCTCATCAAAATAACATGGCCAAAGAAAGCTATCCCTACAAAATCATATAGTCTGGCTATGCTCCATCTTCACCACACAAAGTATTTAAATCATGCACAACCCCGTTGACAAGCCAAGCAATTGTTTCATACTTTTGGTGTTCTCAGACTTTTTCAATCTTCACGCAATACATGAGCGTGAGCCATGGATATAGCACTATAGGTGGATTAGAATGGTGGTTGTGGAGAAGACAAAAAGAAGAAGATAGTCTCACATCAACTAGGCGTATCAACGGGCTATGGAGATGCCCATCAATAGATATCAATATGAGTGAGTAGGGATTGCCATGCAACGGATGCACTAGAGCTATAAGTGTATGAAAGCTCAACAAAAGAAACTAAGTGGGTGTGCATCCAACTTGCTTGCTCACGAAGACCTAGGGCAATTTGAGGAAGCCCATCATTGGAATATACAAGCCAAGTTCTACAATGTAAAATTCCCACTAGTTTATGAAAGTGACAACATAGGAGACTCTCTATCATGAAGATCATGGTGCTACTTTGAAGCACACGTGTGGTAAAAGGATAGTAGCATTGCCCCTTCTCTCTTTTTCTCTCATTTTTTGTTTTTTGGCCTTCTCCTTTGTTTTGTGGCCTTTCTTTTTTCGTACGGAGTCTCATCCCGACTTGTGGGGGAATCATAGTCTCCATCATCCTTTCCTCACTGGGACAATGCTCTAATAATGATGATCATCACACTTTTATTTACTTACAACTCAAGAATTACAACTCAATACTTAGAACAAGATATGACTCTATATGAATGCCTCCGGCGGTGTACCGGGATGTGTAATGACTCATGAGTGACATGTATGAAAGAATTATGAATGGTGGCTTTGCCACAAATACGATGTCAACTACATGATCATGCAAAGCAATATGACAATGATGAAGCATGTCATAATAAACGGAACAGTGGAAAGTTGCATGGCAATATATCTCGAAATGGCTATGGAAATGCCATAATAGGTAGGTATGGTGGCTGTTTTGAGGAAGGTATATGGTGGGTTTATGGTACCGGCGAAAGTTGCGCGGTACTAGAGAGGCTAGCAATGGTGGAAGGGTGAGAGTGCGTATAATCCATGGACTCAACATTAGTCATAAAAAACTCACATACTTATTGCAAAAATCTGTTAGTCATCGAAACAAAGTACTACGCGCATGCTCCTAGGGGGATAGATTGGTAGGAAAAGACCATCGCTCGTCCCCGACCGCCACTCATAAGGAAGACAATCAATAAATAAATCATGCTCCGACTTCATCACATAACAGTTCACCATACGTGCATGCTACAGGAATCACAAACTTCAACACAAGTATTTCTAAAATTCACAACTACTCAACTAACATGACTCTAATATCACCATCTACATATCTCAAAACAATCATCAAGTATCAAACTTCTCTTAGTATTCAATGCACTTATATGAAAGTTTTTATTATTGCCATGTTGTTCTAAAGGACTCTCAAAATAATATAAGTGAAGCATGAGAGTTCAATTATTTCTTCAAAATAAAACCACCGCCGTGCTCTAAAAATATATAAGTGAAGCACTAGAGCAAATGAAAAACTACTCCGAAAGGTATAAGTGAAGATCAATGAGTAGTTGAATAATTATGCAGCCATATGAAGACTCTCTAACATTTAATAATTTCTGATCTTGGTATTTATTCAAACAGCAAGAAAAACAAAAGAAAATAAAATGACGCTCCAAGCAAAACACATATCATGTGGTGAATAAAAATATAGCTCCAAGTAAAGTTACCGATGAACGAAGACGAAAGAGGGGATGCCTTCCGGGGCATCCCCAAGCTTAGGCTCTTGGTTGTCCTTGAATATTACCATGGAGTGCCTTGGGCATCCCCAATATTAGGCTCTTGCCACTCCTTATTCCATAGTCCATCGAATCTTCACCCAAAACATGAAAACTTCACAACACAAAACTTAACAGAAACTCGTAAGCTCCGTTAGTATAAGAAAATAAATCACCACTTAGGTACTGTTGTGAACTCATTCTAAATTCATATTGGTGTAATATCTACTGTATTCCAACCTCTCTATGGTTCATATCCTCCGATACTACTCATAGATTCATCAAAATAAGAAAAGGACACATAGAAAACAGAATCTGTCAAAAACAGAACAGTCTGTAGTAATCTGTAGGTTTCGAATACTTCTGTAACTTCAAAAATCCTGACAAATTAGGAAGTCCTAGGCAATTTGTTTATTAATCTACTGCAAGTGTAATTGGTATTTTATCTCTCTCTGGTAAAAATGAAAATTATTCTCGTGAGCGCATACTTTCTATTTTTTACAGCAAGATCAAATAACAATCACCCAAGTAGATCATAAAGGCTTTACTTGGCAAAAAACACTAATTAAAACATAAAAAACACAATCATAACAGAGGATACATGATTAATTTATTACTAAACAGGAACAAAAAGAAAGGAGCAAAAATAAAATTGGGTTGCCTCCCAACAAGCGCTATCGTTTAACGCCCCTAGCTAGGCATGATGATTTCAACGATGCTCACATAAAAGACAAGAATTGTAACATAAAGAGAGCATCACGAAGAATATGACTAGCACATTTAAGTCTAACCCACTTCCTATGCATAGAGATTTTGTGAGCAAACAACTTATGGGGACAGGAATAAACTTGCATAGGAAAGCAAAACAAGCATAACTTCAAGATTTTAAGCACATAGAGAGGAAACTTGATATTATTGCAATTCCTACGAGCATATATTCCATCCGCATAATAATTTTCAGTAGCATCATGAATGAATTCAACAATATAACTATCACATAAAGCATTCTTTTCATGATCTACAAGCATAGAAATTTTATTACTCTCCACATAAGCAAAATTCTTCTCATTCGGAATAGTGGGAGTATCATAAGAAACTCGAATACTATAAATTGTTTCCATATTAAAAGAGTAATGTTCAGAAAGGGGGTAATCATAATCATGACAAGTTTTATAGATGTAATCATCACTACTTTTTATAGCATAAGTATCATCACAATAATCATCATAGGTAGCAACTTTGTTCTCATCATAATCGATTGAAACCTCTTCCAAGATAGTGGAATCGTTACTAAATAAAGTCATGACCCCTCCAAATCCACTTTCATAATTATCACAATAAGATTCAACATCCTCCAAAATAGTGGGATTACTACTTCCTAAAGTTGACACTCTTCCAAACCCACTTTCATCAATATAATCATCATAAGTAGGAGGCATGATATCATCATAACAAATTTGCATATCAAAATTTGGGAGGCTAAAAATACCATCTTCATCAAACATAGCATCCCCAAGCTTGTGGCTTTGCATATCATTAGCATCATGGATATTGAAAGAATTCATACTAACAACATTGCAATCACACTCATCATCCAAAGATTTAGTGCCAAACATTCTAATGCATTCTTCTTCTAACACTTTGGCACAATCATCGGAATCCTTATTTTCATGAAAGACATTAAAAAGATGAAGCATATGAGGTATCCTAAATTCCATTTTTTTAATTTTCTTTTATAAACTAAAGTAGTGATAAAACAAGAAACAAAAAGATTCGATTGCAAGATCTAAAGATATACCTTCAAGCGCTAACCTCCCCGGAAATGGCGCCAGAAAAGAGCTTGATGTCTACTACACAACCTTCTTCTTATAGACATTGTTGGGCCTCCAAGTGCAGAGATTTGTAGGACAGTAGCAAATTTCCCTCAAGTGGATGACCTAAGGTTTATCAATCCGTGGGAGGCGTAGGATGAAGATGGTCTCTCTCAAGCAACCCTGCAACCAAATAACAAAGAGTCTCTTGTGTCCCCAACACACCCAATACAATGGTAAATTGTATAGGTGCACTAGTTCGGCGAAGAGATGGTGATACAGGTGCAATATGGATAGTAGATAATGGTTTTTGTAATCTGAAAATATAAAAACAGCAAGGTAGCAAGTGGTAAAAGTGAGCACAAACGGTATTGCAATGCGTTGAAACAAGGCCTAGGGTTCATACTTTCACTAGTGCAAGTCCTCTCAACAATAATAACATAATTGGATCATATAACTATCCCTCAACATGCAACAAAGAGTTACTCCAAAGTCATTAATAGCGTAGAACAAACGAAGAGATTATGGTAGGGTACGAAACCACCTCAAAGTTATCCTTTTTGATCGATCTATTCAAGAGTGCGTAGTAAAATAACACGAAGCTATTCTTTCCGTTCAATCTATCATAGAGTTCGTACTAGAATAACACCTTAATACACAAATCAACCAAAACCCTAATGTCACATAGATACTCCAATGTCACCTCAAGTATCCGTGGGTATGATTATATGATATGCATCACACAATCTCAGATTCATCTATTCAACCAACACAAAGAACTTCAAAGAGTGCCCCAAAGTTTCTACCAGAGAGTCAAGACGAAAGCGTGTGCCAACCCCTATGCATATGTTCACGAGGTCACGGAACTCGCAAGTTGATCACCAAAACATACATCAAGTGGATCACGTGATATCCCATTGTCACCACAGATAAGCACATGCAAGACATACATCAAATGTTCTCAAATCCTTAAAGACTCAATCTGATAAGATAACTTCAAAGGCAAAACTCAATTCATCACAAGAGAGTAGAGGGGGAGAAACATCATAAGATCCAAATATAATAGCGAAGCTCGCGATACATCAAGATCGTATCACCTCAAGAACATGAGAGAGAGAGAGAGAGATCAAACACATAGCTACTGGTACATACCCTCAGCCCCGAGGGAGAACTACTCCCTCCTCGTCATGGAGAGCTCCGGGATAATGAAGGTGGCCATCGGAGAGGGATTCCCCCCTCCGGCAGGGTACCAGAACGGGTCTAGATTGGTTTTCGGTGGCTACGGGGGCTTCTGGCGGCGGAACTCCCGATCTATTCCGCTCTCCGTTGTTTTTAGGGTATATGGAGACATATAGGCAAAAGAAGTCGGTCAGGGGAGCTACGAGGGTGGGGGAACGCCCAAGGGGGTAGGGCGCGCCTCCCTGCCTCGTGCCTCCCTCGAAGCTTCCCTCGCGTCTACTCCAAGTCTCCTGGATTGCTTCCGTTCCAAAAATAAGTTCTGTGAAGTTTCAGGTCAATTGGACTCCGTTTGATTTTCCTTTTCTGCGATACTCTAAAACAAGGAAAAAACAGAAACTGGCACTGGCACTGGGCTCTGGGTTAATATGTTAGTCACAAAAATAATATAAAAGTGTTTAATAAAGCCCATAAACATCCAAAACAGATAATATAATAGCATGGAACAATCAAAAATTATAGATACGTTGGAGACGTATCAAGTAGTAGGGAGAGATGCGCCGTTGCCGACTGTTATTTTATGTGAGGAAGTGGGAGTAATAGAGGAGAGTGTACCATAGTCGGATGCCATATGAGATGAGGCGCCAGTGTCCAGGACCCATTCTTGATTTCCGTGGAGCTACAGGTTCTGGAGAGCAGTTACCAGAGCAGGGTCCAGATTCTGGTGAGGCGTGCCGGTGGAGCTGGGGGCGCACCATGAGGAAGCTATGGATGCCCATATGCCGTGTATGCTTGGAGGGGGTGGCGCCAGGACGGGGACCTAGGACACCAGGAGCGCACCAATGTGGCTGCCATGGTGCGGTGGGAGGCTGCTGCCATGGTGGTGGTGAGGACTGTTGCTGCTGTTGGCCGGCCCGAGTTGGGAGACCAGTCCAAGGATTGAACATCCAGGGGTTGTTATTGTCGCGTCCTCGGCCACGACCACCACCGCGTACACGTCGGCCTTCGTAGCCACCGCCACGGCCAGTGTTGGAGTTGGAGCCACGGTCAGCAGGAGGCGGAGGTGGTGGTGCCAATGCTCCGCCATGAGGGAGGACATTATTGCCACTTGCCCAGAGTGTCGTGGCAGACGCATGCTTCACGTCGGTCTTCTTCTGGGTTTTCTCAAGGATGAGTGCGGAGCGAGTCTGCAGGAAGGAAGGGAACGGGACCTGATATGGCAGAAAGGAGAGAAGATGGTTGTCCTGCTCGTTGAGGCCGCGAAGCACCGTCAGGACGAGCGTCTCATCGGAAACCGTCTCACCAACGTCGCCCAGAGCATCGGCGAGAGACTTGAGCTTGGTGCAGTAATCATGGAATGACATGTCGCCTTGAGGTGTGTTGCGGAATTCCGCATCCAGAGCAAGGGCGGGGCTTTTCTTGTTGTCGTGGAAGAGGTTGGCGATGGAGTCCTAGATCTACCACGCCGTAGACCCGGGTGCCATGATGATGCCGAAGAGCTCGATGGAGATCGAGCCGTAGATCCACGAGAGGACAGTGAAGGAGTCGCGTGTCTAATCAAAGGTGGGTGAAGTATTAGATGGTGTGGCCGCGCCGTCGCTGGTGACATGGTGGGTGAGGCCATAGCGACGGAGGGCAACAAGAACCAGCTCGCGCCACTTGATGTAGTTGGAGTCATGGAGGTCTAGGGTTATGGCGACATTAGGTTTTAGGGAAGCTACATATGAGGAGGGGTTTTGGGTGGTAGTTGGGGCTTTTCCTGACTCGGCAAGACGTCGGCCAAGCTCCTCTTGGCAAGTTCTGAGAAGGGACTCGCGCTCCTTGAGCTCGGCTTTGAGCTTCTGGAGTTCGGCGGCCGTAGCCATGGGGAGAGATCGAGAGTTGGATCGGGGAGGCTGGGGTTTAGGGAGATCGTGGCCCGGTGTCTGATACCATGTAAATAATGATCTGAGGTGCTTTACTGCATGCCCCAGCCTCCATATATATATGTACAGGATGTGAGTTACAATTAGGGTACAATACGTACACAACTAGGACTCAATATCCATTGCTTGACGTATACTCCAAGCCGGCTGGGATACCCCCGTATCCTTCTCCAACACCTTCTAATTGGGTGCACCACCCTTCCCATGAATTCATAGTAGGAGTAATGTAAATCTTGGTCACACTCATACAAAATGATCATGTTTTGCAAGATCATGACGGCAGTCATGGTGTACCAAATGATTTCTTGATCCCAGAACTGAGCCGGTCCTTGCACAATAGCAAGTTAGTCTTGTAAAATCACAAATGCCCTCTTCACATCCTTCCTAGTGGCCGCATGAGTATTATGGAATTGAAGTTGCTTCTTACCTTGTGGGCTTGGAATTGGCTTCACAAAGGTTGTCTACTTTGGATGTGTCCCGTCCGCTAGGTAACAGCCATGTTGTATGTGTGATCATTTGCTTGAAACTACACCGGCGGTGATTCCCCATTGGCTAAATGTGCAAAGAGTGATCAGTGGATCACACTAATATCATTGCATGATCCAGGCATTCCAAAATAGGCATGCCAAAACCATGCCTCCTGATCTTCCACGGATTCAAGAATGATGGTGACATCCTTCATGACCTTTGAACTGTCCATGTTTGTCACAGGTCAATTCTTCCACCTCCGGTGCATGCAATCAATTGAGCTGAACATACCTAGAAACCCACCTTTTTTGTTCATCTTCAAAAGAATGTGAGTGTCCTGAGCATTGGGTGCTCTCAAATACTCTAGCCCAAACACTTCAACCACCACCGTTGCAAATTGATTCACACACTCGATGAAAGTGCTCTCACCCATTGCCCAGTGGTCATCAATCCAATCTGCAGGAATACTATATGGATGTGCAATGTTGAAATCACCTTTTGGGTAGTATTATGTCCAACATCTCTGGCACAATTCCTCCTCTGCATGGGAATTGATCATGCTCTTTGACGCAGTTGGCAATGTGGAGGAAAAAATCTAGGGCCATTCAAAACTGGCGTCAAAAATATCACTCTGGATACACCAGATTTGCATAGAAATAATAATGCATGAGCCTATTGTGCCCATCTTTCCTCCTACGAATCACCTCACGACCAACAACAGAGCCACCACACTTCAGCCACTTGTTCTTCTGAATGTGGAGAACAATGAGCATGGCAATGTCCTCATCTTTGTCCCACTCATCTTCCTCTTTGGAGAAGGAATCACCCCACGAAGAGGATTGAATCAAACTCATCTACACAACACAACATTGTACATCACAAAAACTCCTATGCACAAGAAAAAATGAAAAAGAAAACAGTTACCTTAGAAGAATTCCATCAAACACGGCCCCGAGATGAATTCTGTTCAATGTAGCTTACCGGGGATAAGGCAGTCGATTGCTCGACTCTAGTTGGTATTGGAATCTCCAAGGGGTGGAGGGAACCCAGGGGATGCAGCCAAATCCGTCGGCGCTGTGCTGTAATAGCCCGGAGTAATTCCCTAAATATATTTTCCTATTATTTTCTTTGTGCATTATCTTGCATTAATTAATTAATTAATTTGAATATTTTATTTCATCCTTTTGTTAAACAGTGAATAAGTAAATTCCCCCCATCTCCCTTTCAATCTTCTGCACCGACAATCACCCCAAAATCATGGACCTTTTATTTTTGTGACATTCTATGCAAATTGTTTTGCAATTTTAGCACAAGCCTAGATATCACTCGTAGTTCAAACCTGTTCATCTAAGTGAATAGATTCAAATTGCTAGTCAAACAAAGTCTAAATGGGTTCAATCTTCGTGTATGACCTTGTTATAGTATAGATAGACCACATATAAAAAAATTCTGAATCAGAGTTCGTTTGATTCACAAATGATTAAATATGGAGGCACTATAGCCAGTTTAAAAATAAACCAAATTGCTAAATAAAATTTTCTAAACAGGCCAACCTAACTTCTCTCTCATCTAACCTAGCCCACCTAGACACCTAGTCCGTCTACCCCTGGCTATATAAGTCAACCCCCTCCTCTAATTGAGGCAAATGCCAAACTTCTAGGAGAGAAACCCCTTCCCTTCCTTTTCTGGTAAACCCCTAGCCTACAAGCCCTAATCCTTCCCCTCCAGATTCAGCCATCATCGCGCTCTGGGATCCACACTACCCACCATCCAATGGGCTGATGGCTCTATATTTTACGCATTTTGAAAGCTCATTTTTTGCATGTTATCTTCATATATTATGTCACATTGAACCAAATAGTTGTCCATTATGCATGATTATCGGGTTTTGCACTATTCCTTGTGAGCATTGCACATTTAGTATCTTATTTGGTTTTTATTAGTTTTCCTTGTTTTCTTGTGTCTACATGTGTTTTGGAGGAACCTATGACCAAACATGTTGAAAGAATCGATGATGGGCTCAATACTAAGGACTTAGAGTACTAGACTTAGTGTTTCGGAAGGGGGAAAAAGTGATATTTTTCAACGTGGTCCAAATCAAGATCTAAAACCAGAAATGGATCGGTGTCGCTCTTGAAAATCCAATGAGCTCGGGAACATCAAAATCGAAGTCCGTATGAAGAAATGGCGGCCAAAACACCGGAGGAGGACAAAACAAAAGATAGCTTACCATACAACTCGTACGGTCATATGGACGCTCATATGACGTGATTTTGGCTCCGAAAGTTTCCCTTTTAGACTGGATTCTTCACCAATTCTGTCCCTGTTTATTCTCACAGGATCCTTGGACAATAAGGAAGGGTATGGGAGAGGATAAGGCTCATCTTGAACCCTTGGATGCATCTCATCAACGTAGGAGATCGAAGGGCATCCTATATATGCACCTAGTCTCTCATTCATCACCAACACATCCAAGTTCATCTCCATTGTTGATCCATCCACCACGATAAAAGAGGGACAAGATCAAGGGAAGAAGAGGAGGCTCCACCACTGTGAGCACTGGCCCGAAATTTCGACCGTGTGGGCACCTCCACCGGTGCCGCCCACGTCATCACCACCACGGGCGCCGTCAATATCATCAGTGTCATCACCGGTGCTGATGTCTCCACCAACACCTCCATGCCTTCTCCCTTCACTGGCTCGATGTCAGCTTGTAACATGACCCTAACTTCTATGTCGTTCGTCTTTATGTTTGAGAAGTTGTACTAGTTCTTAAGGATATGGGGGAACTCTTTATACGATCAATAGTCCTCTTGTTCATGTTCCAGTTAGTACCCTTCATGAGCGTTGAGAGGAGGCCTTGAAGGAAAGATGCCCTAGAGGCAATAATAAAGTTGTTATTTATATTTCCTTATATCATGATAAATTTTTATTATTCATGCTAGAATTGTATTAACCAGAAACTTAGTACATGTGTGAATACATAGACAAAATGAGTGTCACTAGTATTTCTCTACTTGACTAGCTCGTTAATCAAAGATGGTTAAGTTTCCTAGCCATGGACAAGAGTTGTCAGTTGATAAATGGGATCACATCATTAGAGAATGATGTGATTGACTTGACCCATCCATTAGCTTAGCACTTTGATCGTTTAGTTTACTGCTATTGCTTTCTCCATAACTTATACATCACTACCGCAGGATGTTGCTAACGCGACACTATGATCAGAGACCTTTCGAGAAACTGTGTGCGATGCCATAATCGCAAACGGTGCTATATGAAAACCGTCAGAAATGTGTAAAATGTTTGCGATGATGGATGCATCAAACACGGTTCAGGTTTTAGTTGTGTGTGCGATGAAGGGCATACGGTTCAGTTCAATGAACTGTTTGTGTTGGGGATATAACTATTGAGTATAAACCGCCCAGGAGGGGCTGGATTATACTCATAGTGAGTTGTTCCTATCATAGCCCATGAGGACAAGGAGTACGACGCTTTACGAAGGAGAGTTAATAAGAGGGCCCAAGGCCCAAAGGCGGATTATGACCCATAGATATAAACCGCCATAAGATGTATAACTTGTGTTGTAAGATAAGAAAAGGTAGAAATCGAGCCGGACACGTTTATGAGCCGGCCGGGACTCTGTAAACCGCCGGGCGTCAACCTGTGTATATAAAGGGACGACCCGACGACGGTTTAGGGACAAGAAACAAGAGATCGAGAGCCGGGTCAAGCATATTCGCTTCCCATTCATCGAAACCCTAGCAATACCAATTACAAACTGGACTAGGCTTTTACCTTCATCATAAGGGGCCAAACCAGTATAAACTCCCGTGTCATTTGTCCTGTTTAACCCCTTTGAGCTAACCTCAACGCGATGGCCTCACGACTAAGTCCTCACACTAGGACATCTACCGTGACGTTTCCACGACAGCTGGCACCCACCGTGGGGCTATCGCGCGATGGTTTCGAGTTCTTGAAGGGTAGCTTCGAAGGGCTCAAGGGATACGCCGTGGGCCGGATGACCAAGAGTCACCGCAGCAAGCTCTGCATCGACGACGCTGGCTGGGGCCCTAAGGCCGGCTCCATTGAGTACGGGTACCGGGTCCCCTTTGGCGGAATTCACGTCTTCATTGGCAAGATCGGCGAACCGGGCCGTGAGCTGGACATCTGTACCGACATCATCGAGACGGCTCAGTGTGCGAGACCCGCCCGGGTTCAGCCTGCCATGAAGCATGCCTTCGTAGGAGTCATCCACAGGGCAGAATCTGAGGATAGATCGGTATCTGATGATGAAACCGCCATTTACTCCAATGGCAAATCATCTACTGGAGATACCGAGTCATTGTATCAGCTACAAGATGGCCGGCTTGGGGGCTATTCCGATGGCAACAGTATTCCAGATCCCCAGGAGCCGCTGAACCGGGTTGCAACCTTTATGGCCAGTACACAGCCAGGGCAGAATTCTTCAACTGCAGCGGCGTTAATATTCGGGTCAGCAGCAACAACAACAGCCGGGGCAGGAGGCCCTACGCGCATGTCGGCTCAGGTTTTGTCTGGTTTACTTGACTCTTTAGCAACACTGATGGCGATCGAGGTTAGTGCGGCAAACCGGGATGAGCATAATGCGAAAATTGCCAAGGTGAGAGACCATATAACTCAAGCCAAGGAAGACCTGGCAGCCGAGGATGTAAGGATTGCGACGATGCGGGCCGAGTTGGAGGCTCAGGCGCAGCGGGTTCAATCGGAATCCTTCCGGCTTATGCTAGATCAGAACGCGACGAATGATGTCATGAGGAGAAGGCATCAGACCTGCTTACCTTTGGTTTACGAGCCAAGAAACCTCTTCAATACGCCTGGAGCAGGGACCAGTAACCAGCCAGTGATAAACCGGACTGAAGCACCAGGAACAGGGGCGCCGGTTCAACCACGCACCATGGATCCACCTCGTCAGGGTGATAACCCACCGCAGCATGCACCGACGCTGCATCATGTGCCAACACCGCCGGGTCATTACTCTAACCCTTTGGATAACATGGTCACGGCCGCTTCACGTTTGGCGGCTCTCCTAGTCGAAGGTGAGTCCCCAGTAGCAGTTGAGACGCGATGGGCCAGAGAGCTCCTTCAGACAGCCTTGGCTCAGCAGCAGGCTTATTCATACAGCCGTGAGAGGATTCATTCCAGCCCTCGTCCGAGCCAGAGTTATAGCAAACGTATTGATGAGCCAGCCATGTCCAGCAGTGCGCGGAATCGTAATCCGCCTCGTGGCCATAACCCGGTAGGCGGCGGTGTTGGTGATCAAAACATGGTGGACCAAGGGAGAGCACGTTGAGAGGCCGAGTTAGCGGTGCAGTACGCGGCCCGTCAGCCTTCTCTGGTTCATCCGACGGCTTCGGTCGAGACAGGAGTAACTTTCAGGTCTTTGGGTGTTGTAACGCCCCAGGACCGATGTGCCAGGTGTCCTTCAGTTATTCTCTGTTGTTTCCTTGTCATTGCTTGCGTGTCATGCATCTCATATCATGTCATCAGGTGCATTGCATTTGCATGTTCGTCTCATGCATCCGAGCATTTTCCCCGTTGTCCGTTTTGCAATCCGGCGCTCCTATGTCCTCCGGTGTCCCTTTCTACCTCTTTTCATGTGCGGGTGTTAAACGTTTACGGATTGGACCGAGACTTGCCATGCGGACTTGGCTTACTATCGGTAGACCGCCTGTCAAGTTTCGTGCCATATGGACTTCGTTTGATACTCCAACGGTTAACCGAGGGACTGAAAAGGCCTCATGTGTGTTGCAGCCCAACACCCCTCCAAAGTGGCCCAAAACCCACCTAAACCTCCTCCATCATCTCGGTCGTTTGATCACGATTGCGTGGCCGAAAACTGCACCTCATTTGGACTCTCGTAGCTCCCTCTACCTATAAATATGTGATCCCCTCCCAAAAATCCGCGATACAAACCCTAGACTTCCTCTACCTCGCGCCGCCGGACATGTCCGTCCCGCGGCTGGACGCGTCCACCCCGCCGCCACGTCACCTGGCCAACGGCGAGGCGACACCTCAGCGCCACCGGCGTCCTCCACCACTCCCGCGGCGCCACCTCACCACCCTCTCTCTCCTCCCGCGCCAGGCCCTGAGGGCCCAGATCCGGCCCGCGGGATCCGGATCCCGTCGCCGCCCGAGGCGCTCGAAGCCCAGCGCCTGCTCCGCCCGCGCGCCGCCCATCTTCCCCGCGCCAGCGCCGAAACCACCGCCATCCTCCCCCGACGTCGGCGCCGACCATCGCCGGGCTCCGCCGCCTCGCCCCGACCTCGCCGCGGTCGCGCGCCCGGAGAGCCCCTGCCTCGCCGCCACGCCGCTCCGGCCCGGATCCGGGCGGATCCGTCCCTCTCCGGCGCCCCCTCGCCCTCCCCTCGCCGGAGACAAGCTCGACCTCGCCGGAGTTTCTACAGTACCTCCAGATCCAGATTCAAACTCGGTTGACTTTTTCTCCCCGGAACCCTAACTTTTTGCATACTTCATCATGCCATAACTTCGTCACGACGAGTACATCATTTCATCTCATTGCATCATTTTCATTTGAGCTCATCTTGATGCCTGAAATGTTGTTGGAAGAGGGATATGTGATGATTATTTCAGATCTGTTTCAGCAAATGGCCTTTTGTCATTTTTGCCATGATTAATGTGTGCATGCTATGATCCTGATCTCTACATGTGTTTTGTAGAATGTCATGCCATCTTTACAGGGGTGTATGCCATGTATTTTTGTGATCTTTATGGTGACTAGCACAAGCATGCAAAGTATCTTACTCAGTAAGGATGGTGACTAGCACAAGCATGCTGATTTCAGGGACTTAGAATTTCACTAAGTCATTGCCCTGTCATTATTTTTATGCCATATGTTCATGTTGTTTCCTAGTGATCTATGCCTCTTTTGAGCATGATCAGTAAGGATGTTTTGTATATAATACTGTGCTCTATCCATCCATGTCTTTGTTTGCAATTATGGAGCACCCTAGCTTGAGTCAATCGAGCTCTACTTTTGCTATAAAATGATCCTGGCAGATTGTTAACATGTTTAGCAATTTTGTCGAGCTTATTGTTGTTGATCCGTGCATGCTATGTTGTTGTTCTTGCCATGTTTAGCTTCTATGCCATGTCTGTTTGCTGGGTGTATGCTTAGTTTGTCATGCAATGCCTCGTAGTGAGTGCATCGAGCTCGTAAGCATGCCTACTTGTTAACTATTTTGCCATGCTTCAGTTTTTCACTAAGTCTGAGTCTGTTTATGTTTTTGCTATGTTCACATGCTTGCAATTGTATTTTCTGATCCCTTTTGGCTCATGGTCACTAAGGGACTTTTGTTATTTGCTTATAGTAGCTTCATGCCATGCCTTGCTTTGCCATGATATGTTCCTGTAGCATGTAGTTATCATGCTCTAAACATTGCTTCCTGTTGATAAATTCCTGACATGCTGTTAATTTCACTAAGTCTGAAACCTGTTATCATTTGCACTTTTGCCATGCTTGTTTGAGCTTGCTATTGAGTGAATTAGCCGTAGCTCAGTGTTCATCGTTCGTTAAGCTTCATGAGTGGATCCCTACCATGTATTTTGTTGCCATGTTTGAGTGTTGTAGAATATTCATCTTGATGCATTTAGTTGGTCACTTGCTGATTATCGCAGACCGGTGCCATATTTGTTTTGCTTGCCATTTCCAAACCATGCATCCTATTCCGGTGATCTTTATATCGATTTCGACTGGAATCAACTCACCTTTCCAGTGGCACTCTTGGATTTCCATGTTGAGGCCAGGTTCAATCATTCCTTTCCAAATCATGCATATGCATCACATACCGCATCCCGCATATCATGCCATGTTCATGTCTTGGTTGTTTACTATGTTGTGTGCTTCTTTCCGGTGTTGCTTCTTTGGGTTGAATCCGATAATTTCGCGTTTGTGAGGACCTATTCGACTACATCCGTTTGTCTTCTTCATGGACTCGTTCTTCTTCCTTGTGGGGTCTCAGGCAAGATGACCATACCCTCGAAATCACTTCTATCTTTGCTTGCTAGTTGCTTGCTCTTTTGCTATGCCTATGCTTCCATACCTACCACTTGCTTATCATGCCTCTCATATTGTTAAGCCAAGCCTCTAACCCACCTTGTCCTAGCAAACCATTGTTTGGCTATGTTACCGCTTTGCTCAGCCCCTACTATAGCGTTGTTAGTTGCAAGTGAAGATTGGAGTTTGTTCCTTGTTGGAACATGGATATTTTGTTGGGATATCACAATATCTCTTATTTAATTAATGCATCTATACAGTTGGTAAAGGCTGAAAGGCTCGGCCTTATGCCTGGTGTTTTGTTCCACTCTTGTCGCCCTAGTTTCCGTCATATCGGTGTTATGTTCCCGGATTTTGCATTCCTTACACGGTTGGGTTATAATGGGAACCCCTTGACAGTTCGCCTTGAATAAAACTCCTCCAGCAATGCCCAGCATTGGTTTTACCATTCGCCACCTAGCCTTTTCTTTCCCTTGGGTTCTGCAGACTCAAGGGTCAACTTTATTTAAAACCCCCTGGGCCAGTGCTCCTCTGAGTGTTGGTCCGACCGAGTAGACTGCAGGGCCACCTCGGGGCAACTTGAGGGTTGGTTTTACTCATAGGATGTCTCATCTGAGTGTGCCCTGAGAACGAGATATGTGCAGCTCCTATCGGGATTTGTCAGCACATTCGGGCGGTGTTGCTGGACTTGTTTTACCATTGTCGAGGATGTCTTGTAACCGGGATACCGAGTCTGATCGGATTGTCTTGGGAGAAGGAATATCCTCCGTTGACCGTGAGAGCTTGTGATGGGCTAAGTTGGGACACCCCTGCAGGGTTTGAACTTTCGAAAGCCGTGCCCATGATTATGGGCAGATGGGAACTTGTTAATGTCCGGTTGTAGAAAACCTGAAGCTTGACTTAATTAAAATACAACACGCGCGTGTGTAACCGTGATGGTCTCTTCCCGACGGAGTTCGGGGAGTGAACACGGTGTTGGAGTAATGCTTGACGTAGGATTTTCTAGGATCACTTCTTGATCATAGTTGTTCGATCGTGCTTTGCCTTCTCTTCTTGCTCTCTTTTGCGTATGTTAGCCACCATATATGCTAGTCGCTTGCTGCAGCTCCACCTCATATCTTTTACCCTACCTATAAGCTTAAATAGTCTTGATCGCGAGGGTGTGAGATTGCTGAGTCCCCGTGACTCACATATACTTCCAAAACCAGCTTGCAGGTGCCGAGGATACCGTGTAGATGGCGCAACCAAGCTCAAAGAGGAGCTCTATGAAGATCTTGTCATTTATGTTGTTCCGTTTCTAGTTGATCAGTAGTGGAGCCCAGTTGGGACGATCGGGGATCTGTGTAGCATTTGGGGTAGTCTTCTTTTATTTTGGGTTCCGTAGTCGGACCTTGATTGTATCTGGTTGATGTAATGCTTTATTCATGTAATTGTGTGAAGTGGTGATTGTAAGCCATCTATGAATCTCTTTCCCTTATGTATTACATGGGTTATGTGAAAATTACCTCACTTGCGACATTGCTTTCAATGCGGTTATGCCTCTAAGTCGTGCTTCGACACGTGGGAGATATAGCCGCATCGAGGGCTTTATAGGTGTGCCGTGTTTGACCCCAGCTTTGCGTAACATATGGTTTCCCAAGGATTTCAAAGGTCCCTATAAGGTACCCAACTACACGGCCGATTTACCTCCCGAATCATGGATTGAGAGTTATGAGATGGCGATTGAACTGTTGGATGTTGATGAGGCTGCATGTGCTAAGTATTTTACCATGATGTTGGAAGGAACGGCTCGTACTTGGTTGAAGGGATTACCGGCTAACTCCGTTGGGTCATGGGCCGAGTTAAAAGCTCGGTTTATCCATAATTTTAAGGACACGTGTAAGCAGCCCATGCCAATTGTGGATTTGGCCTCCTGTATCCAGGAAGAAGGAGAATCAACAAACCATTGGGTGTGCCGGGTGAGGGAGTCCTGGATTAGGGGGTATCCGGACAGCCGGACTGTTGGACTATGAAGATACAAGATTGAAGACTTCGTTCCCGTATCCGGATGGGACTCTCCTTGGTGTGGAAGGCAAGCTCGGAAATAAGGATATGTAGATCTCCTTCCTTGTAACCGACTCAGTGTAACCCTAGCCCCCTCCGGTGTCTATATAAACCGGAGGGTTTTAGTCCGTAGGACAACATACAATCATACCATAGGCTAGCTTCTAGGGTTTAGCCTCTCTAATCTCGTGGTAGATCAACTCTTGTACTACTCATATTATCAAGAATAATCAAGCAGGACGTAGGGTTTTACCTCCATCAAGAGGGCCCAAACCTGGGTAAAACATCGTGTCCCCTGCCTCCTGTTACCATCCGCCTTAGACGCACAGTTCGGGACCCCCCACCCGAGATCCACCGGTTTTGACACCGACATTGGTGCTTTCATTGAGAGTTCCTATGTGTCGTCATCATTAGGCTTGATGGCTCCTTCGATCGTCGATAGCGATGCTGTCCAGGGTGAGACTTTTCTTCCCGGACATATCTTTGTATTCGGCGGCTTCGCACTGCGGACCAACTCGCTTGGCCATCTGGAGCAGATCGAGAGTTACGCCCCTGGCCACCAGGTCAGGTTTGGAAGCTTAAACTATACGGCCGACATCCGCGGAGACTTGATCTTCGTTGGATTTGAGCCCCTGCCGAGTGCGCCGCACGGTCACGGTGAGCATGATTTAGCTCTACCATCGGACAGTGATCAGGAGACCGCACCGGCAGCCGCTCCGACCCTTAATTCGGAGCCAATCGCGCCATCCATGGACGGGTGGATAGACCCCACCACGGAGGCCGTACTCTTAGCAGTGATCGAGTCGAGTATCGGCCTTACCCTTCACGGGAGCCGTGACGCTGAACTACCGGATTCTTCCCCGGCCACGGACTCCGAACCGCCTGCGCCCGTGCCTATCGAATCCGACTGGGCGCCGATCATGGAGTTCACCTCCGCGGATATCTTTCAGCACTCGCCCTTCGGCGACATACTGAACTCATTAAGGTCTCTCTTCCTGTCAGGAGAGTCCCGGCCGAACTATGTTCGGCAGGATTGGGATGTGGATGACGAAGAAATTCGCCGCCCACCCACCACCCACTTAGTAGCCACTGTCAACAATTTGACTGACATGCTCGACTTTGACTCCGAAGACATCAATGGTATGAACGACGATGCGGGAGACAAAGAGGAACCACTGCCCACAGGGGACCTGACAGCCACCTCATCATATGATATATACATGGTGGACACACCCAAAGAAGGCAATGGCGACGGGACATCGGAGGATGACCCCTCCAAGAAGCAACCCAAGCGCCGACATCAGCGGCGCCGCTCTAAGTCTCGCCAAAGCAAAAGCGGTGACATCGGCATCGGAGATAATAGCACTCCGGACAGTGCCGAAGACGACAACAATCCCTTCCAGCAAGATTTAGAGCAGGAGGATGGAGAAGCCAGCCCTCCCGAGAGAGCGGCAGATGGAGAGGCGGAGGATGATAATTACATGCCTCCCTTTGAAGACGAGGCAAGCCTCGATGATGACGAATTTGTCGTGCCGGAGGATCCCATCGAGCAAGAGCGCTTCTAGCGCCGGCTTATAGCCACGGCAAATAGCCTTAAGAAAAAGCAGCAGCAGCTTCAAGCTGATCAAGATTTGCTAGCTGACAGATGGACTGAAGTCCTTGCGGCCGAGGAATATGAACTCGAACGCCCCTCCAAGAGTTACCCAAAGCGCAGGTTGCTACCCCGACTGGAGGAGGAAGCATTAAAACCTACATCTCCAGCATATGATGCGGCTGATCGGCCACCTCGTGGCCACGACAGAGAGGCATTTCAGCCAAAAACTCAGCCCGCACCCCGACGCCACTGAAATAGAAATGACAAGGCATGGGGAAACACGCTAGACCTGCGAGACGTATTCGAGGACAAAGAAAAACACACAAGATCAATCTACGGATCACGAGGGCACGCCACTACACGAGACGATAACCGTCACGTCGGATATAGTAAAAGTAAATCCAGCCGGGCCGAACACAGCGGACAAGACTCATTCGAGCTGCGTCGTGACATAGTCCACTACAGAGGCGCCGCACACCCTATATTCTTCACAAACGAAGTAATGGATTACCAAATCCCATAGGGTTTCAAACCTGTAAATATTGAATCATACGACGGCACAATAGATCCTGCGGTATGGATCGAGGACTTCCTCCTACGCATACACATGGCCCGCGGTGACGATACACGCCATCAAATACCTCCCACTCAAGCTCAAAGGACCAGCTCGGCATTGGCTCAACAGCCTGCCAGCAGAATCCATCGGCTATTGGGAAGATCTGGAAGCCGCATTCCTCGACAACTTCCAGGGCACTTATGTGCGACCACTAGATGCCGATGACTCGAGCCACATAATTCAGCAGCTAGAGGAATCGGCCAGGCAATTCTGGACACAGTTCCTGACAAAGAAAAATCAAATCGTCGACTGTCCGGATGCAGAGGCCCTAGCAGCTTTTAAGCACAACATCCGCGACGAGTGGCTCGCCTGGCACCTTGGCCAGGAAAAGCCGAAATCTATGGCAGCCCTCGCGACACTCATGACCCGTTTTTGCGTGGGAGAAGACTGCTGGCTGGCTCGCAACAATAATATATCAAAGAACCATGGTACTTCGGATACCAAGGATGGAATGGCAGGTCACGTCGCAACAAACACAAGCGCCGCATCAACAACGACAATACTGAGGATACGTCAGTCAATGCCGGATTCAGAGGCTCTAAACCCGGTCAGCGGAAAAAGCCATTCAAAAGAAGCACTCCGGGCCCGTCCAGTTTGGACCGAATACTCGATCGCTCGTGCCAAATACATGGCACCCCCGACAAGCCAGCTAACCACACCAACAGGGAATGTTGGGTGTTCAAGCAGGCCGGCAAGTTAAATGCCGAAAACAAAGATAAGGGGTCACATAGCGATGACGAGGAGGAGCCCCGGCAGCCGAACACCCGAGGACAGAAGAGGTTCCCCCCACAAGTGCGGACGGTGAACATGATATACGCAACCCACATCCCCAAGAGGGAGCAGAAGCGTGCGTTAAGGGATGTATATGCGTTGGAGCCAGTCGCCGCAAAGTTCAACCCATGGTCCTCTTGCCCGATCACCTTCGATCGCAGGGACCATCCCACTAGTATCTGTCATGGCGGATTCATCGCACTGTTTCTAGACCCAATCATCGACGGATTTCACCTCACTCGAGTCCTTATGGACGGTGGCAGCAGCCTGAACCTGCTTTATCAGGACACAGTGCGCAAAATGGGTATAGACCCTTCAAGGATCAAACCCACAAAAACGACCTTCAAAGGCGTCATACCAGGTGTAGAGGCCCATTGCACAGGCTCAGTCACACTGGAAGTGGTCTTCGGATCCCCGGATAACATCCGGAGCGAGAAGTTAATCTTCGATATAGTCCCGTTCCGCGTGGCTATCATGCACTGCTTGGGCGAACCGCATTTGAGAGATTCAACGTGGTACCGCACTATGCATATCTCAAGCTCAAGATGCCAGGATCTCGGGGGGTCATCACAGTTAATGGAAACACAGAGCGCTCTCTCCGCACAGAGGAGCACACTGCGGCCCTCGCAGCAGAAGTGCAAAGCAGCCTCTTAAGGCAATCCACCAGTTCGGCGATTAAGGACCCGGACACCTTCAAGCGCGCCCGGAGTAATCGGCAACAAGACCGTCTGGCACGTATAGGAATGCGGCCCCCACCCCAGTCCCAGCCAAATGGAAAAATCTGTGCCACGCGTACATAATTACGCATTGAAAATACCATGGACACAGGTGGGGAGGGGGGCACGCCCCAAGACGCGGATCAACCGCACTAGGGGCTTCCCGCTTTGTTATTTTTCTTTCTTTCAGGACTTTAATCTCTAGAAGCCCCGTCCGGCAGTACGATTGCCGGACACACGATACAACAACCAAGGAGGCAGAAAGCTACGTCGCATCAAGGAATTTCCCAGGTGGTCTCTGATAACGAGTGAAATACCTGCTTTAAATACCATTCCTCGACTTGCCCTTGGAGGGGACATGTCAAATAGTCCTACTTTTTGCTTATCGCACTACGTGTATCATTCTGCTTTGACACACCTTTTTGAATAAACAATGCATAGCACTAGACTATTATCGCATTCTTCTTTTATATATATATATATGTTCATTCATGACATTCAGCAACCGTACACTTTGGTACGGCCAATACTCCAGGGGCTTAAGCGTACCCCATAATACGGCGTGAGAAGTCCGAACACTTTCAACAGTGCAACACCCCAAACTTATAGCATTATATGCATCAGCTCCGAATCATGTCTTGGGTCAATAGTTGGGTTTGCCCGGCTCCCATGTTTTGGCACCTTACGTTCCGCTATATCGGCTAAGGTAGCACTGGGAGAACTACTTCGATTGTGCCCCGGTTCATCTGGGCTAAGCACCTCAGTAGAGAAAGCTAAAACTGACTGTCATGATAAGGCGAGAGTTGGTCGCTGTTCGAAAGGTCTCGAGTCCCTAAAGACTCATGCCGCTTAGGGCGAGGAGTCGGCTTTGTCCGGCTTAAGGCGTGTATAGCGCCCCGAATTCGGCCTTCCGAATACTAGGGGCTTCGCCAAAATTTAAAATTGTAGACTTCTATGGCTAAGTGAGAGTGATAAAGCATTATAGTCTGATTGCCTTGTTCGTTGTGCTGAGCACCTCCCTCGAAGGACCCAACAATGGGAAAAAGAGTGCTCAGATTTATCCCGAACACCCCAGCACTCGTGGCATGGGGGCAGAAGTCGACGACTCGCCATCTCTCAGATTTAACAAACAGCCGCACAGAAGGTAATATTTTAAATTCAAACAAGCGTTGCATAGCGCATATGAACAAGTTTTCATAATACAGGATCACACAAGCAGGTTCATTCAAAAATTACATCCTTCGCACACTTGTCCGCCACAAGACGGGCACCCTTCAGGACACCCTCATAATACATTTCGGGGTGGCGATGCTCCTTGCCCTGCGGCGGCCCCTCCTTCACCAGCTTCTCTGCGTCCATCTTGGCCCTGTGCACCTTCGCACGGGCAAAAGCCCGGCGTGCACCTTCGATGCAGACGGACCGCTTTATGACTTCCAGCCGTGGGCAGGCATCCACAAGCCGCCTCACCAGGCTAAAGTAGCTGTTGGGAAGGGAGTCGCCAGGCCACATCCGGACTATAAAGCCCCTCATGGCCTGTTCAGCCGCCTTGTGCAGCTCGACCAGTTGCTTCAGCTGGTCGTTCATAGGCATCGGGTGTTCGGTCCCAGTATACTGAGACCAGAACAACTTCTCCGTTGAGCTTCCCTCCTTGGCCTGGTAATATTTCGCGGCATCCGACACACTGCGGGGCAAATCTGTGAATGCTCCTGGAGAGCTCCAGACTCGGGTAAGTAACAAGTAATTTACTTTCACATGCTTGATTTGCATATTGAACGCCTTACCCGCCGCTATCTTCCTCATCGCCTCAATCTCCTGGAGGGCCTTTTGGGCTTCGGCCTTGGCATGCTTTGTGCTCTCGAGGGCCACGGCAAGCTCGGACTCTCGCGTCTTCGAGTCAAGCTCCAAATCCTCGTGCTTCTTCACGAGAGCCTGGAGCTCTTGCTGCACCTCGCCCACTTGTGCCTCTTGTTTTTCCCGCTCGGTGCGCTCCTTGGCCGCTTTGTTTTCGGCCTCGGACAGCTCTTGCTTCAGGGTCGCCACTTCGGTCGTGGCCCCTGGCACATTCATGATGATCCTATCATTTTGCAACCGCATCTTTTTATATATACATATATATGGACAAGGCATTAATTACCTTTGTTCCCCTCGAGCTGCATCTTGGCAAGACCGAGCTCTTTCTCGGACCGCTCGAGGTCCTGCCTCAGTGCAGCGACCTCCGCAGTCAGTGCGGCAGAGGTCAGCAGCGAAGCCTGCATACACATAAAGACATACTTATATTAGACTCCTGCAGATATTATTTGATCCTCTATTCGGCATTTCTTTGTGAACACCAAACAAAGCATCAGGGGCTACTGTCTATGCGGTAATATTTTTCCTATATTTTAAATACTTACCTCAAAGCCTGTTAGAAGGCTGGCACAGGCTTCAGTCAGTCCGCTCTTGGCGGACTGAACCTTCTTGATCACCGCACTCATAATAGTGCGGTGCTCTTCGTCGATGGAAGCGCCACGAAGCGCTCCCAGCAGTTCGTCCGGTGCCTCTGGATGGACAGAGGTCACCAGCACGGACGGCTTGCCCCTCTTGGAAGAGGGCTGCCTGCCCGAGTCCGGAACCACTGGAGGTTCCGGCGCGGTGTCCGGCTGAGGGCCAAACTTGAAGCCCCTGGGAGCCTTGATCCCTTTGCTCCTGGAGTCCGGAAGGTCGCCTTTAGGCGCCTCCGGGAATGTCTCCCCCTGGCTCGGTGCCGCTTGAGACAATACCTCGGCATTGTCTGTAGGGCAAGGAGAGGAGGCGGTTGGAAGTGTACCACTATTCATGTCCGACGAGTCCAAGGAACCGTCCGACGATGATACGTCGATACGGGCTTGGCGCGGACTGCATAATCATATTCGACGTTAGGAGAAGCAGTGCAACAAAAGTATGCTATGAGTTACTCTGGTATCCGAATACTTACGACTTCGCCAGTGGCTTGGCCCTAAGCAGCCACTCGTCTTCGCCGTCGGCGGCAGTGATGGAACAGTCCGGAAGGAGAGTCCTTCCCTTCTTGGACCCTTCGGCCTCCCCGGTTGGGGTGGCCTTCCTTTTCTTGTCTCCCCCGGCTGGAGGGGGAGAGTCTTCGTCTTCCTTCTCCTTGTTTTCACGGGAGGAGTGTGCCTCGGAGTTATCGGACGATGTGTCCGATACCACCTGGCGCCGAGAACTCTTTCGGGTTCCCGTGGCCTTCTTCTTGGTCTTCTCTGGCACCTCATAAGGAGCCGGAGTCCGCATCTCCATCAGGAGAGCGTCGGCGGGGTCTTCGGGCAGAGGGTTCGGACAGTTAATCTGCTCCGATGTCTCCACCCAGTCCTATCAAAGGCATGGGAGCTCAGACCCCACACATGGTTAAGCTATGGGAAATAAATACCCTATGCACAGAGCTTACCGGATTCATAGGGCACTTCGTGCTTAGCTCGCGGTCCTCGGTGAGAGAAGGGGGGACCTTGGCGCCCTTGAATAGCACCTTCCAGACGTCCTTATGTGTTGTGTCGAAGAGCTCGTGTAGAGTCTGGTGTTGGGCCGGGTCGAACTCCCATAAGTTGAAAGCCCGTTGTTGACACGGGAGGATCCGGCGAAAGAGCATGACCTGGACTATGTTGACAAGCTTAAGTTTCTTGCTTGTCATGTTCCGGATACACTTCTAGAGTCCGTCCAACTCCACCGATGAGCCCCAGGATAGACCCTTCTCCTTCCAGGAAGTGAGCCGCGTGGGGATTCCGAATCGAAACTCGGGGGCCACCACCCAGTTGGCGCCGCGCGGCTCGGTGATGTAGAACCACCACGATTGCCACCCCTTTATGGTCTCCATGAAGGAGCCCTCGAGCCATGTAACGTTGGGCTTTTTTCCCACCATGGCTCCGCCGCATTCCGCTTGTTGGCCACCTACTACCTTCGGCTTGATATTGAAGGTCTTCAGCCATAGGCCGAAGTGGGGTCGGATGCGGAGGAAAGCCTCGCACACGACGATGAACGCCGAGATGTTGAGGATGAAATTCGGGGCCAGATCATGAAAGTCCATCCCATAATAGAACATAAGGCCGCAGACGAATGGATGGAGGGGAAACCCCAGTCCGTGGACGAAGTGGGGGAGGAAAACCACCCTTTCGTGAGGTTCCGGGGTAGGGACGATCTGCCCCGTAGCTGGCAGCCGGTGCGCGATATCCGCGGCTAAGTATCCAGACCCACGTAGTTGTTTGATGTGTCCCTCCATGACGGAGGAGACCATCCACTTGCCTCCCGCTCCGGACATGTTTGGGAGTGTTGATGAGGAGGATGTGGACTTGGGTGCTGGAGCTTGAGTGCGCAAAAATGGATGAGCAAGGAGGAAGAAGGCGTGGGTAGAAAAAGGTGAAACCTTATCCCTTTATAAGGGTGGACGAAACTATGCGCCCCCACCAGCCTGGTAAAACTTGCTTATCCCCCAAGCGCCGTAATTGATGGCGCGGTTGGGTTACCCACGTCCATATTGATGGGAATCCCGTAATAAGGGGACACGATCTCTGCTTCGACAAGACATGCCAAGGAAACCGCCTTGCGAAACACGCTGAGATAGGTTGTGAAAAATGATTCGAATAAAGACCTGGCTGTGGTGTGATGCCACGGTACGGGGTATGTCAGCAGATCAGATTTTTGGAAATATTATTATCTCTACGGTGGTATGTGGAACTTGTTTTGCAGAGCCGGACATGATCCTCGTGTTCAAAATCTTCTATGAAGTATTCGGAGGAGGAACCCGCCTTGCAATGTCGAAGACGATCTGCGCGCCGGACTCATCGTCATTGAAGCCTGGTTCAGGGGCTACTGAGGGAGCTCTGGATTAGGGGGTATCCGGATAGCCGGACTATATCCTTTGGCCGGACTGTTGGACTATGAAGATACAAGATTGAAGACTTCGTCCCGTGTCCGGATGGGACTCTCCTTGGCATGGAAGGAAAGCTTGGCAATATGGATATGTAGATATCGTTCCTTGTAACCGACTCTGTGTAACCCTAGCCCCCTCCGGTGTCTATATAAACCAGAGGGTTTTAGTCCGTAGGACAACATACAATCATACCATAGGCTAGCTTCTAGGGTTTAGCCTCTCTGATCTCGTGGTAGATCAACTCTTGTACTACTCATATTATCAAGAATAATCAAGCAGGACATAGGGTTTCACCTCCATCAAGAGGGCCCGAACCTGGGTAAAACATCGTGTTCCCTGCCTCCTGTTACCATCCACCTAGACGCACAGTTCGGGACCCCCTACCCGAGATCCGCCGGTTTTGAAACCGACACCGGGTTTCAACGATACTGCACTCGTCAGACCGGATCAATGCCGATTTAGCAGTCTTGACGTTAGACAAAAATTGCCATTTTACGCCCCTCAAGCAGAAATTAGTGCGACTTGAACATCACTGCAATGACATGGGGACACTTATGGCTGCTCTGGTTAAGTACGCTGACTCTGATAGTACCAAGGATCCTGAGTCTGATGATGACAAACCAGGAAAGGGAAAGAAGAGCAGCAGCACCAAAGGGCAGCAGCATAACCCGGCGGTGAATCAGGGAGGCAACCTGGATTTTGTGGCAAATACCAATGCACAGAATAATGGCCAGGGATGTAAGGGCAGGCCACCCCCGCAGACCGAAGGATCAGGCATTAATCTTGAGCAAATGTTGAATCAGCCCTGCCCGAAGCATGGTACACGTCAAAGACCGTCTACTCACCTTTGGAAAGATTGTTACATCATGAGGGAGTTCAAGAATTCAAATATTTTTCAAAGCAACGATGGACCAGGAGGCGGTTCAGGATCCGGTTCACAGGGTCCAGGTTATGGAGGTGGCGGTGCAGGCTCTAGGTTCCAAGGTCACCAAGGTCATCCAGGCAATCAAGGCAATCAGGGCGGTTACGATCAGTAGTCTAGTCAGGGGAATCAGCAGCAGCAGTCTGGATATCAGAGTAACCCAAAACAGTTGAGTAGTGGGCATATCACGTCTTCACCACGAGTTTGTGCAAGCGGGATCAGAAGCTTCATAAAAGGGCAGTAAACTCCGTTGAATGGGTAGTGCCCCGTTACTTGTGCTGGTCTGAGCAGCCCATTGGGTGGAGTCGAGAGGATCATCCGCCCCGGATTGATAATCCGAGTCATCTGGCATTAGTGGTTGCGCCTCGGGTTGGAGGGTATAAGTTCACCAAGGTGCTCATGGACGGAGGCAGCAACATTAATATCCTTTATTATGACACCTTCCGTCGTATGGGTTTGACGGATAAAAATCTTAAACCGTCAAAGACTGTTTTCCATGGAGTGGTGCCTGGTAAGTCGGCATATCCAATTGGTAAGATAGCCCTGGAAGTTGCTTTTGGAGATGATCATGATTCTAGGTTAGAGACGTTGACCTTTGAGGTGGTGAAAATCAAGAGCCCTTATCATGCCCTGTTTGGACGACCGGCTTATGCTAAGTTTATGGCAAGACCCTGTTATGTTTATCTACAACTCAAGATGCCATGTCATAAGGGGAGCATCATGGTACATGGGAGCCGAAAGATAGCTTTCGAATATGAATAAGGTGATGCGGCTTATGCTGAATCGGTTTGTGCAACAGAGGAGTTGAAATTTTATAAGGACAATGTTGATCCGGCGGATATGACTTCTTTGAAAAAGCCAACTACAGAGCATGATCCGGCCTTGAAGTTTAAATCGGCTGAGGAAACCAAGTTAGTTAATTTTGTTCCTGGTGATTCATCCAAGCAGTTTAGCATCAGTGCTAATCTGGATCTGAAATAGGAAAGCACACTCATCGAATTCATCCGTGAGAACCGGGACATCTTTGCATGGAAACCTTATGACATGCCAGGTGTACCGAGGGAACTCGTTGAGCACACTCTTAATATTGATCCTAAGTTTAAACCGGTCAAGCAGTTTCTCCGCCGCTTCAACGAGAAAGGCGTAAGGCTATTGGTGAGGAGGTAGCCTGGCTCCTGGCAGCCGGGTTTATCATTGAAGTATTTCATCCTGAGTGGTTGGCTAACCCGGTGCTGGTACTTAATAAGAATGGAACTTGGCGCATGTGTGTAGACTACACAGATTTAAACTAGGCTTGTCCGGCTGATCCTTTCGCCCTCCCTCGTATTGATCAGATTATTGATGCTACGGCGGGTTGTGAGCGTTTGAGTTTTCTGGATGCTTATTCTGGTTATCATCAGATCAAGATGGTAGTTAAGGACCAGGAGAAGACAGCTTCTATAACTCCCTTTGGATCCTTCTGCTATGTTTCTATGCCTTTTGGGCTCAAGAGTGCCCAGGCGACTTATCAGTGCTGTGTGCAGAATTGTCTTCGTACTCAGATCGGGCGCAATGTTCATGCTTATGTGGATGATATTATTGTGAAGTCCAGGAAAGAGGAGACTTTGATAGATGATTTGAAATAAACTTTTGATAATCTCCGAATTTATAAGATGATGCTTAATCCGGCCAAATGTGCCTTTGGTGTACCGGCAGGAAAGCTCTTGGGATTTTTGGTGTCTAACAGGGGCATTGAGGGTAACCCGAAAAAGATCAAAACAATTACTTCTCTGGCTAAACCGGCGTGTATCAATGATGTTCAATGTCTGGCGGGTCGTATTGGAGCATTGAGCCATTTTATCAGCCGGTTGGGGGAGAAAGATATCCCTCTATATCAGATGATGAAAAAGACAGACAATTTTGTCTGGAGTGATGCTGCTGATGCGGCGTTTGAGGACTTGAAAAAGCAGTTAGCCGAGCCACCTGTCCTTGTTGTTCCTATTGATAAGGAGCCATTGTTGCTATATGTGGCTGCCAATGCCAGGGCTGTCAGTGTGGCTACTGTGGTAGAGAGAAAGGAGGTAGGCAAGGAATATCCGGTTCAACGGCCGGTTTATTACATCAGTGAGGTTCTCATTGAGTCCAAGCAGAGATACCCACATTCGCAGAAGCTAGTGTACGGAGTTTTTATGGCAAGCCGAAAGCTTAAATAGTATTTTCAGGGTCATCCCATCACTGTGGTCAGTTCTGTTCCTTTGGGAGATATAATCCAAAATAGGGAAGCAACTGGCGGGGTTGCCAAGTGGGCCATTGAGCTTGGACCTCACGGGTTAAAATATATGCCTCGTACGACAATCAAATCCCAGGCACTTGTGGATTTCATCAATGACTGGACAGAGTTGCAGAGACCAGAGGAAAAACCAGATAACACATATTGGACTATTCAATTTGATGGGTCCAGGCAATTGGAGAGCTCGGGGGCTGGAGTTGTGCTAGCTTCCCCTCGAGGTGATAAATTTGTTATGTTCTCCGCTTAATGTTTCCTTGCACTAACAATGCAGCGGAATTGAGCTTTAACATAAGCCGGGTTAGGTGCTTTGGTGACTCGGATTTGGTAGCTCAACAAGTATCAGGTACTTGGGACTCCAATGACCCACTCATGGCGGCTTATAGACGGGAGGTGGATGTTATTGCTGGTCACTTCAAGGGTTATCAGGTTGAGCATGTGGACCGGAGAAAGAATGAAGTGGCGGACGCTTTAAGCCGGTTGGGTTCTCAACGTAAACCAGTGCCGCCCAATGTTTTTATTGATGTCCTTCATAACCCGTCGGTCAAGTTACCCACAGAGGAGGATTTGGCTATCCGTGACCCGAAGGCTTAGTTGGTGGCAGCTCTTCATGTTATCCCGGATTGGACAGTTCCCTATTTGGTGTATATGACCCGGGGCGAGTTACCTGAAGATGAAGTTTTGGCCAGGCAGATAATCCGGCGGTCTAAGTCAATGACTATTGTCAATGGAGAGTTGCATCATTGTAGTCTCACAGGGGCGTTTCTGCGCCGCGTGTCTCCAGAAGAAGGTTGTGAGATCCTATGTGAGATCCATGAAGGGGCTGTGGTCATCATGCCGTTTCAAAATCTCTGGTAGCCAAAGCTTTTCGTCACGGTTTTTATTGGCTGACGGCTCATGCTGATGCTAAGGACTTGGCCAGAAGGTGTGACGGTTGTCAGGAATTTGCACGTCGAGCTCATGTTCCGGCTCAGAAGTTAAGGATGATTCCAATTACTTGGCCATTTGCAGTCTGGGGACTTGATATGGTTGGGACCTTTAAAAGATCCAAAGATAAGAAGACCCACCTCTTGGTGGCAGTTGACAAGTTTACTAAATGGGTAGAGGCAGAGCCAGTGAGTAAGTGTGATGCAGCAACGCCGGTTCAATTCATGAAGAAGGTGATTTTCCGCTTTGGCTTTCCACATAGCATTATAACTGACAATGGCACTAACCATTCCAAGGGAGCTATGGAAGATTTTTGTCAATGTGAGCATATCCGCTTGATGTATCATCAGTGGCTCGCCCCCAGTCTAATGGTCAGGTTGAGAGAGCCAACCAAGAGATTTTGAGAGGTATCAAACCCCGGCTTATAGTTCCCTTGCAGAGGATGCCGGGTTGTTGGGTCGAGGAGTTACCTTCTGTGTTATGGAGCATTAATACCACCCCCAACAGGACTACGGGTTATACGCCTTTTTCATGGTTTATGGAGCAGAGGCAGTTCTCCCTAGTGACATCTGTCATGACTCGCCCCACGTGGCGGCTTATGTTGAAGCTCACAGTGAAAAAGCACGTCAGGATGCACTTGACCTGTTAGATGAAGAGCATGACATCACAGCGGCTCGTTCGATGATTTACCAGCAAGATCTGCGTCGTTACCACAGCCGCCGGGTTAAAACCAGAACTTTTCAAGAAGGCGATCTGGTGCTCCGGCTCATCCAGGATCAGATTGATATGCACAAGTTATCCCCGCCTTGGGAAGGACCTTTTGTGGTCAGCAAGAATCGAAATAACGGGTCATATTACCTTATCGATGTTCGAGACCACAAGGACTCACGCACGTCGAAGGAGGAGACCCACCGGCCTTGGAATATTGCTCAGCTTAGGCCATACTACACTTGAGCCACAAGCTCTCCTTATGTACATATTTAGACAATGTATATATTATGATTGATATAATAAACCGGCATCCTTGCTAAAGCGGGGCCTATGTCGTTCTTTTAAATAAGTTTTATCCGGCTATCAAGCCCATATAATAAGAGCACAGCTCTGGTTACCTTGGTAATCCGGCTATCAAGCCCATATAATAAGAGCACAGCTCTGGTTACCTTGGTAATCCGGCTATCAAGCCCATAAAATAAGAGCACAGCTCTGGTTACCTTGGTAATCCGGCTATCAAGCCAATATTATAACTTCATATGAGCATAGCTCTGGTCTACTTGGAGGCTTCAATTAAAGGGACCAAAGAGAGTCTGTTGCACAGCACGGCTCAAACATAGGTACCCCTTGGGCACATCCCACATAATCACTTGGGGGCTTGATCGTATTCGAATCATAGCTACACCTCTTGATTGCCATAAGGCTACCAGGGAAATCACTTGGGGGCTTGGTCATATTCGAACTGTAGCTACACCTCTTGATAGGCATAAGGCCACCAGGGAAATCACTTGGGGGATTGGTCGTATTTGAACCATAGTTACACCTCTTGATAGGAGTAAGGCCACCAGGGAAATCATTTGAGGGCTTTGGTCGTATCCAAACCATAGCTTAAACCCTCTTGATCAGTGCAAGACCACAATTATGACTATTTAAATCCTTCTTGATTTTTTTGGTTTATAATGTTTTATGAGTATGTTTTATCTATACTTATTAACCAGGCATGGCCTTTGACTATAAGTCACCAGCAAGCGGAAAGCTACTGTCCGGTGTTTATTGATCCGGCCTGGGCCTGTTGGTAAACCGGCAAACAGATGATGATTACCAGTATTCAAGTTATGGGTTATCACCCTTATTATACCGGATTGCTAAGCCAGCAGTGTGATAAAATATCACAGGTATGGTATATCTTACATTGTATATGGTTATTTTTATGCTTATCCATGGTTATAAACTATGTTGTTGGGCAAGATAACCCGTCTAGCGGTACACCGCTAGGATGTTTTTTATTTTATTAATTGCAGGAGCAGATTCTATGGTGCTAAAATATTATAAGCAGACATAGCATATATTAACATGGCGGATTAACAGTGTCATGCAAAGTAAATATGCATGATGGCATAGCAGACCAAGTGTTTCAACTAGCCTATTACAAGGCGGTTTGTTGCCCATAAGAATAATTGTTTCAAACAAGTCTTGCAGAGGGAAGAAGCTAAACCGGCTACCGATTTATGAATCTTGATCGGGCTGGCTTGAAGGTTGTGGATCATCCTATGCCGGTTCACCCTCCTCTTCTCTGCCCAGTTGCTGGAAGTCATTGGTTGACCAATCGATCCCAGTTAAGGCTCTAAATACAGCTTCATCGCTTATACATGAGGAGGGATCAACATCAGGAGCATAAGTATGCTTACGGATTGGCGGAATAAGATCCGGAGCGTTGCAACTTAGCGGATTAAACTTCTTGTTGTTGTCACCATAAATAGCATGATAATGTGACAAATCAGTTTCTTCAGTCAATTTGCTAGCCAGTGGACGCATCTCCCTTGTCAAAGCTCTGAGTTCATCATTATCAAAATCTGACCCGTCCTCTTTTATGCTAGGATAGCCCTTTCCAAGATCGGCCGGATCAAGATCAGAGATCCAGGCTTTGGCTCGCGTCAATGCGGTAAGAGCACCCACCCTGGCAGCCGATTTCTTTAGTTCCTCAATCTGGGCAGGCATCACAGCTAGCCTTACCAATGTATCTTTGATCAAAGTTGGGGGCGGTTTATCATGAGAAGTTGTGCAGATGACCCGCTGTACGCCGGTATATAGCTATTCTATAAAGGTATAGGCATCCTTCAGACTTTGACGCATGTCTGAGCCCAGATGAGCAACATGACTCCCTACATTGACAAAATTGGTAAACCGACAGTCTATTTGATAATACATGTTTACGGTTTGTGAAGATGATTACTCACCAAAGACAGCAGTAGTCATGGAACTTATTTGCCGCTTTAAGCCAGTTAATTCCTCCACGACCGGATTAAGGGACGCTTCAGCATCCTCAGCCTTCTTCAGCAGAGTGGCTTTTTATGTATCCCAGCCCGCTCGCTCACTCTTAAAGTTCTCTTTTAGCTTTTCCATAGCTGCTAAAGCATTGGTCAGCTCTTCTTTGGCCTTGGAAGTCTCGACTTGTTGAGTTTTGATATTCTCTTGAAGGTCGGTGACTTGGGATTCCTTTTTGATAAGCTCAGCCTGCAAGAGGTATGCAATTTGTAAGTTGGCAGTATACATTTGAAGTCCCAAGCACATGACAAGTCATACACTTGGCACATGGGAGCTAATGGCTATTGTTTCTTCTCCAAAAATATTACAAAGTCCCAAGCACATGACAAGTCATATACTTGGCACTTGGGGACTAATGCATATTTGTTCAAGTTAAAGACTATGGATTTTGCTGCCATCAATCAACTTGGTGGTTCATCGGTTTACACAGATTTGTATATGAATGTTGACTTTGATAAATAAGCCCTGGTTCATCTTGAAAAGATAAATCGGTCCTTAGGAGTTACACAGTGAAGGTTGAAGTATTTTCTACAAAGTCCCGGCTCATATCAGTACTATAAACCGTCCCTTGGGGGCTACTGGAGTTAGTAGCACTAAACTGGTTATAAGGGAAGAGTAGTTATACATAAGTGTTTACCTCATATCGCTCCTTCATCATGTTCAATAACCCGGCTTCATAATCACGGCTGCTATACAACTGGTTTAAAAACCCAGAGTGAATATCTTGGGCGCTGAGATGGGCATAGCTTTCCAGATCCACCTTCCACTTGCCCTTGTCTACAGCAGAAAATTCCTCTTTGGCGCTATGTTTTGACAGAGCAGTGGGGTTGCCAGGGGCTGTATAGCTAATGCCAGTAATGACAACATCGTTCGTTTTGTCATCAGCAGCTTTGGTTGGACTTGGCGGGTTATCATCATGAGCCATCGGATCAATTTCCAGTTGCTCAACAAAGGTGTCATGGTCTTGTGCTGGCGGATCATCAAGGACAGCATCAATATTTCGTTCAGATGGTTCTAGAGTATTTTCTGGGTCAGCTGATGTGTCATCATCAGCCGGTTTATTCAATTTGGCCTTTTTGCTGGGTCTGGCCTTGGCTCTAAAATGAATGGAACTAAAGGTTAGCATATTAAGCAGGCGCAAGGTGTAAAGGGTTAGTTTTGATATGCTCACCCAGGAACAGTTTTAGGAGGTGGAAGATGTGTCCCTGTTGACTCGCCAGATGATGAATGAGATGTTCCCTGATAGTTTGAGTCAGATGGATTAAGAGGTTGCCGAAAATAACCTGCCTTGGGATAAGATGTGTCTAGAGTAGATGAAACCTCTGGGCGGCGTTTACGAACCGGCGTGTTCGGTAAACCGGACGAAGTAACCACCTGGCCACTATGTCGGGTTGTACGGCGAGCTTCATGTTGTTTTTTCTTCAAAAGAAAGTTTGGATCCAGATAAGATAGAGGGTGTGAAAAATTTACTTTCCGGTTTGCTTGACGGGTTTTCTGTGTTGGCAGAGGATCTGAACCGGAGGAAAGAATAATTACCTCTACATCATCAGCCCGGCTAGCATCAGTGTCACTGTGATAATGGTCATTGTCAATGAGGTGTATGAAAAAGTAACCAAAAGAGTCAAGTTCTACCTCTGATTCCGGGTTATCAAGATCTTCGTCGATGTTCAGCTCGGCAGATTCGGCGGTTTTCTTCTTGGCAGGCCTTTTGATGACCTTTGTCTTGGGGCGAGGCGTCTTGGCCGGTTTATTCTGAGCTTTCTTCTTCCAGAATGGATCATCACCCTGTTAAAAGATTGATAAAGGTTATAAGGAAGGGTTAAGAATATCAGGTTAAAATAGGGGTCATGTAATTCTTACAGCTGGCGGCTTGTTCGAAACACAAAAGAGATTAAGCCCTGTTTTGCTGCAGACAGTCACCGGTTCAAGCGGTATCTTTTTGACAGCTTCAGTAATTTCAGCATCAGTTAACTGAATGTCAGTGTGCCGTTGAGGGTCTTTTAAATCCCCTGTGTAATCGCCCATTAAACCAGGGTGACGGCTTAAAGGCAAAATGCCCCAAGATATCCAGCAACGAACAAAGTCAAGGCATGTTAAACCATTAGCCACAAAGGCTCTGAGCTTTGCAAGCTGTGGTGCATACTTGGCCCGTTCTTTTGTGGTCAGCCTTTGGGGAAATGGAGGTGTATTGGTAAGATGGTGAGCACGATAACCCGGTAGAGGATTTTCTTCATCTGGGGACGTATCTTTGCAATAGAACCAAGTCTGGTTCCAATCCTTGGGGTGACTGTGATGCTTGGTGTGAGGGAAGCTGACATATTTCCTTTTCTGAATTGAAATGCCGCCAAGTTCAGTGTTGGGCCCATCTGTAAATTCAGTATTGTGGTTTAGATAGAAGAAGTCTCTAAACAGTTCAATGATCGTCTCTTCTTGCAGATAAGCCTCGCAAAACACTTGAAAATTACAAATATTGGACACAGAGTTAGGTCCAATATCTTGAGGGTGGAGTTGGAAGCTAGCAAGCACATCACGAAAAAATTTGATCTGGGAGGTTTAAAACCGCGGCTCAGATGATCAACAAACACAATTATTTCGCCATCCTTGGGCTCAGGAGGATTCTCTGGACCGGGAGCTCTCCAATGGATTTCACTCTGTTTGGGTAAAGCACCAGTTGCAACACAGCCGTTCAGATCTTCTTCCGTAATCCGGGACGGTACCCAGTTGCAGGCATAAAAAGACTTGGCCATTTCTTTGACAAATTGAAGGAAGGTTTGTGCCGGTTTAAGATTCGTGATTGACAAGCATAAAGCGTTGCAGGTTAAAAGATGGAAAGTGTTGAAGCATGCAAAATTGTTAAACCGGATATCGGTGTTGTCAAAGGTACAATGCTAAGTGATTGGCGGTTTAGGAGGGGACTAATGGTACCCGGCGGGTTATCATTTTCTAAAGTTAAACCGCCTATATTGATATTGAAGGTACAGATCTGAAATAACTAAGTGATGGAAAAACAAGTTTCACAAGTTGGCACTATAATTTTGGATCTACCACGGGTCAGAAAATGAAACTTTATTCAGACCTAAATATGGTTACTGAAGCAGTCGATAAAGGTTTAGACTGGCGTTTCTACTTAAACGAGATGCATTGATGAGAAAAGAAGGACTATGGCCATCACTATACAGGTTGAATATCGAGGTTTAAATCAAAGGGCCACCGCGCAGTGATAACACCGACGAACACCGATGAACGCTCAAACCCTATAAGTAGATCTACGATAGAGGAAAGGAAAGCTTACTGGTGCTAAGGGAACGGCGGAGAGGCGCCGTGATTTTCTGGTGCGTTTAGGGTGATGCAGCGGCCAAGGTCAAAGCAGAGGCAAAGTACGACGACGACGGCAGAGTCGAAGCACTGGTACGCCGCGAGGAACACGATGGGACGAAGAGGCACGAGGGGAAAAATGAAAAAGACCCCTGGCCCTATTATAAGGTGAATGGATAAGTGACAGGCACAAGAATCGAGGAGGTCGAAAAACGGATCTGTACATATGCAGACGCTTCGATTTCTGGAGGTTCATTAAAAGAGATACATTAAAAGATTTGGGTTATGTGTAAAGTTAATAACGAATGACATCACGGATTATCATGGTCTTGGAAGATGACGTCACGGCGGTTTACAAGATTTTTGTCAAGATATTGAAGAAGGAATTTTTCTAAGTACTGAAGATTGACATGAACAGGTTCAAATCAATCTGGGGCCTAATGTTGGGGATATAACTATTGGGTATAAACCGCCCAGGAGAGGCCGGATTATACTCATAGTGAGTTGTTCCTATCATAGTCCACGAGGACAAGGAGTACGGCGCTTTACGAAGGAGAGTTAACAAGAGGGACCAAGGCCCAGAGGCGGATTATGACCCATAGATATAAACCACCATAAGATGTATAACTTGTGTTGTAAGATATGAAAAGGTAGAAACCGAGCTGGACAAGTTTATGAGCCGGCCGGGACTCTGTAAACCGCCGGGCGTCAACCTGTGTATATAAAGGGACGACCTAGCGACGGTTTAGGGACAAGAAACAAGAGATCGATTCCCAGGTCAAGCATATTCGCTCCCCGTTCATCGAAACCCTAGCAATACCAATTACAAACTGGACTAGGCTTTTACCTTCATCGTAAGGGGCCGAACCAGTATAAAATCCCGTGTCCTTTATCCTGTTTAACCCCTTTGAGCTAACCTCAACGCGATGGCCTCATGACTAAGTCTTCACACTAGGACATCTGGCGTGACATTTCCACGACAGTTTGCGATGAGGAGGAACAAAAGAAATGGGCAGCCAGATGGAGGCGTGTGCGATACACAGCATATGGTTCACATGGATGAACTGTTTGTGATTAGGCAACACAAAAGAAACGGTCAGCCAGATCAAAGGTGTGTGCGATATACGGCATGCGGTTCACTCGGATGAACTGTTTGCGTTGAGACATGAGAACAGAAATGGTTTAACTTAACAAGATGTGTGTGATACGCGGCAAACAAGCCTGTAATTAGAAATGTGTCTGAAGACCGATAAGAACACAGACGGTTGCTGCTAATAAGACGTGTGTGTTGTGCGATGGGATTGCATACAGAACAACAACATATATATATACACACACACACACTTATAAGGACATGCTTGCATAACCAAATTAAACATCCACTTACATAGGTGGCTGCTACAACCATGGCATTTGCACACACCAAAGTAAACTGTTACATGCATAATTACATAGGTGGCTACTACACACATGACATTTCCACACACACCAATAAAGTAAACTATATATTACATGCATGATTAACTAGCATAAACGATCATCTGATCATCATCTACTTCTTCTGACGCTTGCTCTTCTTGTGGCTCGATCCGGGCACATCGATTTGGGTAACGAGGTAATTCCTCATGTCAACGATCCGCCTGTGCATCTCGTAGCATGTGTACACGCTCATGGCCACGAACCTGAGGTGAGGTTCATCCAGTTGCTGCATCTAGGCCTTGTGCCACGATACGGGACTTGTTCTTGAACGAAATATGCCCTAGAGGCAATAATAAAGTTGTTATTTATATTTCCTTATATCATGATAAATGTTTATTATTCATGCTAGAATTGTATTAACCGGAAACTTAGTACATGTGTGAATACATAGACAAACAGAGTGTCCCTAGTATGCCTCTACTTGACTAGCTCGTTAATCAAAGATGGTTAAGTTTCCTAGCCATGGACATGTGTTGTCATTTGATGAACGGGATCACATCATTAGAGAATGATGTGATGGACAAGACCCATCTGTTAGCTTAGCATAATGATCATTAAGTTTTATTGCTCCTGCTTTCTTCATAACTTATACATGTTCCTCTGACTATGAGATTATGCAACTCCCGAATACCGGAGGAACACCTTGTGTGCTATCAAACGTCACAACGTAACTGGGTGATTACAAAGGTGCTCTACAGGTGTATATGATGGTGTTTGTTGAGCTGGCATAGATCGAGATTACGATTTGTCACTCCGTGTATAAGAGAGGTATCTCTGGGCCCTCTCGATAATGCACATCACTCTAAGCCTTGCAAGCATTGTGACTAATGAGTTAGTTGTGGTATGATGCATTACGGAACGAGTAAAGAGACTTGCCAGTAACAAGATTGAATTAGGTATTGAGATACCGACGATCCAATCTCGGGCAAGTAACATAATCGATGACAAAGGGAACAACGTATATCGCTATGCAGTTTGACCAATAAAGATCTTCGTAGAATATGTGGGAGCCAATATGAACATCCAGGTTCCGCTATTGGTTATTAACCAGAGACATGTCTCGGTCATGTCTACATAGTTCTCGAACCCGTAGGGTCCGCACGCTTAACATTCGGTGACAATCGGTATTATGAGTTTATGTGTTTTGATGAACCGAAGGATGTTCAGAGTCCCAGATGTGATCACAGGCATGACGAGGAGTCTCGAAATGGTCGAGACATAAAGATCGATATATTGGATGACTATGTTTGGACATCGAAATGGTTCTGAGTGAATTCGGACATTAACCAGAGTACTGGGGGGTTACCGGAACCCCCGGGGAGTATATGGGCCTAATGGGCTTTAGGGGAGAGAGGGAGGGGCATCCTAGAGCAGGCCGCACGCCCCCCCCCCCCCAAGGCCTAGTCTGAATTGGACTAGGGGGGCGGCGCCCCCTCCTTCCTTCTCTTCTCTCTTCCCTTTCCTACTCTCCTACTCCTACTACATGGAATGGGGGAATCCTACTCCCGGTGGGAGTAGGACTCCCCAGGGCGCGCCATAGTAGAGGGCCGGCCCTACCCCTCCTCCACTCCTTTATATACGGGGAGGGGGCACCCCATAGACACACAAGTTGATCATTGATCCCTTAGCCGTGTGCGGTGCCCCCCTCCACCATAATCCACCTCGGTCATATCATCGTAATGCTTAGGCAAAGCCCTGCGACGGTAGCATCATCATCACCGTCATCATGCCGTCGTGCTGATGAAGCTCTCCCTCGACACTCAGCTAGATCGAGAGTTCGTGGGACGTCACCGAGCCGAACGTGCGCAGATCGCGGAGGTGTCGTACTTTCAATACTAGCATCGGTCGATCGTGAAGACGTACGACTACATCAACCGGGTTGTCATAACGCTTCCTCTTATGGTCTACGAGGGTACGTGGACAACACTCTCCCCGCTCGTTGCTATGCATCTCCTAGATAGATCTTGTGTGATCGTAGGAAATTTTTGAAATACTACGTTCCCCAACAGTGGCATCTGAGCCAGGTTTATGTGTAGATGTTATATGCACGAGTAGAACACAATGGAGTTATGGGTGTGGGTATATACACATTGCTTGCCGTCACTAGTTGATTCTTGATTCGGCGGTATTGTTGGATGAAGCGGCCCAGACCGACATTACGTGTACGCTCACGTGCAACTGGTTCTACTGACGTGCTTTGCACAAAGGTGGCTAGTGGGTGTCTGTTTCTCCAACTTTAGTTGAATCGAATTCAATGAACAGGGTAATCAAAAAGCAATCACTATATCGCGTTGTGGTTTTTGATGCATAGGTAAGAATGGTTCTTGCTCAGCCAGTAGCAGCCACCTAAAACTTGCAACAACAAAGTAGAGGATGTCTAACTTGTTTTTGCAAGGCATGTTGTGATGTGATATGGTCAAGACGTGATGAGACATAAATTGTTGTATGATATGATCATGTTTTGTTAAAGTTATCGACAACTGGTAGGAGCCTTATGGTTGTCTCTTTATTGCATAAGATGCAAGCACCATATAATTGCTTTACTTTATCGTATGCGATAGCAATAGTTGCAAAAGCAATAGTTGGTGAGACGACCATGTGACGACACGTTGATAGAGATCAAGATGATGGAGATCGTGGTGTCATGCCAGTGACGATAGAGATCATGACGGTGTTTTGGAGATGGAGATCAAAGGCACAAGATGATGATGGCCATATCATGTCACATATTTTGATTGCATGTGATGTTTATCCTTTTTGTATCTTATTTTTCTTAGTTCGGCGGTACAATTATAAGATGATCTCTCAGTAAATTTCAAGGTATAAGTGTTCTCCTTGAGTATGCACCATTGTGACAGTTCGTCGTGCCGAGACACCATGTGATGACCAGGTGTGATAAGCTCTATGTCACATACAACGGGTGCAAGCCAGTTTTGCACACGCGGAATACTCGGGTTAAACTTAACGAGCCTAGCATATGCAGATATGGCCTCGGAACACTAGAGACCGAAAGGTCGAGCGTGAATCATATAGTAGATATGATCAACATAGTGATGTTCACCATTGGAAACTACTCCATCTCACGTGGTTTAGTTGATTTGGATCGCATGGTCATTTATATGACTAGAGGGATGTCTATCTAAGTGGGAGTTCTTATGATTAATTGAACTTTAATTTATCATGAACTTAGTCCTGATAGTATCTGCATATCTATGTTGTAGATCAATAGCTTGCGATGTAGCTCCCCGTTTATTTTTTGATATGTTCCTAGAGAAAAATAAGTTGAAAGGTGATAGTAGCAATGATGCGGACTGGGTTCGTGATCTGAGGATTATCCTCATTGTTGCACGGAAGAATTATGTCCTTGATGCACCGCTAGGTGACAGACCTATTCCAGGAGCAGATGCACACATTATGAATGTTTGACAAAGCTTGGTATGATGACTACTTAATAGTTTAGTGCACCATGCTTTACGGCTTAGAATGTTCTAAGAGTTTAAATTGGTATTTCATACTCATGCCCGTGTCGAGAGGTATGAGACCTCTGACAGTACTTTGCCTACAAGGTGGAGGAGAATAGCTCAACCAGTGAGCATGTGCTCAGATTGTCTGGGTACTACAATTGCTTGAATCATGTGGGAGTTAATCTTCCAGATAAGATAGTAATTGATAAAGTTCTCTAGTCAGTTATCACCAAGTTACTAGAACTTAGTGATGAACTATAATATGCAAGGAATGACGAAAGTAATTCCCAAGCTCTTCGCGATGCTAAAATCGGTGAAGGTAGAAATCATGAAATAGCATGAAGTGTTGATGGTTCACAAGACCACTAGTTTCACGAAAGGGCAAAGGGAAAGAAAGAGGAACTTCAAAGAAGAAAGGCAAGCAAGTTTCCACTCCCATGAAGAAGCTGAAAGCTAGACCCAAGCCTGGAATTGAGTGCTTTTACTACAAAGGAAATGGTCACTGGAAGTGGAACTTCCCTAGATACTTGGTGGATAAGAAGGATGGCAAAGTGAACAAAAGTATATATTTGATATACATGTTATTGATGTGTACTTTACTAGTGTTTATAACAACACCTCGGTATTTGATACTGGTTCAGTTACTAAGAGTAGTAACTCGAAACGGGAGTTGCAAAATAAACAGAGACTAGTTAAAGGCAAGGTGATCATGTGAGTTGGAAGTGATTCCAAGGTTGATAAGATCACCATCGCACACTCCCTTTACCTTCGGGATTAGTGTTGAACCTAAAATAAATGTTATTTTGTGTTTGTGTAAAGCATAATATGATTGGATCATGTTTATTGCAAAACGGTTATTCATTTAAGTCAAGGATAATTGTTATTCTGTTTACATGAGTAAAACCTTTTGAGGTCATACACCCAAGGTGAATGGTTTATTGAATCTGGATCGTAGTAATACACATATTCATAATATTGAAGCCAAAATATGTAAAGTTACTTATGATAGTGCAACTTACATGTGGCAATGCCGTTTAGATCATATTGGTGTAAAGCGCATGAAGAAACTCCATGCTGATGGGCTTTTGGAATCACTTGATTATGAATAATTTGATGCTTGCGAACCATTCCTCGTGGGCAAGATGACTAAAAGTCCGTTCTCCTGAAAAATGGAGCAAGCATCTGACTTATTGGAAATAATACATATTGATGTATGCAATCCGATGAGTGTTGAGGCTCGCGGCGGGTATCGTTATTTTCTGATCTTCACAGATGATTTGAGCAGATATGGGTATATCTACTTGATGAAACATAAGTCTGAAACAATTGAAAAGTTCAAAGAATTTCAGAGTGAAGTGGAAAATCATCGTAACAAGAAAATAAAGTTTTTGTGATCTGATCGTGGAGGAGAATATTTGAGTTACAAGTTTGGTCTTCATTTGAAACAATGCGGAATAGTTTCGCAACTCACGCCACCTAGAACACCATAGCGTAATGGTGTGTCCGAACATCATAACCATACTTTATTAGATATGGTGCAATCTATGATGTATCTTACCGATTTATCACTATTGTTTTGGGGTTATGCATTAGAGACAGCTGCATTCACGTTAAATGGGGCACCATCTAAATCCGTTGAGACGACACCATATGAACTGTGGTTTAGCAAGAAACCTAAGTTGTCGTTTCTTAAAGTTTGGGGCTATGATGCTTATGTGAAAAAGTTTCAACCTGATAAGCTCGAACCCAAATCGGAGAAATGTGTCTTCATAGGATACCCAAAGGAAACTGTTGGGTACACCTTCTATCATAGATCCGAAGGCAAGATATTCATTGATAAGAATGGATCCTTTCTAGAGAAGAAGTTTCTCTCAAAAGAAGACATTGGGAGGAATGTAAAACTTGATGAGGTATTTGTACCTTCTCCCGAATTGGAAAGTAGTTCATCACAGAAATCCATTGTAGTGATTCCTACACCAATTAGTGAGGAAGTTAATGATGATGATCATGAAACTTCAGATCAAGTTACTACCGAGCCTCGTAGGTCAACCAGAATACGTTCCGCACCAGAGTGGTATGGTAATCCTATTCTGGAGGTCATGTTACTTGACCATGATGAACCTACGAACTATGAGGAAGCAATGATGAGCTCAGATTCCGCGAAATGGCTTGAAGCCATGAAATCTGAGATGAGATCCATGTATTAGAACAAAGTATGGACTTTGATTGACTTGCCAGTTGATCGGTGAGCCATTAAGAATAAATGGATTTTCAAGAGGAAGACGGACACTGATAGTAGTGTTACTATCTACAAAGCTTGAATTGTCGCAAAAGGTTTTCGACAAGTTCAAGATGTTGACTACGATGAGATTTTCTCACTCGTAGCGATGCTTAAGTCTGTCCGAATCATGTTAGCAATTGGCACATTTTATGAAATCTGGCAAATGGATGTCAAAACTGCATTCCTTAATGGATTTCTTAAAGAAGAGTTTTATATGATGCAACAAGAAGGTTTTGTCAATCCTAAAGGTGCTAACAAAGTGTGCAAGCTCTAGCGATCCATCTATGGACTGGTGCAAGCATCTCGGAGTTGGAATATATACTTTGATAAAGTGATCAAAGCATATGATTTTATACAGACTTGCGGTGAAGCCTGTATTTACAAGAAAGTGAGTGGGAGCACTACAACATTTCTGATAATTATAGGTGAATGACATATTATTGATCGGAAATAATGTAGAATTTTCTAGAAAGCATAAAGGAGTGTTTGAAAAGAGTTTTTCAAAGAAAGAACTCGATGAAGCTACTTACATATTGAGCATCAAGATCTATAGAGATAGATCAGGACGCTTGATATATTTTCAATGATTACATACCTTGACAAGATTTTGAAGAAGTTCAAAATGGAAAAGTCAAAGAAGGAGTTCTTGCCTGTGTTGCAAGGTGTGAGGTTGAGTAAAGACTCAAAACCCGACCACGGCAGAAAATAGAGAGAGAATGAAAAGTCATTCCCTATGCCTCAGTCATAGGTTCTGTAAAGTATGTTATTCTGTGTACCAGACCTATTGTGTACCTCACCATAAGTTTGGCAAGAGGGTACAATAGTGATCCAGGAGTGGATCACTGGACAGCAGTCAAAAATATCCCTAGTGGAATAAGGAAATGTTTCTTGGTTATGGAGGTGACAAAAGTGTTCGTCGCAAAGAGTTATGTCGATGCAAGCTTTGACACCGATCTGGATGACTCTAAGTCTCGGTCTAGATACATATCGAAAGTGGGAGCAATTAGCTAGAGTAGCTCCATGGAAAGCATTGTAGACATAGAAAATTTGCAAAATACATATGGCTCTGAATGTGGCAGACCCGTTGACTAAATTTCTATCACAAGCAAAACATGATCACTCTTTGGGTGTTAATCACATAGCGATGTGAACTAGATTATTGACTCTAGTAAACCCTTTGGGTGTTAGTCACATGGAGATGTGAACTAATCACATAAAGATGTGAACTATTGGTGTTAAATCACATGACGATGTGAACTGGATTATTGACTCTAGTGCAAGTGGGAGAATGAAGAAATATGCCCTAGAGGCAATAATAAAGTTGTTATTTATATTTCCTTATATCATGATAAATGTTTATTATTCATGCTAGAATTGTATTAACCGGAAACTAAGTACATGTGTGAATACATAGACAAACAGAGTGTCCCTAGTATGCCTCTAGTTGACTAGCTCGTTAATCAAAGATGGTTAAGTTTCCTAGCCATGGACATGTGTTGTCATTTGATGAATGGGATCACATCATTAGAGAATGATGTGATGGACAAGACCCGTCCATTAGCTTATCATAATGATCGTTAAGTTTTATTGCTACTACTTTCTTCATAACTTATACATGTTCCTCTGACTATGAGATTATGAATCTCCCGAATACCGGAGGAACACCTTGTGTGCTATCAAACGTCACAACGTAACTGGGTGATTATAAAGGTGCTCTACAAGTGTCTCCGATGGTGTTTGTTGAGTTGGCATAGATCGGGATTAGGATTTGTCACTCCCTGTATCGGAGAGGTATCTCTAGGCCCTCTCGGTAATGCACATCACTCTAAGCTTTGCAAGCATTGTGACTAATGAGTTAGTTGCGAGATGACGCATTACGAATGAGTAAAGAGACTTGCCGGTAACGAGATTGAACTAGGTATTGAGATACCGACGATCGAATCTCGAGCAAGTAACATAACCGATGACAAAGGGAACAACGTATATCGTTATGCGGTTTGACCGATAAAGATCTTCATAGAATATGTGGGAGCCAATATGAACATCCAGGTTCCGCTATTGATTATGGACCGGAGACATGTCTTGGTCATGTCTACATAGTTCTTGAACCCGTAGGGTCCGCACGCTTAACGTTCGGTGACAATCGGTATTATGAGTTTATGTGTTTTGATGAATCGAAGGTTGTTCGGAGTCCCGAATGTGATCACGGGCATGACGAAGAGTCTCGAAGTGGTTGAGACATAAAGATCGATATATTGAATGACTATATTTGGACATTGGAATGGTTCCGAGTGAGTTCGGACATTAACCGGAGTACCAGGGGGTTACCAGAACCCCCCGGGGAGTATATGGGCCCTAATGGGCTTTAGGGGAGAGAGGGTGGGGCAGCCTAGGGCAGCCCCCCCCCCAAGGCCTAGTCCAAATTGGACTAGGGGGAGGGGTGGCGCCCCCTCCTTCCTTCTCTTCTCTCTTCCCTTTCGTACTCTCCTACTCCTACTACATGGAAAGGGGGAATCCTACTCCTGGTGGGAGTAGGACTCTCCAGGGCGCGCCATAGTAGAGGGTCGGCCCTCCGCCTCCTCCACTCCTTTATATACGGGGAGGGGGGCACCCCATAGACACACAAGTTGATCATTAATCCCTTAGCCGTGTGCGGTGCCCCCCTCCACCATAATCCACCTCGATCATATCATCGTAGTGCTTAGGCGAAGCCCTGCGACAGTAGCATCATCATCACCGTCATCACGCTGTCGTGCTGAAGAAGCTCTCCCTCGACACTCAGTTGGATAGAGAGTTCGTGGGACGTCACCGAGCCGAACGTGTGCAGATCGCGGAGGTGCCGCACTTTCGGTACTAGGATCGGTCGATCGTGAAGATGTACGACTACATCAAGCGCGTTGTCATAACGCTTCTGCTTACGGTCTATGAGGGTACGTGGACAACACTCTCCTCGCTCGTTGCTATGCATCTCCTAGATAGATCTTGTGTGATCATAGGAAATTTTTGAAATACTGCGTTCCCCACCAGTTTTCTGGGCATCCTGCTTCATCTTTTCGTAGTAGGGGTCGATGATGGCCGAGGCAAGTTCGACCAGGGAGTCCTGCTTCGTCCTGCCCCAGACCCTGTGGTGTTTTGACAAGGTTCTTTCATGCCAACCCGTAACACTGAGCGCTTTTACATTGTCTTTGGTATCCACCGTGGCTAACTTGTAGTCGGTGCTGTTGACAAACCTATTAAAACGGTTTCATGGCTCTGTGGCCATGTAGTAGTGGTAGATGAGGACATGATGGCCCACGCATAACTGGGCAACGACAACCTTATGATCTATGTCGGGACGACCGGCGGTGTACTGGAGGTCGATGCCGACCACCTTGTACTTGTCTCCAGCAAGCAACTGCTCGACGGTGTTGATGTAGCCGTCCACCACGGCCCGACGATGGTGTACACCACCGAGAGATCCGTCTCCCTCGCGTGGGTCTCCACTCTATGCTTGCCGAACTCCATTGGAGCGTCGTCGGACATCCCCTCTCTATGTGTCGTCGTGGGTGTGCTTGTTGTGTTGTGGGGCGCGATCGAAAGGATGAAGAGACTAAGGTTCTAATGGCCGTGGGAATTAAAGGGGAAGCCGGATGGCCAGGAATATCGGCAGGCCCTAATGGTAGTTCTAATTTGCAGTGCGTAACTCCATCGTGTTGCGTGTAACTGCATCGCATGGCAATGCACGCAGCGCAACCGCATGCATATGCGGCCCCGGACGTGATCGTGCGCACGCCCAACCGCCGGCAGAGCGCGCGCGGAGGGACACGAGCAGAGCGCTTTGCGGTCGCCTCAAGGAAAAGTTATCCACAAGCCGAGCGCGCCGACGGACACAAGCAGAGAGCGCCAACGGACGCGACCGAGCGCGCCGCGGGGCCTAACGGCAAGCACATCACGTTGCTGCGCCTAACGGCGGGCAGAGCTTGCCGAGGGACGCGAGCAGAGGATGGCACAGTGATACATGGCAAATAAGACTAACTGTGTGAGCGATGTCAGAGACATCAAGCACGAATCAGATTAGAGTTGCGTGTGTGATACGTGGCAGATAGTTGATACATTAGAGTTGTTTGTGATGGAATAAGCCATGTGTGTTGTGGGCAAACGCTTGCTGGTGTATAACCTTAAATTTAACCAAAAAAAGTGTTAATGCATGTTACAAAAATTATATAGCTGGTAACTATGTTCAAATACGACACCAACGATGTAATCTATGGCGACATGCATTCGTATTTTCTTAGTTAATAAATCCTACTTATAAACCAGGATGGGGGTATAGTAGGTAATTAAATCGCAAACGGTTTTTTTATTAACTCTATATGTGTGTGTCCTCTCATCCTCCTCATGCACGTCTTGTCACCCCGCTGCCGTAGATGGCTTACAGCGCAAGCTTGCGCAGCGTGCAGGGGCGTTCTTTTGGTCAAACGGTGGCACCAATGAATCGTCGGTGAGCCCGTTCCCACGCAACCTCGCAGGTTTCCGCGCAAGCTTCCCGCCTGACTCGGTGAAATCCCCCAAAATCCCAATGCTTACCGGCCTGCTATAAAAACCCTCATGGCCGGCGAGTCATGCGTCGCATTTTCCCCTCCCTCCCTGTAGCTTATCTCGTCTGCTTCTTCCACAATCGCCAATGGCACCGGTCCATCGTTGCGCTCAGCCACTCCGCCGTCATCAGAGGACAGCTCCAGCTGGGAGGCTACACCACGGCGGCGGCGTAGTCCCCGGCGTAGTGTAGTGCGCGTGGCGTCCCTGTTAGGTGTGCACGGAACACCCACGACACGCTCCGCCGCCGCTGCCCGTCGGCAGCTATTGCCGGCCGCGTTGCCGCCACACCACCGTCGAAAGCCAGGGCCATCTCTCACTTCGCCAGCGCGGCCCGAAGGCGGGAGGTGGCCGTCATGGCCGCCACCCCACTGCCGGACACCGTGGCCATCACCCGCTCCGCCACCGCGGCCTGAAGGAGGGAGGTGCTGGTCGTGGCCGCCACCCCATCGTCGGCCGCCGTGGCCGCCAGCCCACCGTCGACCGCCGGGATCATCACCCGCTCCGCCACCGCCGCCCGAAGAGTTCCTGCGGGGAGAGGAGGAGCGCCTCGTCGAGCACGCAAAGAGCCTTACCCCAGCACACACCGACACAGAGGCGAGGAATCAGGAGATCTACGAGCAGTCTGACTGCTTCGAGAGGGATCGTCTGCAGCGGCAGTGGGCGTTCGAGCTGGCGAGCGTGCTGAACGTGCAGCAGCGGTAGGTACCGTATTGCATTTGTCCAGCTCGCCGGTAGGCTCCTCCTCCTCCTTTGCCTCTTACTGAGTGCGCTCGGCAGAGGAGAGGCTGCCGGAAGTAGCACGAAGCCCCTCCGTGGTAGTAGTAGTATTTAGGGGCTATTTTGGTTAGTTCATCTGACTATAGATGTGTGGTCGAACTGTACAATGTACTTAAAATTAGCTAGTATATATAGTTGAACTAGCTATTTCAGTACGTGGTTGGCAACAATTGGGGAGAAGTTACGTCGGTTCAGCTGTTGAGTTAAATTGTTTGTATAAATTAAGAACGACTGCTTAATGTATGAATGAAATCTAGGCTTAATTACTGAATTTTAGTTGCAAAAATTACATAGTGCTAATGATTTCTAGCTGCATATTTTGACAAATCGCAGTGTTACAAGGATTGACAAATGGCAACGTTACTAGATCAACAAATGTAAATCTTTCCAGTTTGACAAATGGCAACATATCAATACGACAGATGCAAATCTTACCAAATTCTTTGTACGTGGTTGCACACGGGTCATCCAGAACAACCGTTTGCGTTGAAGGGATGCACAAATCCTGCACTGCTCTCACTTTGCATACGGGTGTTCTATCTAAATCGTTTGCGATCAAGAGCTATAGAAATCCTGCTCGGCACATTTTCTCTTGACTTCCTGGGGAAGTTGTTGGTTTGCATACGGGTGTTCTAACTAAAACGTTTGCGATGAGTGTTTTATATTTAAAAAGCGAATTGAACTGCGGCTTGGGCGCCATTAATGGAGAGGACGCGAGCAAGGCGGGCGGCCATGGAAATCAAAGGGCTCGCTTCCCAGTGAGCCTGCGTAGCGTACAGCTCGCACGCTTCTCAGTGAGCCTACGCACTCGAGGATAGCTTGCACGCCTCTCGGTCAGCCTGCGCACCGGACGGCGCTCGCATGCCTCCCGTTCAGTCAAGGTCAAGCAGTTGTCCACACGGCACCTCCTACAGCCATTAAAACCAAGACATGTGGCGTCACATGAATGGTTAACAGAATTTTGGATTTACTAGAATTTAAAAACCAGGCATCTCAATGTTTTGCCGGTAATCAACGGTACCCCGGTGTTTGAAATTCATGCCCATTTCTTGAATGGGACCTAAGCATGCACCCAAGGACACAGATTTGATTTTTCAACCAATTTATATGCACTGGAGCATGTGCATGTACTTCAAATTTGAATTATGCACATAAAATGCATTGAAAACTCAGTTAATGCATAAAAATGTCCAAATGAACCCCGAAAAATCACAAAAATTCACACAACACTCCCTTTGTTCTATGTTGACACGAGAAAAAAATTGAAAGCAATAAGAGGCAATGGATATCGTTTCGTCCCCAAAGGTGGGATGTTCCCTACCGAAAAGCATCATGCTTGTTGTGAGAAGCTTCGGTTTGTGAGAAGCATATACCCAACCTGCCCCAAATGGGACAAAATTTGTACCACGGCATGTTGATGCCGCTCCATGATAGCATGCCAAGTTTCATGAATTTCGGACGAGTTTTGGAATTACTAGAATTTAAAAACCAGGCATCTCAATATTTTGCCGGCAATCAACGGTGCCCCGGTGTTTGAAATTCATTCCCATTTCTTGCAGGGGACCTAAGCATGCACCCAAGGACACATATTTGATTTTTCAACCAATTTATATACACTGGAGCATGTGCATGTAGTTCAAATTTGAATTATGCACATAAAATGCATTGAAAACTCAGTTAATGCATAAAAATGTCCAAACGAACCCCGAAAAATCACAAAAATTTGCACAACACTCCTGTTGTTCTATGTTGACACGAGAAAAAATTGAAAGCAATAAGAGGAAATGGATATCATTTCGTCCCCAAAGGTGGGACGTTCCCTACCGAAAACCATCATGCTTGTTGTGAGAAGCCCCGGTTTGTGAGAAGCATATACCCAAACCTGCCCCAAATGGAACAAGATTTGTACCACGGCATGTTGATGCCGCTCCATGATAGCATGCCAAGTTTCATGAATTTCAGATGAGTTTTGGATTTACTAGAATTTAAAAACCAGGCATCTCAATGTTTTGCCGGCAATCAACGGTGCCTCGATGTTTGAAATTCATTCCCATTTCTTGCATGGAACCTAAGCAAGCACCCAAGGACACAAATTTGATTTTTTTTCAATCAATTTATATGCACTAGAGCATGTGCATGTAGTTCAAATTTGAATTATGCACATAAAATGCATTGAAAACTCAGTTAATGCATACAAATGTCCAAACGAACCCCGAAAAATCACAAAAATTCGCACAACACTCCTGTTGTTCTATGTTTACATGAGAAAAAAATTGAAAGCAAAGAGGCAATGGATATCATTTCGTCCCCAAAGGTGGGACGTTCCCTACCGAAAACCATCATGCTTGTTGTGAAAAGCTCCGGTTTGTGAGAAGCATATACCCAAACCTGCCCCAAATGGGACAAAATTTGTACCACGACATGTTGATGCCGCTCCATGATAGAATGCCAAGTTTCATGAATTTCAAACAAGTTTTGGATTTACAAGAATTTATAAACCAGGCATCTCAATGTTTTGTCGGCAATCAACGGTGCCCGGTGTTTGGAATTCATTCCCATTTCTTGCATGGGACCTAAGCATGCACCCCAAGGACACAAATTTGATTTTTCAACCAATTTATATGCACTCGAGCATGTGCATGTAGTTCAAATTTGAATTATGCACATAAAATGCATTGAAAACTCAGTTAATGCATAAAAATGTCCAAACGAACCCCGAAAAATCACAAAAATTCACACAACACTCCTGTTGTTCTATGTTGACACGAGAAAAAATTTGAAAGCAATAAGAGGCAATGGATATCGTTTTGTCACCAAAGGTGGGATGTTCCCTACTGAAAACCATCATGCTTGTTGTCAGAAGCTCCAGTTTGTGAGAAGCATATACCCAAACCTACCCCAGATGGGGCAAAATTTGTACCACGGCATGTTGATGCTGCTACATGTTAGCATGCCAAGTTTCATGAATTTCAGATGAGTTTTGGATTTACAAGAATTTAAAAACCAAGCATCTCAATGTTTTGCCAGCAATCAACGGTGCCCTGGTGTTTCAAATGTTGGGGAACGTAGCAGAAATTTAAAATTTTCTACGCATCACCAAGATCAATCTATGGAGTAATCTAGCAACAAGGGGAAGGAGAGTGCATCTACATACCCTTGTAGATTGCTAAGCGGAAGCATTGCAAGAACGCGGATGAAGGAGTCGTACTCGTAGCGATTCAGATCGCGGTTGATTCCGATCTAAGCGCCGAACCACGGTGCCTCCGCATTTAACACACGTGCAGCCCGGTGACTTCTCCTACGCCTTGATCTAGCAAGGGGAGAAGGAGAGGTTGGGGAAGACTCTGTCCAGCAGCAGCACGACTGCGTGGTGGTGGTGGAGGAGCGCGGAACTCCAGCAGGGCTTCGCCAAGCACTACGAGAGACGAGGAGGGAGAGAGGTAGGGCTGCGCCAAGAGGGAGATGATCTCGTGTATGTTGCAGCCCCCAATACCTCAAGTATATATAGGGGAAGGGGAGGGGCTGCTCCCCCATCTAGGGTTCCCTCCCTAGGGGTGGCGGCAGCCCCAAAACCCATCTAGGGTTGCGGCCAAGGGGGGAGAGAGAGGAGGCGCACCTAGGGTGGGCCTTAAGGCCCATCTGCCCTAGGGTTTGCCCCCCTCCCCTCTAGGAGGCACCTTGGGCCTTGGTGGGAGGCGCCCCAGCCCACCTAGGGGCTGGTCCCTTCCCACTATTGGCCCATGTAGGCCTCCGGGGCTGGTGGCCCCTCCTGGTGGACCCCCAGACCCCTCCGGTGGTCCCGGTACACTACCGGTGATGCCCGGAACACTTCCGGTGGCCAAAACCATACTTCATATATATCAATCTTTACCTCGGGACCATTCCGGAACTCCTCGTGACGTCCGGGATCTCATCCGGGACTCTGAACAACATTCAGTAACCACGTACATACTTTCCCTATAACCCTAGCGTCATCGAACCTTAAGTGTGTAGACCCTACGGGTTCGGGAGACATGCAGACATGACCGAGACGTTCTCTGGTCAATAACCAACAGCGGGATCTGGATACCCATGTTGGCTCCTACATGTTCCACGATGATCTCATCAGATGAACCACGATGTCAAGGACTTAATCAATCCCGTATACAATTCCCTTTGTCTATCGGTACGATACTTGCCCGAGATTCGATCGTCAGTATCCCGATACCTTGTTCAATCTCGTTACCGGCAAGTCTCTTTACTCGTTCCGTAACACATCATCCCGTGATCAACTCCTTGGTCACATTGTGCACATTATGATGATGTCCTACTGAGTGGGCCCAGAGATACCTCTCCGTTACACGGAGTGACAAATCCTAGTCTCGATTCATGCCAACCCAACAGACACTTTCGGAGATACCCGTAGTGCACCTTTATTGCCACCCAGTTACGTTGTGATGTTTGGCACACCCAAAGCACTCCTACGGTATCCGGGAGTTGCACAATCTCATGGTGTAAGGAAATGATACTTGACATTAGAAAAGCTTTAGCATACGAACTACACGATCTTGTGCTAGGCTTAGGATTGGGTCTTGTCCATCACATCATTCTCCTAATGATGTGATCCCGTTATCAACGACATCCAATGTCCATGGTCAGCAAACCGTAACCATCTATTGATCAACGAGCTAGTCAACTAGAGGCTTACTAGGGACATGGTGTTGCCTATGTATCCACACATGTATCTGAGTTTCCTATCAATACAATTCTAGCATGGATAATAAATGATTATCATGAACAATGAAACATAATAATAATAATAATAACTAATTTATTATTGCCTCTAGGGCATATTTCCAACATCAAATTCATTCCCATTTCTTGCATGGGACCTAAGCATGCACACAAGGACACAAATTTGATTTTTCAACCAATTTATATGCACTGGAGCATGTGCATGTAGTTAAAATTTGAATTATGCACATAAATGCATTGAAAACTCAGTTAATGCATAAAACTGTCCAAACGAACCCCGAAAATCACAAAAATTCGCACAACACTCCTGTTGTTCTATATTGACACTCAAAAAAATTTGAAAGCAATAAGAGGCAATGGATATCGTTTCGTCCCCAAAGGTGGCACGTTCCCTACCGAAACCATCACGCTTGTTGTGAGAAGCTCTGGTTTGTGAGAAGCTTATACCCAAACCTGCCCCAAATGGGACAAAATTTGTACCACGGCATGTTGATGCCGCTACATGATAGCATGCCAAGTTTCATGAATTTCAGACGAGTTTTAGATTTACTAGAATTTAAAAACCATGCATGTCAATGTTTGCGGCCGAGTGACGATGGCAGGGTGTTTGAAATTCATTATCATTTCTTGCATGGGACCTAAGCATGCACCAAGGACACGTATTTGATATTTCAATAAGTTTATATGCACTAGAGCATGTGCATGTAGTTCAAATTTGAATTATGCGCATAAAATGGCTGGAAAACCCAGTTAATGCATAAAAATGCACAAACGAACCATGAATCATTCCAATTTTTTTATGACACGCCTATAGTTGCATGTTCACTGCAGATATAAGTTCTAACTATTCAAACACCATCCTTTGTAGCTATGACCCCATTACGTAATTCAAATGATCAAGATGATAAATCAAGTAGATCGCACACAGTTTATTAGCACCAACCGTGTGAGATGCAGCACAAAATATCTTGGAGCACCGTCGGTGTATAGTACGCCCATGGCTTAGAAGGTGCGTCGGCTACAGTCCACAGCGCGCCAGTTTTGAATAAGGGACCGTGTCCGATGACACTTTGCGCGCCAGTTTTTTAGCTGAAGGGATTCCAAAATTTCGGATTCCATGAAAATATCTACCTCCCCGCCCCCTCCCCCTTACCAAAAGCCACATTTCCCATCTTTCCGCCTTCCTTTCCAAGTTGAAACCTTCACTCCTTGCTTGCAGCACCGCCGCCTCCTCGTTGGCAACCCTCCTTCACGCTCCTCGGCCTCGCCTAACCAGGCAGGTAATACACACCCGACCCCCATCCTCCTCCTACTTCCACATCCCACATGCCCCTACTGTCGGCGCGAGCGTGACACCTTCCACCCAAATCACCAACCCCTCCACCAAATAAGCGCCGGACTAAGCCATGGTGCATGCAGTATAGCCAAGACGCCAAGGAGCATTTGGCAGCGGAGAAGCAAATCACGGCCGCACGCGCGGATGAGGTCGCGATGGCTGCCATTCGTGTCGGCCCCCAGATCTTGAAGGAGCACCTTGCCATTTGCTAGCTACGTCGGTTATGCATGCTCGGTTTACCCATTGCGTGTGCTGCTCCTACCTTTCCTTCACAAATTCTAGTGAATTGTGCTATCTAATTTTACCATGCAATTTGTTGCTCTAGTGTGTATGTTCTATATGTTGTGCAGTGTGGTGCTCACTTATTAATTGTTTTGTTAATTAGTTGTCATCTTGAGTTAACTGTTTGGTTCAATTCTGCAAATGTGATGTTCAATTCTTCAGGCTGCAATTTTGTATTATCTTCTATGTGAGAAATAAATCGAATTTATCTTTACAAAATTGTGGGTGCATTCTGTTATTGTATACCATGTGAGGAATAAATTGAATTTGGCTGTAGTAAATACATGAGAAACAAATACAATTGCTACAATTGGTTGTATTTAACTGTTTGGTTAACTGTCTGATCTTCTATTAGGAGTATGTTATATTGTGCAATGTGGTGCTCAGTTAATGTTTGGTTCATTTATTGTGGTGTTTAGTTAACGGTTTGGTTCAATGTTATATTGTGCAATGTGCTGCTTAGTTAATATTTGGTTCATTTGTTGTGGTGTTTAGTTAATTGCTTGGTTCAATTCTGCAATGCAATGTACAATTGTCGTGGGTACAATTTTGTATTGTTGTGCATGTGAGGAATAAATCGAATTTGGCTGCACTTAATACATGTGAAACATATACAAGTGCTATATTTCCTAGTTCTTAATCATGCTTGGTTTGGATAAATGGGTTTTCCCTGTGGCTTGAATTAATCTGATGAATCTGCAATGTGATTATCTTTCATCAACTTATTTTACTGATAGCATGCGAACCCTTACTTAACCTGATGACTAACTACCTTATATGTGTTGCAGGGAAACAATGGGAAGCACTGAGATTTATAATCGAGGTTAGCACGTGCATGGTTTGTTTTCTAATAGCACATTATTGTGCAATTTCAAGAACCATTCTAATATTTAGGTTTTTAACAATTTGGTCTTGCACATGTAGGTCCTGCTATCAATGGTTTTGACCCACTGTTCGACCCTTTTTGCATATGGGGAAATGAGTTGTCCATGAATACCAGTCAAGTTAAGAAACTCAGAAAGATTGTTAGGATAAAGAAATTAGCGACAAAAAACAACAAGATCTTTGTCTACACAATGAAGAAGACATCAGTTCACTACAGGATGGTACTAACTATTATACCTTGCCTTTTTTTTATTACTTTGCCCCATTTTCAATATAGAGAAGATATTTATGCACACCTTGTTTTCGGGCCTTTCCAAAGCAGTTCACTGATGATTACTCCAAACCACCTGTATGGCCAGGAGGCGAGGAAGGTATTCATACAACACCCACGGTTCAATGTTGAAGTGTTCCTGAAGAGGATGAAGGATGGACGGTCAATAATCCACAGGCACTGGCCTAAAGTTAGAAAGATCTTCAACATCAATGAAGGCTCAATATTCGCCTTCTGCTTCAGTAGTTTTCCAGACAAGATACATCTGTCTATGTTGTTGGGGAACGCAGTAATTTCAAAAAAAATCCTACGCACACACAAGATCATGGTGATGCATAGCAACAAGAGGGAAGAGTGTTGTCTACGTAGCCTCGTAGACCGTAAGCGGAAGCGTTATGACAACGCGGTTGATGTAGTCATACGTCTTCACGATCGACCGATCCTAGCACCGAAGGTACGGCACCTCCGTGATCTGTGCACATTTGGCTTGGTGACGTCCCACGAACTCACAATCCAGTAGAGTGTTGAGGGAGAGCTTCGTCAGCAAGATGGCGTGATGACGGTGATGATGATGCTACCGGAACAGGGCTTCGCCTAAGCACCACTACGATATGACCGAGGTGGATTATGGTGGAGGGGGCACCGCACGTGGCTGAGAGATCAATGATCAACTTGTGTGTCTATGGGGTGCCCCCCTCCCCCATATATAAAGGAGTGGAGGAGGGGGAGGGGGCCGGCCTCCTAGGCGCGCCCCAAGGGGAGTCCTACTCGCACCGGGAGTAGGATCCCCCCCCCCTTCCCTAGTTGGATTAGGAGAGAAGGAAGGGGGAGGAAGGAGGAAGGAAAGGGGGCCCTCTCAATTAGGATTGGGCTTGGGGGGCACGCCCCCTCCTTTGCTCCCTTCTCCTCTCTACCACTATGGCCCAATAGTGCCCATATATAGTCGTCCAATATATCGATCTTTATGTCTCGACCATTTCGAGACTCCTCTTCATGTCCGTGATCATATCCGGGACTCTGAAATACCTTTGGTACATCAAAACACATAAACTCATAATACGATCATCACCGAACGTTAAGCGTGCGGACCCTACGGGTTCAAGAACTATGTAGACATGACCGAGACACGTCTCCGGTCAATAACCAATAGCAGAACCTGGATGCTTATATTGGTTCCTACATATTCTACGAAGATCTTTATCGGTCAAACCGCATAACGATATACGTTGTTCCCTTTGTCATTGGTATCTTACTTGCCCGAGATTTGATCGTCGGTATCTCAATACCAAGTTCAATCTCGTTACCGGCAAGTCCCTTTACTCGTTCCGTAATGCTACATCCTGTAACTAACTCATTAGCTACATTGCTTGCAAGGCTTATAGTGATGTACATTATCGAGAGGGCCCAGACATACCTCTACGACAATCGGAGTGACAAATCCTAATCTCGATCTATGCCAACTCAACAAACACCATGGGAGACACCTGTAGAGCACCTTTATAATCACCCAGTTACGTTGTGACGTTTGGTAGCACACAAATTGTTCCTTCGATATTCGGGAGTTGCATGATCTCATAGTCATAGGTACATGTATAAGTTATGGAGAAAGCAATAGCAACAAACTAAACGATCATTGTGCTAAGCTAACGGATGGGTCAAGTCAATCACATCATTCTCTAATGATGTGATCTCGTTAATCAAATGACAACTCATGTCTATGGTTAGGAAACATAACCATCATTGATTCAACGAGCTAGTCAAGTAGAGGCAAACTAGTGCACACTGTTTGTCTATGTATTCACACGTGTACTAAGTTTCCGGATAATACAATTCTAGCATGACTAATAAACATTTATCATGATATAAGGAAATATAAATAGCAACTTTATTATTGCCTCTAGGGCATATTTCCTTCAGTCTCCCACTTGCACTAGAGTTAATAATCTGGATTACATTGTAATGATTCTAACACCCATGGAGTCGTGGTGTTGTTCTTATTTTTGCTCGTGAGAGAGGCTTAGTCAACGGATCTGCAACATTCAGATCCGTATGTATCTTCCAAATCTTTATCTCTCCCTCCTTGACTTGATCGCGGATGGAATTGAAGCATCTCTTGATGTGCTTGTTCTCTTGTGAAATCTGATTCCTTTGCCAAGGCAATTGCACCAGTATTGACACAAAAGATTTTCATTGGACCCGATGCACTAGGTATGACACCCAGATCGGATATGAACTACTTCATCCAGACTCCTTCATTTGCTGCTTCCGAAGCAGCTATGTATTCCGCTTCACATGTAGATCCCGCCACGACGCTCTGCTTGGAACTGCAGCAACTGACAGCTCCACCATTTAATAAAAACATGTATCCAGTTTGTGACTTAGAGTCAACCGGATCAGTGTCAAAGCTTGCATCAACGTAACCGTTTACGATGAGCTCTTTGTCACCTCCATATACGAGAAATGTATCCTTAGTCCTTTTCAGGTATTTCAGGGTATTCTTGACCGCTGTCCAGCAATCCACTCCTGGATTACTTTGCTACCTCCCTGCTAAACTGATCGCAAGGCACACATTAGGTCTAGTCCACAGCATTGCATACATGATAGAGCCTATGGCTGAAGCATAGGGAACACCCTTCAATTTATCTCTATATTCTGCAGTGGCCGGGCATTGAGTCTGACTCAACTTCACACCTTGTAATACAGGCAAGAACCCTTTCTTTGCCTGATCCATTTTGAACTTCTTCAAAACTTTATCAAAGTATGTGCTTTGTGAAAGTCCAATTAAGCATCTTGATCTATCTCTATAGATCTTGATGCCCAATATATAAGCAGCTTCACCGAGGTCTTTCATTGAAAAAAATCTTATTCAAGTATCCTTTTATGCTATTCAGAAATTCAGTATCATTTCCGATCAACAATATGTCATCTACATATAATATCAGAAATGCTACGGAGCTCCCACTCACTTTCTTGTAAATACAGACTTCTCCAAAAGTCTGTATAAAACCATATGCTTTGATCACACTATCAAAGCATATATTCCAACTCCGAGAGGCTTGCACCAGTCCATAAATGGATCGCTGGAGCTTGCACACTTTGTTAGCACCTTTTGGATCGACAAAACCTTCTGGTTGCATCATATACAACTCTTCTTTAAGATATCCATTAAGGAATGCAGTTTTGACATCTATTTGCCAAATTTCATAATCATAAAATGCGACAATTGCTAACATGATTCGGACGGACTTAAGCATCGCTACGGGTGAGAAGATCTCATCGTAGTCAACTCCTTGAACTTGTCAAAAACCTTCTACAACAAGTCGAGCTTTGTGGACAATAATATTACCTTCAGCGTCACTCTTCTTTTTGAAGATCCATTTATTCTCTATGGCATGCCGATCATTGGGCAAGTCAACCAAAGTCCATACTTTGTTCTCATACATGGATCCCATCTCAGATTTCATGGCCTCAAGCCATTTTGCGGAATCTTGGCTCATCATCGCTTCCTCATAGTTCGTAGGTTCGTCATGGTCAAGTAACATGACCTCCAGAATAGGATTACCGTACCACTCTGGTGAGGATCTTACTCTGGTTGACCTACGAGGTTCGGTAGTAACTTGATCAGAAGTTTCATGATCATCATCATTAGCTTCCTCACTTACTGGTGTAGGAATCACTGGAACTGATTTCAGTGATGAACTACTTTCCAATAATGGAGAAGGTACAATTACCTCGTCAAGTCCTACTTTCCTCCCACTCACTTCTTTCGAGAGAAACTCCTTCTCTAGAAAGGATCCATTCTTAGTGTCGGTGTCAAAACCGGCGGATCTCGGGTAGGGGGTCCCGAACTGTGCGTCTAGGTTGGATGGTAACAGGAGGCAAGGGACACGAAGTTTTACCCAGGTTCGGGCCCTCTCGATGGTAGTAAAACCCTACGTCATGCTTGATTAATATTGATGATATGGGTATTACAAGAGTAGATCTACCACGAGATCGAGGAGGCTAAACCCTAGAAGCTAGCCTATGGTATGATTGTTGATGTGTATGTCGTCCTACGGACTAAAACCCTCCGGTTTATATAGACACCGGGTAGGGTTAGGGTTACACAAAGTCGGTTACAATGGTAGGAGATCTTAATATCTGTATCGCCAAGCTTGCCTTCCACGCCAAGGAAAGTCCCTTCCGGACACGGGACAGAGTCTTCAATCTTGTATCTTCATAGTCCAGGAGTCCGGCTGAAGGTATAGTCCGGCCATCCGGACACCCCCTAATCCAGGACTACCTCAGTAGCCCCCGAACCAGGCTTCAATGACGATGAGTCTGGCGCGTAGATTGTCTTCGGCATTGCAAGGAGGGTTCTCCTCCAAATTCCATGTACCTGTCGAATAAAGTCTGGTTTCTTGTAGATGTTGCGCTCGTTGGCTTCTTTGCCCAATAATGGCCGCTTCCCACGTGTCAAACGAATATGAAAGGTCTAAGTGTTTTTACATTCACAACCCTAGCCGCGTAAATGAGCTGACCTATTTAAGGGGATGAGGATTTAGATCCAATCCACACCTTCTCCCCTCCGCGAGTGTTCATCAGAGCGCATCTGACAAAGGTCCATTCCACCATGGCCAGCCATCGCAACTCCTCCCCTCGCCCTTCCAGCCCTAAGCCTGGATATTGGGAGTGATGTTCCACCCCGCATAGCGAGCTAGCGATGCTCTAGACCAAGGGATTTCTTCCCCCGGCCTATATGGTCTCGGTTCGAGCCGGTCTTGCCGTCTACAACGGCGGAGAGCAAGCAGAGAATGTCCCTAATCCCTCCAAAGGAGAGCGGGTGTGCCTTGTCCCTTACTGAATAAGGGGGCTTGGATTTCCAATCCACCCATTTCTTCGGGGGCTGCTGGAGTTCTACGGCCTCCAGCTACATCATCTCACGCATGCCTCAGTACTGCATATCGCGGGCTTTGTAGCCCTCTGCGAGCTGTTCTTGGGTGTTGAAGTTCATTTCGGTCTGTGGAAGGAGTTATTTTGCCTCGTGCCCCGTTCCAAGAAGGGGTCAATGTATCAAGTGGGCAGAGCCAAAGTGTGGCGCATCGCCGGGACCGGATACCTGTCCGGAACCCCAAAGAAGGTGTCCGAAGACTGGCCCTCGGAATGGTTTTATATAGAAGACGTCCCGCTGCCGGATCCTATCCGGATCGACCTCCCTAAATTCAACAGCGCTCCCTTAAAGAAGCGCCTAAGCTGGCGCCCACAGAGCCCTCAGAGGGAAAGTGACAGGGATGCAGTTTACCTGATGGGCCGGATAAGATTGTTAGCTCATTCCGGACTAACCATGATCGGGGTCATGGCCGCATGCATCATGCGAGGGGTGCAGCCGCTACAGTATAGAAGCCACCCCATGTGGGATTTCAACGGGGGCCGTAAGGGGCCGGATTCGGCTGCGGCTCTAATAAAGACCTTGTCCGCTTTGTACAAGGGAGAAGAGGAGGATTTTCTCCGCGTCGACCCAAAGGGTGGATTTTCCATGTACAATCCTCCAAGCTGGGTGAGTGGTCACATCTTGCCCATCCGTTTCATATCCCCCTTGTTAAATATTCAATCTCAGTGATTTTGACGCAGGAACTGCGCCAGGCTGTTAAAGAAATAAACAACCCTCCTCCACAACCCGAGGACCCAGAACGGTCCCTCGACCCGGACTCTCAAGAGGATCCGGACCTTTCGGTGGATCTGATTGATGGAGTGTTCCATCAATTGAGCAAGGACAACGCCCTGGTGGCCATTACGGCTGATTATCCAGGGCTAATCCCGTCCTCCCAGAAACGGGAGGCCGAACCTGCGGCGACAAGCCAACGAGGGGCTGCAGGGCCCCGTGGGCAGAAAAGAGGTGCAGTCCTGACCGGGGCGTCAGCGCAAAGGTATGGCGCACCCCCTTATCCCAGGCGTTGTACCTTCAAGGCATATTAACACTTGTGCTCTCTTCAGGACAAAGAGACCTCGCCGAACTATATTCGGAGAGACCGCCAATCGCGCCTCCACCAGCCAGGCTCCAAAGCCTGGCCCGAAAGCGGGGCCGAACACAAGGCGCACACCGGATGCTCCTCCGTTGGAGGATGTGGACGGGTTGTCTGCCACCAACTCTTAGGTGGAGAGTGCCATGAACCACAGGCGTCGCCAGACCATTCTTCGCGACGCTTGTTTCTCCCAAGAGGCGTTAGATGCCTTCAAGTCGGGAGATGCATACCTCCGTGCCGCTCAATATGGTCTAGCCAGAGCCACAGAGCAATATGTAAAAGACATACGGGTAAGAAAATTTTGGTAATTATATATATATACCAGTAGCCCCCGAGACTTGAAACAGTTAGAACAACTAATTTAAGGATCATTTGTGATGCAGGTTCTTACGGAAAAGAATTCACTACTGTCCAAGGAGCTAGAAGAGTGCAAAGCCCAACTTGAGGCCGCACTAGCCGCGACAGGGGAGCCTAAGGAGACCCCCTCTGGTAATATACACTTCGAAAGATAACTATTTTGCGAAGCACGGCTTTGGTGCAAATCTGACAAATAAATTGCAGATGGCGCCGGATTGAATCTGGAGAGGCAACACCTCCTACGCCAGCTAAAGGCTGGTGAGAGGGTGCTGCTAAAGGTGATGGGGGAGAAGAACAATCTCCAAGATGCCAACACCAAGCTGGACGTCGAGCTGAAAGATGTTCGTGCCCAGCTATCAGACTCCGTGAAGGAGAATCAGTGGCTTCGGCGCGGCATATTTAGTAAGTGCTTGAGCGAACCTTTTGAAAGAAAGTTCGGCGGGGAAGTCGACTAATAGAGCAATGTCTGAAGGTATGCTAACAGGTCGTCCTGCAGAGGAGATGCCCGGTTTTGGATAGATCGCTTATGTTGGGGTGGGTGGGTGGAATTAAATCCGAAGCCTCACCCCATCTAAGGCTCAGAGGCCGAGGAATTTCCAGACTCGAAAATTTGGATTCCTGGATGTTGTCTAATGAACCCAGCCTGTCGCCTGACTCTAAGTTCAGGTCTTGAGTGATATCCTCCCCTCCGCGGGTATCCGGCTTGGAGGGATCGGGAATCCGGACGTAGCAAGTCCTTAAGATAGATGAAGAGTCGCCGCACTGTCCCTCTACCACGGCAACGTGATGGGTGACTTGGGGAGAGTTAATCTCTCTCAGATCGGTTTTAGGCCCGATCTGGTCGTAATCCGTAGCGACTCCCAGGGCGGCGAAGCAACCCAAGAGCTCGTTTATGGAGGAAAGCTCCATTGGATCTAACTACTCAGCAAGTTCCGAGATGACATGAAGATTGTTTTCGATGGCTCTAGAGGTCATCGTCGGCACGGAAGCTGAACAGGCGGTCATAAGAAAACCACCTAGCCGGAGGGTTTGGCCGACAGCCAAAGTTCCCTTAGCAACGGTGCCGTCTTTAAAGACGGGGCGGGGCATCCTTCCTGATGGCGACGACATAGAGGAACTCTCAATGAAAGCACCAATGTCGGTGTCAAAACCGGCGGATCTCGAGTAGGGGGTCCCGAACTGTGCGTCTAGGCTGGATGGTAACAGGAGGCAAGGGACATGAAGTTTTACCCAGGTTCGGGCCCTCTCAATGGAGGTAAAACCCTACGTCCTGCTTGATTAATATTGGTGATATGGGTAGTACAAGAGTAGATCTACCACGAGATCGAGGAGGCTAAACCCTAGAAGCTAGCCTATGGTATGATTGTTGATGTGTATGTCGTCCTACGGACTAAAACCCTCCGGTTTATATAGACACCGGGTAGGGTTAGGGTTACACAAAGTCGGTTACAATGGTAGGAGATCTTCATATCCGTATCGCCAAGCTTGCCTTCCACGCTAAGGAAAGTCCCTTCCGGACACGGGACGGAGTCTTCAATCTTGTATCTTCATAGTCCAGGAGTCCGGCTGAAGGTATAGTCTGGCCATCTGGACACCCCCTAATCTAGGACTTCCTCACTTAGCAAAGTCTTGCCTTCGGATATGTGATAGAAGGTGTACCCAACAGTCTCCTTTAGGTATGCTATGAAGACTTTTTGAGTTTGAGCTTATCAGCTTGAACTTTTTCACATAAGCATCGCAGCCCCAAACTTTAAGAAATGACAACTTGGGTTTCTTGCCAAACCATAGTTCATAAGGTATCGTCTCAACGGATTTAGATGGTGCCCTATTTAACGTGAATGCAGCCGTCTCTAAAGCATAACCCCAAAACGATAGCGGTAAATCAGTGAGAGACATCATAGATCACACCATATCTAATAAAGTGCGGTTACGACATTCGGACACACTATTACGTTGTGGTGTTCCAGGTGGCTTGAGTTGCGGAACTATTCTGCATTGTTTCAAATGAAGTCCAAACTCATAACTCAAATATTCACCTCCATGATCAGATCGTAGAAACTTGATTTTCTTGTTACGATGATTTTCCTCTGCACTCTGAAATTGTTTGAACTTTTCAAATGTTTCAGACTTATGTTTCATTAAGTAGATAAACCCATATCTGCTCAGTTCATCTGTGAAGGTGAGAAAATAAGGATATCCGCCGCGAGCTTCAATTTTCATTGGACCACATGCAGCAATATGTATGATTTCCAATAACTTTATTGCTCGCTCCATTGTTCCGGAGAACGGAGTTTTAGTCATCTTGCCCATGAGGCATGGTTCGCAAGTACCAACTGATTCATAATCAAGTGATTCCAGAAGTCCATCAGAATGGAGTTTCTTCATGTCCTTTACACCAATATTACCTAAACGGCAGTGCCACAAATAAGTTGCACTATCATTATAAATCTGCATCTTTTGGCTTCAATACTATCAACATGTATATCACTACTATCAAGATTTAGTAAAAATAGACCACTCATAAAGGGTGCATGACCATAAAAGATATTACTCATATAAATAGAAAAACCATTATTCTCTGATTAAAATGAATAACCGTCTCGCATCAAACAAGATCCAGATATAATGTTCATGCTCAACGCTGGCACCAAATAACAATTATTTAGGTCTAAAACTAATCCCGAAGGTAGATGTAGAGGTAGCGTGCCGACGGCGATCACATCGACTTTGGAACCATTTCCCACATGCATCGTCACCTCGTCCTTAGCCAATCTTCGCTTAATCTGTAGCCCCTGTTTTGAGTTGCAAATGTTAGCAACTAAACCAGTATCAAATACCTAGGAACTACATCGAGCGTTAGTAAGGTACACATCAATAACATGTATATCAAATATACCTTTCACTTTTCCATCCTTCTTCTCTGCCAAATACTTGGGGCAGTTTCGCTTCCAGTGACCAGTTCCTTTGCAGTAGAAGCACTCAGTCACAGGCTTAGGTCCAGACTTGGGTTTCTTCACTTGAGCAGCAACTGGCTTGTTATTCTTCTTGAAGTTCACCTTCTTCCCTTTACCCTTTTTCTTCAAACTGGTGGCCTTGTTGACCATCAACACTTGATGCTCCTTCTTGATTTCTACCTCCGCAGCCTTTACCATTGTGAAGAGCTCAGGAATCGTCTAATCCATCCCTTGCATATTATAGTTCATTACGAAGCTCTTGTAGCTTGGCGGCAGTGATTGAAGAACTCTGTCAATGACACTATCATCAGGAAGATTAACTCCCAGTTGAGTCAAGTGGTTGTGGTACCCAGACATTCTGAGTATATGTTCACTGACAGAACTATTCTCCTCCATCTTGCAGCTGTAGAACTTATTGGAGACTTCATATCTCTCAATCCGGGCATTTGCTTGAAATATTAATTCAACTCCTGGAACATCTCATATGATCCATGACGTTCAAAATGTCTTTGAAGTCCCGATTCTAAGCCGTAAAGCATGGCACACTGAACTATCAAGTAGTCATCAGCTTTGCTCTACCGGGTGTTCACAACATCTGGCGTTGCTCCTGCAGCGGGTTTGTCACCTAGCGGTGCTTCCAGGACGTAATTCTTCTGTGCAGCAATGAGGATAACCCTAAAGTTACGGACCCAGTCCGTGTAGTTGCTACCATCATCTTTCAACTTAGCTTTCTCTAGGAACGCATTAAAATTCAACGGAACAACAGCACGGGCCATCTATCTACAACAACATAGACATGCAAAATACTATCAGGTACTAAGTTCATGATAAATTAAAGTTCAATTAATCAAATTACTTAAGAACTCCCACTTAGATAGACATCTCTCTAATCATCTAAGTGATCACGTGAACCATATCAACCAAACCATGTCCGATCATCACGTGAGATGGAGTAGTTTTCAATGGTGAACATCACTATGTTGATCATATCTACTATATGATTCACGCTCAACCTTTCGGTCTCAGTGTTCCGAGGCCATATCTGCATATGCTAGGCTCGTCAAGTTTAACCCGAGTATTCCGCGTGTGCAAAACTGGCTTGCACCCGCTGTATGTGAACGTAGAGCTTATCACACCCGATCATCACGTGGTGTCTCGTCACGACGAACTGTAGCAATGTGCATACTCAGGGAGAACACTTATACCTTGAAATTTAGTGAGAGATCATCTTATAATGCTACCACCGAACTAAGCAAAATAAGATGCATAAAGGATAAACATCGCATGCAATCAATATAAGTGATATGATATGGTCATCATCATCTTGTGCCTTTGATCTCCATCTCCAAAGCACCATCATGATCACCAGCGTCACCGGCTTGACACCTTGATCTTCATCAAAGCATCGTTGTCGTCTCGCCAACTATTGCTTCTACGACTATCGCTACCGCTTAGTGATAAAGTAAAGCAATTACATGGCGATTGCATTTCATACAATAGAGCGACAACCATATGGCTCTTGCCAATTCCCGATAACTGTGTTACAAAACATAATCATCTCATACAATAAAATTTAGCATCATGTCTGGACCATATCACATCACAACATGCCCTGCAAAAATAAGTTAGACATCCTCTACTTTGTTGTTGCAAGTTTTACGTGGCTGCTACGGGCTGAGCAAGAACCGTTCTTACCTGCACATCAAAAACCACAACGCGGTATCGTGATTGCTTTTTGATCTTCAGAAATAACCATGTTCATTGAATCCGATTCAACTAAAGTTGGAGAAACTGACACCCACCAGCCACCTGTGTGTGGAGCACGTCGGTAGAACCAGTCTCGTGTAAGCATACGCGTAATGCCAGTCTGGGCCGCTTCATCCAATAATACCGCCGAATCAAGAATCAACTAGTGACGGCAAGCAATGTGTATATACCCACGTCCACAACTCCTTTGTGTTCTACTCGTGCATATAACATCTACGCATAAACCTAGCTCGGATGCCACTGTTGGGGAACGCAGTAATTTAAAAAAAATCCTACGCACACGCAAGATGATGGTGATGCATAGCAACGAGAGGGAAGAGTGTTGTCTACGTACCCTCGTAGACCGTAAGTGGAAGCGTTATGACAACGCGGTTGATGTAGTCGTATGTCTTCACGATCGACCGATCCTAGCACCGAAGGTACGGCACCTCCGCGATCTGCACATGTTCGGCTCGGTGACGTCCCACGAACTAATGATCCAGTAGAGTGTCGAGGGAGAGCTTCGTCAGCACGAAGGCGTGATGATGGTGATGATGATGCTACCGGAACAGGGCTTCTCCTAAGCACCGCTACGATATGACCGAGGTGGATTATGGTGGAGGGGGGCACCGCACACGGCTAAGAGATCAATGATCAACTTGTGTGTCTATGGGCTGCCCCCCTCCCCCATATATAAAGGACTGGAGGAGGGGGAGGGGAGGGGGCCGGCCTCCTAGGCGCGCCCCAAGGGGAGTCCTACTCCCATCGGGAGTAGGATTCCCACCCCCCCCCCTTCCCTAGTTGGATTACGAGAGAAGGAAGGGGGAGGAAGGAGGAAGGAAAGGGGGTCGGCCCCCCTCCCAATTCGGATTGGGCTTGGGGGGTGCCCCCTCCTTTGCTCCCTTCTACTCTCTCCCACTATGGGCCAATAAGGCCCATATACCTCCCGGGGGTTCCGGTAACCTCTCGGTTCATCGGTAAATGTCCGATCTCACCCGGAACCATTCCGATGTCCAAATATAGTCGTCCAATATATCAATCTTTATGTCTCGACCATTTCAAGACTCCTCGTCATGTCCGTGATCATATCCGGGACTCCGAACTACTGTTGGTACATCAAAAGACATAAACTCATAATACGTCCGTCATCGAATGTTAAGCGTGCGGACCCTATGGGTTCGAGAACTATGTAGACATGACCAAGACACGTCTCCGGTCAATAATCGATAGCGGAACCTGGATGCTCATATTGGTTCCTACATATTCTACGAAGATCTTTATCAGTCAAACCGCATAACAATATACGTTGTTTCCTTTGTCATTGGTATGTTACTTACCCGAGATTTGATCATCGGTATCTCAATACCTAGTTCAATCTCATTACCGGCAAGTCTCTTTACTCGTTCTGTAATGCTACATCCTGTAACTAACTCATTAGCTACATTGCTTGCAAGGCTTATAGTGATGTACATCGCCGAGAGGGCCCAGAGATACCTCTCTCACAATCGGAGTGACAACTCCTAATCTCGATCTATGCCAAATCAACAAACACCATTGGAGACCCTTGTAGAGCACCTTTATAATCACCCAGTTATGTTGTGACATTTGGTAGCACAGAAAGTGTTCCTCCAGTATTCGGGAGTCGCATGATCTCATAGTCATAGGACCATGTATAAGTTGTGGAGAAAGCAATAGCAACAAACTAAACGATCATCGTGTTAAGCTAACGGATGGGTCAAGTCAATCACATCATTCTATAATGATGTGATCCCGTTAATCAAATGAAAACTCATGTCTATGCTTAGGAAACATAACCATCATTGATTCAACGAGCTAGTCAAGTAGAGGCAAACTAGTGACACTCTGTTTGTCTATGTATTCACACATGTACTAAGTTTCCGGCTAATACAATTCTAGCATGAATTATAAACATTTATCATGATATAAGGAAATATAAATAATAACTTTATTATTTCCTCTAGGGCATATTTTCTTCATATTTACCATCTATGATGCTAATTTCGAAAGGTTATAGATGTTGCATGTGAAACTTGGTCCTGGTGTAGTTGTGTAATGGGGTAGCTGAGTGCTGAAGCTATATGATGTTATACTCTGATGTATTTAAATTATGAAAATGAAATATATTGTGTGCTTAATATGAACTGTCAATTAGATTAATAAATGGATTATGAATAATTGGATAATTAGCCTGCTAATTGGGTTTTGCTCTTGCAAACGGTTGTTAAAAAAATACCGTGGGCAATGACCTCAGGCAACGCACACAGTTTCTAGGAATAAACCGCGTTGGATCAATGAACAATCACACACGACTTTCTCTTGAAAATTGTTTGCATTAGGCCACCTTGCGCAAACGTTTACCACATGAAAACTATGTGTAATGGACAGCCTTTGCCACACAGTTTCTTCCATGGATCGTGTGTGATATATTCAATAATGCAAGTGATTTAATGGCAAAAATGTGTGTGATGTACCTGCGAATGAAAACATTTTCCTTCGAGCGACTGTGTGGGATGTACATACGAACGGAAATGTTTAGCGGGGACTGACCGTGTGGGATGTACTTGCGACCAGAAACAATCTCGCCGTATAATTGTATTTTTTTAGCTCTACTATATGTATTTCTGTATTTGAGTGCTCGCCGGTCGCACACGACCTCATTTTGCCGAACGTGTGTGCCAGGAGGGCATATCCCCGACGGTTTCTGGGTCGTCTGGGAAGGACCCCCATATCGCCCACACTCACTTGGCGACGGTTCCAAATGCCATCGCGGAAAGGGGTTTTAAACCGTTTGTTTAGGACCGACGCGCACCAGTGCATGTTCCTATGACTATGAGATTATGCAACTCTCGAATACCGGAGGAACACTTAGTGTGCTACCAAACATCACAACGTAACTGGGTGACTATAAAGATGCTCTACAGGTGTCTCTGATGGTGTTTGTTGAGTTGGCATAGATCGAGATTAGGATTTGTCACTCCGTGCATCGGAGAGGTATCTCTAGGACCCCTTGGTAATGCACATCACTATAAGCCTTGCAAGCAATGTGACTAATGAGTTAGTTACGGGATGTTGCATTATGAAATGAGTAAAGAGACTTGCCGGTAACGAGATTGAACTAGGTATTGAGATACCGACGATCGAATCTCGGCCAAGTAACATACCGATGACAAAGGGAACAACATATATTGTTATGCGGTTTGACCGATAAAGATCTTTGTAGAATGTGTAGGAACTAATATGAGCATCCAGGTTCCGCTATTGGTTATTGACCGGAGATGAGTCTCGGTCATGTCTACATAGTTCTCGAACCCGTAGGATCCGCACGCTTAACGTTCGGTGACGATCGGTATTATGAGTTTATGTGTTTTGATGTACCGAAGGTAGTTCAGAGTCCCGGATATGATCACGGACATGACGAGGAGTCTCGAAATGGTCGAGACATAAAGATTGATATATTGGAAGGCTATGTTTGGACATCGGAATGGTTCCAGGTGAGTTCGGGCATTTACCGCAGTACCGGGG
>NC_041390.1:434515505-434528416 GCF_002162155.2 Triticum dicoccoides
GGCCCCCCCTTTCCTTCCCTCTCTCTCCCCCTTCCTTCCTCTCCTACTCCAACTAGGGAAGGGGGAATCCTACTCCCACCAGGAGTAGGACTCCCCCCTTGGGCGCGCCATGAGAAGGCCAGCCCTCCCCCTCCTCCACTCCTTTATATATGGAGGAGGGGGCACCCCATAGACACAGAAGTTGATTGTTTAGCCGTGTGCGGTGCCCCTCCATAGATTTCCACCTCGGTCATATCGTTGTAGAGCTTAGGCAAAGCCCTGCGTCGGTAAATTCATCATCACCGTCATCACGCCATCATGCTGACGAAACTCTCCCTCGACCTCAGTTGGATCTATAGTTCGTGGGACGCCACCGAGCTGAACTTGTGCAGATCGCGGAGGTGTCGTACCTTCGGTGCTAAGATCGGTCGGATCGTGAAGACGTACGACTACACCAACCGCGTTGTCATAATGCTTATGCTTACGGTCTACGAGGGTACATGGACAACTCTATCCCCTCTCGTTGCTATGCATCACCTAGATGGATCTTGCGTGTGCGTAGGAATTTTTTTTAAAATTACTGCGTTACCTAACAGTGGCATCCAAGCCAAGTCTATGCGTAGATGTTATATGCACGAGTAGAACACAAAGGAGTTGTGGGCATGGGTATATACATATTGCTTGCCGTCACTAGTTGATTCTTGATTCAGCGGTATTGTTGGGTGAAGCGGCTTAGACCGACATTACGCATACGCTTACGCGAGACTAGTTCTACCGACGTGCTTCGCACACAGGTGGCTAGTGGGTGTCTGTTTCTTAAAATTTAGTTGAATCGGATTCAATGAACAGGGTTCTTTCTGAAGATCAAAAAGCAATCACTATACCACGTTGTGGTTTTTGATGCGTAGGTAAGAATGGTTCTTGCTAAGCCCGTAGCAGCCACGTAAAACTTGCAACAACAAAGTAGAGGACGTCTAACTTGATTTTGCAGGGCATGTTTTGATGCGATATGGTCAAGACATGATGCTAAATTTTATTGTATGAGATGATCATGTTTTGCAACAGAGTTATCGACAACTGGCAGGAGCCATATGGTTGTCGCTTTATTGTATGAAATGCAATCGCCATGCAATTGCTTTACTTTATCACAAAGCGGTAGCGATGGTCGTAGAAGCAATAGTTGGCGAGACAACAACGATGCTTCGATGGAGATCAAGGTGTCAAGCCGGTGACGATGGTGATCTTGACGATGCTTTGGAGATGGAGATAAAAGGCACAAGATGATGATGGACATATCATATCACTTATATTGATTGCATGTGATGTTTATCCTTTATGCATCTTATTTTGCTTAGTTCGGCACTAGCATTATAAGATGATCCCTCACTAAATTTCAAGGTACAAGTGTTCTCCCTGAGTATGCACCGTTGCTACAGTTCGTCGTGCCGAGACACCACATGATGATCGGGTGTGATAAGCTCTACGTTCACATACAACGGGTGAAAGCCAGTTTTTGCACACGCAGAATACTGGGGTTAAACTTGACGAGCCTAGCATATGCAGATATGGCCTGGGAACACTGAGACCGAAAGGTCGAGCGTGAATCATATAGTAGATATGATCAACATAGTGATGTTCACCATTGAAAACTACTCCATCGCACATGATGATCGGACATGGTTTAATTGATATGGATCATGTGATCGCTTAGATGATTAGAGGGGTGTCTATCTAACTTGGAGTTCTTAAGTAATATGATCAATTAAACTTTAATTTATCATGAACTTAGTACCTGATAGTATTTTGCATGTTTATGTTGTTGTATATAGATGGCCCGTGTTGTTGTTCCATTGAATTTTAATACGTTACTAGAGAAAGCTTAGTTGAAAGATGATGGTAGCAATTACATGGACTGGGTCTGTAACTTGAGGATTATCCTCATTGCCGCATAGAAGAATTACGTCCTGGAAGCACCGCTAGGTGACAAACCCACTGCAAGAGCAACACCAGATGTTATGAACGCCTGGCAGAGCAAAGCTGATGACTACTCGATAGTTCAGTGTGTCATGCTTTACGGCTTAGAACCGGGACTTCAATGACGTTTTGAACATCATGGAGCATATGAGATGTTCCAGGAGTTGAAGTTAATATTTCAAGCAAATGCCCGGATTGAGAGATATGAAGTCTCCAATAAGTTCTACAGCTGCAAAATGGAGGAGAATAGTCCTGTTAGTGAACATATACTCAGAATGTCTGGGTACCACAACCACTTGACTCGACTGGGAGTTAATCTTCCTAATGATAGTGTCATTGACAGAGTTCTTCAATCACTGCCACCAAGCTACAAGAGCTTCATGATGAACTATAATATGCAAGGGATGGATAAGACAATTCTCGAGCTCTTCTCAATGCTAAAGGCCACGGAGGTAGAAATCAGGAAGGGGCATCAAGTGTTGATGGTCAACAAGACCACCAGTTTCAAGAAAAGGGTAAAGGGAAGAAGGGGGACTTCAAGAAGAACGGCAAGCAAGTTGCTGCTCAAGTAAAGAAACCCAAGTCTGGACCTAAGCCTGAGACTGGGTGCTTCTACTGCAAAGGGACTAGTCACTGGAAGCAGAACTGCCCCAAGTATTTGGCGGATAAGAAGGATGGCAAAGTGAAAGGTATATTTGATATACATGTTATTTATGTGTACCTTACTAATGCTCGCAGTAGTGCCTGGGTATTTGATACTGGTTCTGTTGCTAATATTTGCAACTCGAAACAGGGGCTACGGATTAAGCGAAGATTGGCTAAGGACGAGGTGATGATGCGCGTGGGAAATGGTTCCAAAGTCGATGTGATCGCCGTCGGCACGCTACCTCTACATCTACCTTCGGGATTAGTTTTAGACCTAAATAATTGTTATTTGGTGCCAGCGTTGAGAATGAACATTATATCCGGATCTTGTTTGATGCGAGACGATTATTCATTTAAATCAGAGAATAATGGTTGTTCTATTTATATGAGTAATATATTTTATGGTCATGCACCCTTGATGAGTGGTCTATTTTTACTAAATCTTGATAGTAGTGATACACAGATTCATAGTATTGAAACAAAAAGATATATATTCAATAATGATAGTGCAAATTATTTGTGGCACTGTCGTTTAGGTCATATTGGTGTAAAGCGCATGAAGAAACTCCATGTTGATGGACTTTTGGAATCACTTGATTATGAATCAGTTGATGCTTGCGAACCATGCCTCATGGGCAAGATGACTAAGACTCCGTTCTCTGGAACAATGGAGCGAGCAACAGACTTGTTGGAAATAATACATACTGATGTATGCGGTCTGATGAGTGTTGATGCTCGCGGCGGGCATCGTTATTTTCTTACCTTCACACATGATTTGAGAAGATATGGGTATATCTACTTGATGAAACATAAGTCTGAAACATTTGAAAAGTTCAAAGAATTTCAGAGTGAAGTGGAAAATCATCATAACAAGAAAATTAAGTTTCTACAATCTGATCATGGAGGTGAATATTTGAGTTATGAGTTTGGTCTTCATTTGAAACAATGCGAAATAGTTTCGCAACTCACGCCACCTGGAACACCACTGCGTAATGGTGTGTCTGAATGTTGTAACCACACTTTATTAGATATGGTGCGATCTATGATGTCTCTTACTGATTTACCGCTATCGTTTTGGGGTTATGCTTTAGAGACGGCTGCATTCACATTAAATAGGGACCATCGTAATCCGTTGAGACGACACCTTATGAACTGTGGTTTGGGAAGAAACCCAAGTTGTCATTTCTTGAAGTTTGGGGATGCGATGCTTATGTGAAAAAGTTTCAACCTGATAAGCTCGAACCCAAATCGGAGAAATGTGTCTTCATAGGATACCCAAAGGAGACTATTGGGTACACCTTCTATCACAGATCTGAAGGCAAGATATTCGTTGCTAAGAATGGATCCTTTCTAGAGAAGGAGTTTCTCTCAAAAGAAGTGAGTGGGAGGAAAGTAGAACTTGATGAGGTAACTGTACCTGCTCCCTTATTGGAAAGTAGTTCATCACAGAAATCAGTTCTAGTGATTCCTACACCAGTAAGTGAGAAAGCTAATGATGATGATCATGAAACTTCTGATTAAGTTACTACCTAACCTCGTAGGTCAACCAGAGTAAGATCCGCACCAGAGTGGTATGGTAATCTTGTTCTGGAGGTCATGTTACTTGACCATGACGAACCTACGAACTATGAGGAAGCGATGATGAGCCCAGATTCCACAAAATGGCTTGAGGCCATTAAATCCGAGATGGGATCCATGTATGAGAACAAAGTGTGGACTTTGGTTGACTTGCCCGATGATTGGCAAGCCATAGAGAATAAATGGATCTTCAAGAAGAAGACTGATGCTGACGATAATGTTACTGTCTACAAAGCTCGACTTGTTGCAAAAGGTTTTCGACAAGTTCAAGGAGTTGACTACGATAAGACCTTCTCACCCATAGCGATGCTTAAGTCCGTCCAAATCATGTTAGCAATTGACGCATTTTATGATTATGAAATTTGGCAAATGGATGTCCAAACTGCGTTCCTTAATGGATATCTTAAAGAAGAGTTGTATATGATGCAACCAGAAGGTTTTGTCGATCCAAAAGGTTCTAACAAAGTGTGCAAGCTCCAGCGGTCCATTTATGGACTAGTGCAAGCGTCTCAGAGTTGGAATATACGCTTTGATAGTGTGATCAAAGCATATGGTTTTATACAGACTTTTGGAGAAGCCTGTATTTACAAGAAAGTGAGTGGGAGCTCTGTAGCATTTCTGATATTATATGTGGATGACATATTGCTGATCGGAAATGATACTAAATTTCTGAATAGCATAAAAGGATACTTGAATAAGAATTTTTCAATGAAATACCTCAGTGAAGCTGCTTATATATTGGGCATCAAGATCTATAGAGATAGATCAAGACGCTTAATTGGACTTTCACAAAGCACATACCTTGCTAAAGTTTTGAAGAATTTCAAAATGGATCAAGCATAGGAAGGGTTCTTGCCTGTGTTACAAGGTGTGAAGTTGAGTCAGACTCAATGCCCGACCACTGCAGAAGATAGAGAGAAAATGAAAGTCATTCCCTATGCTTCAGCCATAGGTTCTATCATGTATGCAATGTTGTATGCCAGACCTGATGTGTGCCTCGTTGTTAGTTTAGCAGGGAGGTACCAAAGTAATCCAGGAGTGGATCACTGGACAGCGGTCAAGAACATCCTGAAATACCTAAAAAGGACTAAGGATATGTTTCTCATTTATGGAGGTGACAAAGAACTCGTTGTAAATGGTTACGTCGATGCAAGCTTTGACACTGATCCAGATGACTCTAAGTCACAAACCAGATACGTATTTTTATTGAATGGTGGAGCTGTTAGTTGGTGCAGTTCCAAGCAGAGTGTCGTGGCGGGATCTACGTATGAAGCGGAGTACATAGCTGCTTTGGAAGCACCAAATGAAGGAGTCTGGATGAAGGAGTTCATATCTGATCTAGGTGTCATACCTAGTGCATCGGGTCTAATGAAAATCTTTTGTGACAACACTGGTGCAATTGCCTTGGCAAAGGAATCCATATTTCACAAGAGAACAAGCACATCAAAAGACACTTCAATTCCATCTGCGATCAAGTCAAGGAGGGAGACATAGAGATTTGCAAGATACATACGGATCTGAATATTGCAGACCCATTGACTAAGCCTCTCTCACGAGCAAAACATGATCAGCACCAAGACTCCATGGGTGTTAGAATCATTACTATGTAATCTAGATTATTAACTCTAGTGCAAGTGGGAGACTGAAGAAAATCTTCCCTAGAGGCAGTAATATAGTTGTTGTTTATATTCCCCTATATCATGATAAATGTTTATTATTTATGCTAGAATTGTATTAACCGGAAACTTAGTGCATGTGTGAATACATAGACAAAATGAGTGTCACTAGTATGCCTCTACTTGACTAGCTCGTTAATCAAAGATGGTTAAGTTTCCTAGCCATGGACAAGAGTTGTCATTTGATGAACGGGATCACATCATTAGATAATGATGTGATTGACTTGACCCATCCGTTAGCTTAGCACTTTGATCGTTTAGTTTACTGCTATTCCTTTCTCCATAACTTATACATGTTCCTATGACTATGAGATTATGCAACTCCCGAATACCGGAGGAACACTTAGTGTGCTATCAAACGTCACAACGTAACTGGGTGACTATAAAAATGCTCTGCAGGTGTCTCCGATGGTGTTTGTTGAGTTGGCATAGATCGAGATTAGGATTGTTACTCCGTGTATCGGAGAGGTATCTCTGGGCCCCCTCGGTAATGCACATCACTATAAGCCTTGCAAGCAATGTGACTAATGAGTTAGTTACAGGATGTTGCATTATGGAACGAGTAAAGAGACTTGCCGGTAACGAGATTGAACTAGGTATTGAGATACCGACGATCAAATCTCGGGCAAGTAACATACCGATGACAAAGGGAACAACATATATTGTTATGCAGTTTGACCGATAAAGATATTCGTAGAATATGTAGGAACTAATATGAGCATCCAGGTTCTGCTATTGGTTATTGACCGGAGATGAGTCTCGGTCATGTCAACATAGTTCTCGAACCCGTAGGGTCCGCGCGCTTAACGTTCGGTGACGATCGGTATTATGAGTTTATGTGTTTTGATGTATCGAAGGTAGTTCGCAGTCTCGGATATGATCACGGACATGATGAGGAGTCTCGAAATGGTCGAGACATAAAGATCGATATATTGAAAGGCTATGTTTGGACATAGGAATGGTTCCGGATGAGTTCGGGCATTTACCGGAGTACCGAGGGGTTACTGGAACCCCCCGAGGAGTGTATGAGCCTTATTGGGCCTTAGTGGGAGAGAGGAAGAGGCGGCCAATGTAGAGGGAGCCCCCCCCCCAAGCCCAATCCGAATTGGGTGGGGGCCCCCTTCCTTCCCTCTCTCTCCCCCTTCCTTCCTCTCCTACTCCAACTAGGGAAGGGGGAATCCTACTCCCACCGAGAGTCCGAGAGTTGGACTCCCCCCTTGGGCGCGCCATGAAAGGGTCGGCCCTCCCCCTCCTCCACTCCTTTATATACGGGGAAGGGGGGCACCCCATAGACACACAAGTTGATTGTTTAGCCGTGTGCGGTGCCCCCCTTCACAGATTTCCACCTCGGTCATATCATTGTAGAGCTTAGGCAAAGCCCTGCGTCGGTAACTTCATCATCACCGTCATCACGCCATCATGCTGACGAAACTCCCCCTCGACCTCAGTTGGATCTAGAGTTCGTGGGACATCACCGAGCTGAACATGTGCAGATCGCGGAGGTGTCGTACCTTCGGTGCTAAGATCGGTCGGATCGTGAAGACGTACGATTACATCAACCCTGTTGTCATAACGCTTCCGCTTACGGTCTACGAGGGTACATGGACAACTCTATCCCCTCTCGTTGCTATGCATCGCCTAGATGGATCTTCCGTGTGCATAGGAAATTTTTTGAAATTACTGTGTTACCTAACAGCCTCGCTCCCATTATCACCGTGATTGGCCATGAAGCCACTACCATCGTTGTAGGGGTTAGGATGTTGAGGTAATTTCACATGATAGTAAAATCCTCCAGTCTGAGTCATTGCAATTTGATAGGGGAGTATAGGTAAACCCACATCCGGCTACATCCATGGGAAAACCCTTAATTAACTGTATGTGATAACCGGCATGGGGAAGCTACAGTTGGTGTCGTATGTGGCATGAAGTCTACATGAGAGTAGAACATGTTCTATACCGGGAACCGCCCACTTATGTGCATGAAGAGTGACTAGGTGATATAAGTGCATAATAACAGTGATGATTCCGGAACCCTCGAAAACACTTTACTACTCAAGTGTCTCCTTACTAACTTAGTGTAATTTTATTCTTGTTTTTACCTTCTAGTTCTTAGGGTGATATACACTCTTTATTCTGTCTCCCTAGTAACCGATAAAGTAAACTATTTCCAAACTCCAGTTTGGGTGCGTACGTAACTGTGTTAAGTGACTGCGTAGTTCCAGGGTTTGTGGTGCCTTCCTTTCTGCTCCCTGTGGGTTTGACACTTACTTATCATGAAACAGCTACAATAGCCTTGTGCACTTGCACGTCACCACGGGCAAGGCGGACTCCCAACAACCATGTCACAGCCTCCACCACGCACCCCGTTGTGGCCCAGATTTGCCCCTTCCCCGCCCCCGAGCTCATTTGGGCCCAGAGGAGCCCGCAACCGCCTCCTCACGCTCGACTGAAGCCTTGTGCTGCCTCGTCCCCACCTCGCTAGCCCTGTCAGAGGCCACCCGACCCCGCCTCCATTTGTCGCCCCGCGAGCTTGTTGGAGCTCCACTGCCAGGTCGCCTGTTGTCATCCTTCTCCACTCTTTCTCTACCCTCCAATTTTTCATTGGCCTCCAATCATCTCCGCCCTACAGAGCCATAGAGTGCCGCCTCCTTATGGGATTCACGTCATCGAGTGGATAGACATCGTCGCCACCTGTATCCGATGCAGCAACTCCTCCACCGCCATCCCATGACGAGATATGTTAGGAATATTCCCTATAGGCAATAATGTGATGATGTAGGGCTTTATACAGTCGCCCTTGAATATTGTCTTCACTAGTATCGATGAATATGTGATCTGTTTGTGCAACTCCGAGTTTGGAAATATGTAGGGCTTTACACAGTTACGTACGTAATAGTGTCATAGATACAAGTGAAGACACTATTCTAATGTCCCTAGTCATAGAGGATGTTGGGGCGCACATCAAAGATTTGGTATGTCTATTAGCAGATGGCCACACTCACAAGTCATGGACATGGTGTAAGGGCATTTCCCTCCTTGAGTGTTTTGGTGTTGATGACAATGCATTTTGCAGACTAACGTGTGCCTAAGCTACACGGGTATACTATGTGGCACAAGACAGTTGGGCACCCCTCCGAACGAAAAAGAGTACAAACGGCATTTGAGGGAGTCCTGGATTAGGGGGTGTTCAGGTAGCCGGACTATACCTTCAGCCGGACTCCTGGACTATGAAGATACAAGATGGAAGACTTCATCCCGTATCCGGATAGGACTTTCCTTGGCGTGGAAGGCAAGCTTGGCGATGCGGATATTCAAGGTCTCCTACCATTGTAACCGACTCTGTGTAACCCTAACCCTATCCGGTGTCTATATAAACCGGAGGGTTGTAGTCCGTAGGCAATCAACTCCATACACAACAATCATACCATAGGCTAGCTTCTAGGGTTTAGCCTCCTTGATCTCGTGGTAGATCTACTCTTGTACTACCCATATCATCAATATTAATCAAGCAGGAGTAGGGTATTATCTCCATCGAGAGGGCCCGAACCTGGGTAAAACAAAGTGTCCCATGTCTCCTGTTACCATCCGGCCTAGACGCACAGTTCGGGACCCCCTACCCGAGATCCGCCGGTTTTGACACCGACATTGGTGCTTTCATTGAGAGTTCCTCTGTGCCGTCACAATCAGGAAGGATGCCTCCTCCCGTCTTTAAAGACGACGCCGTTGCTAAGGGAGCCTTGGCTGTCGGCCAAACCCTCCGGCTAGGTGGTTTTCTCATGACCACCTGTTCGGCTGTTGCGCCGACGGTGACCTCTCGGGTCATCAAAAGCAACCTACACGTCAGCTCGGAGCTTGTCGAGCAGCTAGATCCAATGGAGCTCTCTTCCGTAAACGAGCTCTTGGATCGCATCGCCGCCCTGGGGGTCGCTACGGATTACGACCAGGTTGGGCTTAAACCCGATCTAAGAGAAATTAACTCTCCCCAAGTCACCCACCACGTTGCCGTGGTAGAGGCGCAGTGCGGCGACCCTTCATCTATTTTAAGGACTAGCTACGTCCGAATTCCCGACTCCTCCAAGCCGGATACCCACGGAGAGGAGGATGTAACTCAAGACCTGAGCTTAGAATTAGGCAACGGGCTAGATTCGTTGGACAACATCCAAGAATCCGAACTTCAGAGTTTGGAAACTCTTCGGCCTCTGAATCCTGGATTGGGTGAGGTTTCAGATTCAACGACACCCGCCCACCCGAACATAAGAGATCTCTCCCAAATCAGGCAGAGGCCCGAGGAAACAGTACATCATTACTGGGCCAGATTCCTCCTGGTTATGAACTGGATAAAGAATTGCCACGAGGGGGACGCGATCTCAATTTTCTGCAGTAATTGCACGGATGAGGGAATCCTTAACGCCGTAAGTCGTCGTGATATTACACGCTTCGCTAACTTGGCGTTCATAGTACAAAAATATTGTGCGATGGAAAGCGCCTGGAAAACCGAAATAAAATTTTGGGATAATCCGGCCTCGAATAGTAATCCCGTCCGAACTAAGAGGGTGCATCATCATAGGACACCCGGGATAAACACCAAAAAGCCAAAACCCTCTACAGGGCATGGAACCATACTGGAAAGGTGGCTTGATGGACCCTGTAGAATTCACAGTACAGAGGACGCCACACCAACTCACAGCCTTAGAGCATGTTGGATACTCCGGCAGGTGGCCAAAATTGGCGAGGACCTCTTAATATTGGAGGCCGCAGAAAGCCAGCCCGAGGACACCAGTACCGTTCTCACAGTCTTCGAGACTTTCGCATCAAACAATGTGCGAAAAAGAACACTCCGCAGCCTCGCCGAAGTCTATCAAGTTGCAACAATAAATCCATGGAGCGACACTGCTATTACCTTCAACGCAAGTGATGAACTTAAATTCCGAACAGCCCGAGCACCAGCCGCATTGGTCCTCAGTCCCATAGTGGACGGCTTTCGCCTCACCAAGGTGCTCATGGATGGAGGCAGCGGACTGAACCTCATTTATGAGGAAACCCTTCAAAAAATGGAAATAGACTGGAGCCGCGTCGAGCGAAGCAGCACAACCTTTAGAGGAATAATCCCCAGTCGGGAAGCACGCTGCATAGGAAAAATCATACTAGATGTGGTGTTCGGCATGCCGGATAATTACAGGTCCGAAGAAGTCATGTTTCAAGTGGCCCCGTTTAAGAGCGGACATCACGCTTTACTGGGACGGGAAGTATTCACAATCTTCCAAGCAATACCCCATTACGGGTACATGAAGCTTAAGATGCCCGGGCCAAACGGAATTATCACTCTAGCTAGTGATCCGGACGTCGCACTCCGCGCCGAAAACAAGACGGCCGCATTAGCCCTTGAGGCACTATCCGAAGCCCTAGCGGCCGAGGAACTGACTGCGCTGCGGTCCACAGTTAACATGGATGATGTGATACTCGATAAGAGATCCAAATCCACATCCTTCAAGCCAGCTGACGAAATAGTCAAATTCCAGGTCCATCCAATGGACCCCAATAAAACAGCTTCCATCGGGGCACGACTGAGCCCTGATGTCGACGCCGCACTGTGAGAGTTCCTACGAGAGAACTGGGACATTTTCGCCTGGCACCCTTCAAACATGCCAGGGATCCCACGCAAGCTGGCCGAACACAGCTTGAATATCCTAAAAGGATTAAACCTGTCAAACAAGCCCTTCGGCGTTTTTCCGAACCCAAGAGATAGGCTATGGGAGAGGAGCTAACAAGCTATTGGAGGCCAGATTCATTAGAGACATAAAACATCCGGACTGGCTAGCAAACTTGGTGATGGTACCAAAGAAGGACAAATCCTGGCGCCTGTGTGTCGATTTTAAAGACCTTAACAAGGCTTGCCCAAAGGATCCCTTCCTCCTCCCCCGTATCGATCAAATTATCGATGCCACCGCAGGACATGAATCATTGTGTTTCCTCGATGCATACTCCGGTTACCATCAAATCAAGATGGCAGAATCAGACCAAGCTGCAACAGCATTCATCACACCATACGGCCCATTCTGCTTCAACACAATGCCCTTCGGGTTGAAAAACGCCGGCGCAACATATCAGCGCATGATCCAGACATGTCTGGCAAATCAGATCGGCAAAACAGTGGAGGCGTATGTGGATGATGTGGTCGTCAAATCAAGGCATGCCGAATCTCTAATAGACGACTTGAGGCTTACATTCGATAACCTCCGAAAATATGTGTAACACACCGGATGTAACTTTCCCAATTTATACTCCAACTCTTGCCGTTTCCGGTGTTAAGTTATTTATTTTCTCGGGTTCGGGTTTTTGTCTCCGTGTGTTGTTATCGTTGTCATGCATCTCATATCATGTCATCATGTGCATTGCATTTGCATACGTGTTCGTCTCATGCATTCGAGCTTTTTCCCCGTTGTCCGTTTTGCATTCCGGCGCTTCGTTCTCCTCCGGTCGTCAATTCTACCTTTCTTTCGTGTGTGGGGATTAAACATTTCCGGATTGGACCGAGACTTGCCAAGCGGCCTTGGTTTACTACCGGTAGACCGCCTGTCAAGTTTCGTATCATTTGGACTTCGTTTGATACTCCAACGGTTAACCGAGGGACCGAAAAGGCCTCGTGTGTGTTGCAGCCCAACACCCCTCCATTTTGGCCCAAAACCCACCTAAGCCTTCTCCATCATCTAGATCGTTCGATCACGATCGCGTGGCCGAAAACCGCACCTCATTTGGACTCTCCTAGCTCCCTCTATGCCTATTTAAAGAGCCCCCGAATATCTCCTTCCCCTTCCTCCCGAAAAACTCTAGATCCACCCCTCGCGCGCGCCGGACATTGTCCGTCCGGACCGGATGCGTCCGCGCCGCCACCGCCGCCCAATCGCGCGCCGCCACGTGGCCTCCAACCCTGCCGCCGCCGCTCCGGCCCGGGAGGCCCAGGGAGGGCCCCCGCGAGCCCGCTCCTACCGCCACCCTCCTCCCGCGTCGCGCCGCACCCCGCCGCCTCCTTCTCCACCCCGCCGCCGAGCCGCTCGCCGC
>NC_041390.1:434528640-434538103 GCF_002162155.2 Triticum dicoccoides
GCCTCGCCCGTCCTCCGGCCGGCCGCCGCCTCCCCGCCTCGTCTCTGGCCAGATCCGGCCGCGGAAGTGCCGGATCCGGCGCCCCCAACCTCGCCGGCCGCCGTCTTCGAACTCCGGCGAGTTCCCCGGTGATGAACCTCGTTTTGCGTGCCCGGGTCAAACCCTAGATCTAGAGGTTAAAAATTCGTCCAAGTCCCGAAATTTCAGATCCATATGCTCATGTTCATGGCCTCGTAACTCCTCATCCGTAACTCCGTTTTTGACATATAGCAAATCAAAATGTTCATCTCAGAGAGTACATCATTTCGTTCCATTGCATCATTTTCATTTGAGTTTATCTTGATGCCCGAAATGCTGTTAGAAGAGGGCTACTTGAGATAATTGTCAGATCTGCTACTCCATTTAGCTTTTTGTCATTTTTGCCATGATTATTGTGTGCATGATATACCCTGATGCTCTACATATGTTTTGTTAAGGGTTTTGTCATCTTCCCAGAGGTGCAACCCATGTATTTTTGTGATGTGTGTGGTGACTAGCACAAGCTTGCAAAGTGGTGCACTTGCTAATTCTGTTTTCAGGGACTTAGCATTTCCACTAAGTCCTTGATCTGTTTATCTCATGATGCCATATGTTCATGTTGTTTTCGAGTGATCCGTGCCTCTTTTGAGGATGATCAGTAAGGATGTTTTGTTAATATTGTAGTGCTCTATCCATCAATGTCTTTGTTTTCAATTATGGAGCACCCTAGCTTGAGTCAATCGAGCTCTACTTTTGCTACTTTGTGAATCTGGGCAGATTGTCAACTTGTTTGCAATTTTGCCGATGATGTTGTAGTTGATCCGTGCATGCTATGTTATTGTTCTTGCCATGTCTAGCTTGCTTTTTGTGTGTTCTTGATAGATGTAAGCTTGTCTTGCCATGAGTTGCTCCGTATTGAGTGCATCGAGCTCGTAAACATGCCTACTTGAGATATGTTTCAGCATGTGCCAGTTTTCACTAAGTCTGAAAACTGATTATGTTTTTGCTATGTTCACATGCTTGCAATTGTATTTTCTGATCCCTTTTGGCTCAAGGTCACTAAGGGACTTCTATTAAGCTCTTTGAGTAGCTCCATGTCATGCTTTACTTTGCCATGTTCAGGTCCTATAGCATACAGTTTTGTTGCTCCGAAGAGTGCTATCTGATCTGAAATTCCAGACAAGTGTTAATTTCACTAAGTCTGAGATCTGTTTGTCATATGCATTTTTGCCATGCTTGTTTGAACCCGTTAATGGATGAATTGGCCGAAGCTCAGTGCTAGACTTTTGTTAAGCATATTGAATGCATCCCTACCATGTACTTTGTTATCTTGTTTGGGTGCTGTAGCATGTTCATTTTGTTGCGTTTAGATGGCTACTTGCTGTAAATCACAGACCGGTGTCATATTTGAATCGCTTGTCATTTCCAAACCGTAGCTCCGATTCCGGTGTTCTTTATATCGTTTTCAAGCTTTTTCCTCTCATCTTTCTAGTGGCACACTTGGATTTCCATGTTGAGGCCAGGTTCATGCATTCCTTGTCATATCTTGCATTAGCATCCCGCATCGCGTCCCGCATAGCATATCATCTTTGCATCATTTTGTTTGTTCCTTGCACGTGGTTGATTCTGTCCTTGTTGCTTGTTTATCTTGTTTGGGTAGAGCCGGGAGACGAGTTCGCTAACGAGGAGCCCGTTGAGTTTGCTTTCGAGGATCCAGTCAACTCTGACAACTGTGCAGGCAAGATGATCATACCCTCGAAATCACTACTATCTTTGCTATGCTAGATTGCTCGCTCTTTTGCTATGCCAATGCTACGATGCCTACCACTTGCTTTCAAGCCTCCCAAATTGCCATGTCAAACCTCTAACCCACCATGTCCTAGCAAACCATTGATTGGCTTTGTTACCGCTTTGCTCAGCCCCTCTTATAGCGTTGTAAGTTGCAGGTGAAGATTGAAGGCCGTTCCTTGTTGGAACATTTATTTACTTGTTGGGATATCATTATATTTCTATGTTATCTTAATGCATCTTTATACTTGGTAAAGGGTGGAAGGCTCGGCCTCTCTCCTAGTGTTTTGTTCCACTCTTGCCGCCCTAGTTTCCGTCATATCGGTGTTATGTTCCCGGATTTTGCGTTCCTTACGCGGTTGGGTTATAATGGGAACCCCTTGATAGTTCGCCTTGATTAAAGCTTTTCCAGCAATGCCCAACCTTGGTTTTACCATTTATCACCTAGCCTCTTTTTCCCTTGGGTTTCTAGAGCCCGAGGGTCATCTTATTTTAAACCCCCTGGGCCAGTGCTCCTTTGAGTGTTGGTCCACCTCGTCAGCCGCCAGTGGCCACCAGGGGCAACTCTGGGCTGGCCTACCGGAAGTTTGGACAATCTGAGTGTGCCCTGAGAAAGAGATGTGCAGCTCCTATCAGGATTTGTCGGCACATTCGGGCGGTGTTGCTGGTCTTGTTTTAACCTGTCGAAGTGTCTTGAAGAACCGAGATACCGAGTCTGATCGGAACGTCTTGGGAGGAGGTCTATTCCTTCGTTGACCATGAGAGCTTGTCATGGGCTAAGTTGGGACTCCCCTGCAGGGATTTGAACTTTCGAAAGCCGTGCCCGCGGTTATGGGCAGATGGGAATTTGTTAATGTCCGGTTGTAGATAACTTGAACCTTAACTTAATTAAAATGAATCAACTGAGTGTGTTACCGTGATGGCCTCTTCTCGGCGGAGTCCGGGAAGTCGACACGGTGTTGGAGTAATGTTTGCGCAAGTTGTTCTCTAGTTTCTCGCTCGCGCTTCGCCTCCTCTTCTCGCTCTCTTTTGCGAATAAGTTAGCCACCATACTTGCTAGTCGCTTGCTGCAGCTCCACATATTTACCTTACCTTGTCTATAAGCTTAAATAGTCTTGATCTCGAGGGTGCGAGATTGCTGAGTCCCTGTGGCTCACAGATTACTATTACACCAGATGCAGGGCCCGATGATTCTGCTCCAGGTGACGCACTTGAGCTCAAGTGGGAGTTCGACGAAGACTCTCAACGTTACTATGTTTCCTTTCCTGATGATCAGTAGTGGTGCCCAGTTGGGGGTGATTGGGACCGTGTCGCTTGTTGGGTTATCTTTTATTTTGGCGCCGTAGTCGGGCCATGAGTGTTTGGATGATGTAATGTTATTTATGTACTTGATTGACGTGGCGAGTGTAAGCCAACTATGTTATCTCCCTTTTATTATCTATATTACATGGGATGTTGTGAAGATTGCCTAACTTACGACATATGCCTTCAATGCGATTATGCCTCTAAGTCGTGCCTCGACAAGTGGGAGATATAGTCGCATGGAGGGTGTTACAAGTTGGTATCAGAGCCTTCCCCGACCTTAGGAGCCCCATTGCTTTATCGTTATTAGCAGCCGAGTTGTGTCTAGAAAAATGTTTTGAGTCATTTAGGAATTATATATCGGAGAGTTTAGGAATTCTTTTACTTCCCAGTCTCCTCATCGCTCTGGTAAGGCATCCTGACGTAGAGTTTTGACTCTTCTCTTCTCAAATTTCACTAAAAAAATTTAGGATCACGCGGGTATCTTGGAATCGTTCCGATGGTTTTATGATGAGAACATTGACTTGGTGCCTCCTGTCAGGGGTTTAGTGGAAGTGTCCTGGGGATTTGAGCTTTGAGGTGTTGTCATCATAATTTTATCGTTGCAGTTCTGGAATACCTGAGTTTAGTATGCCGACATCGAAAATATCTTTTATGTAGTTTGTTGGTGAGATAACCTCGACGCCACCCAGTACTGGGGCGGGAGTTCGGGAGTATCGCTATAACTTGTATAACGGATGTTTTTCGAAGGTTGAGGTAGATGGTTTCCGAAGGTTTCTTGGTTATGTGTTGAAGGATGGATACAGATGGATGTAGGATTTGCTAGTTTGGGTGAGATATTATGCTTCCCCTGTATCCCCAACACCTGATTGCATAACCGGAAAGGTTCAGGAGTTTCATAGGTGGGAATTCTAGTAGCTCTAGTTCTTCTTCCACGGATATTGGTTTGAGATTGGGATTTCTTACCGATTATTCGTTCTTGATCCATACGTTGTTGATTTATTTCTCTACCTTAATTCTAAGTGGCTTCTCAATTTATGGATATGTGACCATTTCAAGAGGAATGCATTCGTTCATTGTGTTTGGATGTGAAGACTATATGTTGCAATTTTCATTCCCTTGGATTCAGCTTCAATATTTACCTATCAATGTGCTAATGGATGTCAACCTCTTCAGGATGGCTCCTCCAACGCGCACGACTCCGAATCCTGATCCGCCACCACCTCCACCTCCTCTGGAGGCATGGCAAGCTGTGATGGCCGCAACCAATGCAAACACACAGTTGATCATGCAAATTCTCCAAGAGTGCAATCAAGGCAACCAAGGGAACCATGGCAACAATCAGAATCACTTTGCTACACTCAACCAGTTCCTTGCTAATGGGCCAAAGACTTTCAGCAATTGTGTTGAGGCAACCAATGCTGATGATTGGCTAGTGGATCTGTGCAAGCATTTTGAGTGCAGTAATGTCAGGCCTGAGGACTTTGTCAAGTTCGCTTCCTTCCAACTCAAAGATCAAGCTGCAGAATGGTTTCAGTAGTACAAGGATTCCAGAGGTGGACGTGTTATCACTTGGGATGAATTTCATCAAGATTTCCGAGCTCATCATATTCCCCAGAGCGTGGTTGAAAGCAAGCGTGAGGAATTCCGCAACCTGAAGCAAGGTTCTTTGTCTGTCTATGACTACAACAAGTTGTTTCAGAAGCTCGCCCGCTTTGCTAAGCAGGACGTACCTGATGAGAAGAGCATGATATATCAGTTCAGGGGTGGTCTCAGAGAAGAAATTCAGCTAGCTCTTGTTCTCTTTGAGCCCTTGAGGTACGATGAGTTCTACAACATGGCATTGAAGCAAGAGGCTACTCAGTTGAGGTGTGATGCTTCCAAGAAGAGAGTCAGAGATGTTACTCCTTCTTCCTCTACTCAAGTGGCCAAGCAGCAGAAGTATTGGCTTCCTCCTCCTCCGTTCCGTTAGCCGTATCAGCAGAAGAGCAAAGGTGGTAGTGGTTCTTCCCACCCACCCAACCCTGGCTTTCAGAACAAGACTTCGTCTCAAGCTCCAAGATCGAGTGCTCCGTATCACCGTCCGCTTTCAGAGGTCACGTGCAACAAGTGCCAACAGAAGGGTCACTATGCCAACAAGTGTCTCAACCAGAGGCGTCTTCCTCCTCCTCCTATCAGATCGGCAAGTACAGCTGTGGTCAAGCATAACCCCAAGCATGCCAAGGTCAATTTGATGAATGCAGCTCAGGCAGAGGATTCATCAGATGTCATCATGGGTAACCTTCCTATTAACGATGTTCCCGCAAAAGTTCTTTTTGATACTGGTGCATCTCATTGTTTCATCTCGAAGCCTTTTGCATCTAGGCATGAGTTGACTTCCCAAGTTATGCATAAACCGTTAGCAGTTGTCTCTCTGGGTAGATGTTTGCTCGCTAACCACGAGATTCCGGATATTTCTATCATGATGGGTGATTTCAAGTTCCTGGCTTCTCCAATGATTCTTGGTAACTCGGATATTGATCTTATTCTCGGGGTGGATTGGCTTTCTAAGCACAAGGCTCAGCTTGATTGTGCAGCAAGGCAGATTAAATTGACTCATTCGTCTGAGGATGTAATTGTCTTTGCCACTCGGGATAATACCATCCGTCTATTTTCTCTCAATGAGAAGGGTGAACCGGATGCCATCTCTCAAATTCCAGTCGTTTGCGAATATCAAGACGTCTTTCCAGAAGAGCTTCCAGGAATGCCTCCGCACTGGCCAGTTGAATTTGTTATTGATCTTGAGCCTGGCACAGAACCTGTGTGCAAACGTCCTTACAAGCTCAGACCTGAAGAGTTGAAGGAGCTGAGGAAGCAACTCGATATTCAAGAGAAAATGGGTCTTATCCGGCCTAGTTCTTCTCCGTGGGGTTGTGGTGTTCTTTTTGTGAAGAAGAAGGATGGAACGGACCGACTTTGTGTTGATTACCGTCCAGTGAACAAGAAGACCATCAAGAACAAATACCCACTTCCCAACATCAATGAGCTGTTCGAACAACTCAAAGGCGCCCAAGTATTATCCAAGCTTGATCTCCGTATGGGTTATCATCATATTCGAATCCGTGAGCAAGATATTCCCAAGACGGCTTTCAGGACAAGCTTTGGTTCATATGAATACACAGTCATGTCTTTTGGCCTCGCCAACGCTCCTCCGACTTTCTCTCATATGATGAACTTCATCTTCAACGCCTACACCAATGACTTTGTTTTGGTCTACCTCGATGACATTCTGGTTTTCTCGAAGAACAAGGAAGATCATGCCAAGCACTTGCGTTTGGTTCTTGATAAGCTCAGGGAACATCAGTTCTACGCCAAGTTCTCCAAGTGTGAATTTTGGCTCGATGAGGTTCTTTATCTTGGTCATATCATCTCTGCCAAGGGCATTGCCGTGAATCCTGAGAAGGTGTCTGCAATTTTGAATTGGGAACCTCCTCAGAACGTGAAGCAACTCCGCAGCTTCCTCGGTCTAGCAAGCTATTGCCGAAGATTCGTTGAAAACTTTTCTAATATCGCGAAACCTCTCTCAAATCTTCTCCAGAAGCACGTCAAGTACGTTTGGTCTCCGGAGTGTGACATTGCTTTCAATACTTTGAAAGAGAAATTGATCACTGCTCCAGTTCTGACTCCGCCTGATGAATCCAAGCCGTACGAGGTCTTTTGTGATGCCTCTCTCCAAGGTCTTGGCGCAGTATTGATGCAAGAGAAGAAAGTTGTTGCTTATACCTCTCGCCAGTTGAAGCCTAATGAGAAGAACTACCCCACTCATGATCTCGAGTTGGCGGCAGTTGTGCATGCTCTTTTGACTTGGAGACATCTTTTATTGGGAAGAAAAGTGGACATTTTCACTTATCACAAGAGTCTCAAGTACATCTTTACTCAGCCTAATCTCAACCTCAGGCAAACTCAATGGGTCGAAATGATTCAAGAGTATAATCCGAGTATTGAGTATACTCCAGGCAAGGCCAATGTGATTGCTGACGCTTTGAGCAGGAAAGCTTATTGCAACAGTCTGATTCTCAAGCCTTATCAACCCGAGCTTTGCGAAGCTTTCCGCAAACTTAATCTACAAATAGTTCCTCAAGGTTTCCTCGCCAACCTTCAAGTCTCTCCTACCTTGGAAGACCAGATTCTCCAAGCCCAGCTTCTTGATGCTATGGTGAAAAAGGTGAAGATTGGGATTGCCAAGAGTCAACCCAAGTACAAGTGATATCGCCTTGATGACAAGGATACTCTCTTCTTCGAGGATCGTATTGTTGTACCCAAAGGTGACCTCCGTAAAGTGATCATGAACGAGGCTCACAATTCTCTCCTCTCCATCCACCCTGGGAGCACGAAGATGTATCAGGACCTTAAGCAAGCTTATTGGTGGACTCGAATGAAGCGCGAGATCGCTCAGTTCGTGAATGAATGTGATGTCTGCAGAAGAGTGAAGGCAGAACACCAAAGGCCAGCAGGTCTCCTCCAACCTCTTGCCATTCCAGAATGGAAGTTTGACCATTGAGAAGGACTTCGTGACTGGGTTTCCAAAGTCCAAGCGTGTCAATGATGCTATATTCGTTGTCATCGACAAACTCACCAAAGTGGCTCACTTTCTGCCTATCAAAGAGTCGATCACTGCAGCTCAATTGGCGGAACTCTATACCTCTCGGATTGTCTCTCTGCACGGTATTCCTCAAGTGATCTCTTCAGACCGTGGCAGCATCTTTACATCCAAGTTTTGGGATTCTTTTCAGAAGGCCATGGGCACCAACATCCGCTTCAGCATAGCTTTCCATCCTCAAACTAGCGGTCAAGTCGAGTGTGTCAACCAGATTCTTGAAGATATGCTCAGGGCTTGTGTGATCTCCTTTGGCATGAAATGGGAGGATTGTCTTCCTTATGCTGAATTCTCCTACAACAACAGTTTTCAAGCAAGTTCGGGTAAGGCCCCATTTGAAATTCTGTATGGCAGGAAGTGTCGTACCCCTCTCAATTGGTCTGAAACCGGTGAATGTCAGCTTTTGGGTAATGACTTAATCACAGAGACAGAGGAAATGTGCAAAGTCATTCGTGATATCCTCAAAGCAGCCCAATCCCGTCAGAAGAGATACTATGATAGTAAGCACCATGATTTGGCTTTCGAGATCGGAGATCATGTTTACCTCCACGTCTCTCCTATGAAACGTACTCGTCGCTTAGGTATCAAAGGGAAGCTTGCCCCCAGATACGAGGGACCTTTCAAGATCGTCAGCAAGAGGGGCGACCACGCCTATCAACTCGAGCTTCCTTCAAACTTTGCAAATGTTCATGACGTGTTCCATGTCTCTCAACTTCGTAAGTGCTTCAAGACTCCTGACCGCACCGTCAACTTCAAGGACATTGAGCGCCAAGAAGATCTCTCTTATCGTGAGCACCCAGTTGCTATTCTTGAAGAGATTGAACGCAAGACTCACAACAAGTCAATCAAATTTCTCAAAGTCAAGTGGTCACACCATTCCGACCGCAAAGCTACCTGGGAACGCGAGGATCACCTCCGTTCTGAGTACCCGGTGTTCTTTCAGTCCTAGATCTCGGGACGAGATCCTTTCGTAGTGGTGGAGTGTTGTAACACCCCGGATGTAACTTTCGCAATTTGTACTCCAACTCTTGCCGTTTCCGACGTTAAGTTATTTATTTTCTCGGGTTCGGGTTTTTGTCTCCGTGTGTTGTTATCGTTGTCATGCATCTCATATCATGTCATCATGTGCATTGCATTTGCATACGTGTTCGTCTCATGCATTCGAGCTTTTTCCCCGTTGTCTGTTTTGCATTCCGGCGCTTCGTTCTCCTCCGGTGGTCAATTCTACCTTTCTTTCGTGTGTGGGGATTAAACATTTCTGGATTGGACCGAGACTTGCCAAGCGGCCTTGGTTTACTACCGGTAGACCGCCTGTCAAGTTTCGTATCATTTGGACTTCGTTTGATACTCCAACGGTTAACCGAGGGACCGAAAAGGCCTCGTGTGTGTTGCAGCCCAACACCCCTCCATTTTGGCCCAAAACCCACCTAAGCCTTCTCCGTCATCTAGATCGTTCGATCACGATCGCATGGCCGAAAACCGCACCTCATTTGGACTCTCCTAGCTCCCTCTATGCCTATTTAAAGAGCCCCCGAATATCTCCTACCCCTTCCTCCCGAAAAACCCTAGATCCACCCCTCGCGCGCGCCGGACATTGTCCGTCCGGACCGGACGCGTCCGCGCCGCCACCGCCGCCCAATCGTGCGCCGCCACGTGGCCTCCAACCCCGCTGCCGCCGCTCCGGCCCGGGAGGCCCAGGGAGGGCCCCCGCGAGCCCAC